>NC_052351.1:2711365-3038977 GCF_009727055.1 Benincasa hispida | reverse complement strand
TGAAAATAAAGCAGATTGATAAATTATATAAGAATCAGTAACATTATTTTATTTCCATTATAATATTCATGATATTAAATTCACATGGAAAACCGAAAAGTAAACTAGCTTGTTGCCACTTGAAAGCCCAGGGAAAAATGGAAAAAATAAGATAAAATAAATTTGTTTGTAATTTTTCTAAAAAATACTTTTAATGTTTAAAAAAAACATTCCTTCAAGATTTTTTATATTTATATTTTATTTTTATTATTATTGTTTATTATTTTTTGGAATGGTTCACAAAACGAAATCAAGTTTAAAAAAAATAGAAATATCAATTTTAACCTTAAGCAATCAATTATTCATGTACAAATTATTAATTCAAGTCTAACTCATAAATTTAGCAATCAATTTAGACCCTTTATTACAATTCTTTAAAAATCATTCATACATTAATTCTCAACATGTGTATAGACTTCTTCAAATGTCGATTTTACAAAAATGAATTATAAAGTAAGTGAGTGATTTCCAAATGGAAAATCTTCGTCTAATAGTCTTAAATGAGCAATTTATTGATAGTAAAAGATTTAATTGATATAATTATAAATTTCACATGAAAATTTTTCAAACGAAATGCAATATAAGGTATAAATTCATACACATGCAAAATTTACGGTTTAAATTGATATTTTTTTCTTGTACATATATATTACAAGCCATCATTTAATGGAAAAACAAGAACCAACATTCCTTGAACAAAGAAGAATGCATTACACTTAAAAGGAGGATACATACTCTTGAATGATGCATTTTAAACATCACACAACTTTATTGAATAATATTAGAAACCATGATCACCAAAATAAATGCATCCCCAAACAACAGTCTAAGAAATTCTTAAAAAGGCAGATAGTGATGGAAAAAATTCTTAACACTAGAATACAAATCTACTTTGTTTATTTAGTATAATAACAGAGATGAATGATTAAACTTCCGACTTCAAAGAGAAGAAATACATTGTTAACTACCATTAAATTAAGCTCACTTTAAAATGACATACTTCTTTTATTCAACATTTAACATATCACTAAATGATATATTATCAATTGTCATCGACCTCACACCATTCTTAAATTCTTTTTATTGGCCAAAGAAGGAATCAAGATAACAAAAAAAAAAAAAAAAAACCTAATAAATATTTAAAGCCTTGAGCATCAGTACATATTCAGTAGTTTCACAATGAACCTAGACTGTTACATTTAAGCCTTCAAGATTCGACTAAGTTAATAGGACCCTCTTTCGCAAAGTATAACATTTGAATTTCAAATTCAAATTATTGAGACAAGAGGCCGATTCAGCTCTGTTTAGTTAGCTAAGTTCAAGGCGTTAAAAAAAGTTTATTTTTATGTTCACAGGATATTAGAGGACCCAAACCACACAATTCATAAAAACTCCATATTTTGTATCTTTGGTTTTTTTTTAAAAAAAAAAAAAAAATTAAACGAAAAAAATACCATTTTTGTCTTTAGGCTTTGGGTAGAATTTTTATTTGGTCCCTTAGTTTAAAATGTTATACATCTTGGTCCTCAAGTTTTGAGTTTTATTTCAATTTAGTCCCTAAGCTTCAAAATATTATAATTTTATCTTGAGATTTGGAGTTATGTCAATTTGGTTTCCTAAGTTTCAAATTTTATTTTTTAACCTCAATTTTTCAAATTAAATACTCACTTTTGAAATTATTAGGCGTCAATTTTCTATTAATTAATTAAAAATAACCATGAAGTGAAAATTTAAAATTTAATTTTAAAGTGAAAAAATAGTTGAAACTTAATTAATTATAATTCTTTTTTTGATTTTTTAATTTATAAATATAAAATTAATACTAATGATGGAAAATGAGTATTTAGTGAGATTAAAAGTGTAAATCTCGAAACATAGGAACTAAATTGAAGTAAAATCAAATGTTCAAGAAAGAATTTGTAACATTTTTGAAACTTAGGGATTAGATTGAAACTAAACTCAAAATGGAAAGATTAGAAATATATCATTTTAAAACCTATGGACTAATATAGGAACTAGACCCCAAACCTAGGTACCAAAAAGATATTTTTCCCAAAATTAAATTACTTCATAAAACTATTTTGGTCAAATTCTAAATTTGGTCCCTATGATTTTAAAAGTTAGAATTTAGTCACTATAATTTTGATAAAACTCATAAATAGTCCTATGGTTTTGATAAAATTCTCATGAATAGTCACTCTATGGTAGAGACTATTTTATGAATATTTGATCAAACCATGAGAACTACATTTTAATTAAAAACGATAGGAACTAAATTATAAACTTTCTACAAACCCTAGGAACCAATTTGCAATTTAACCAAATATTTTCAAACTTCAAACCATTGGAAACTATAAAGAATAATTTTAAAAAACTTGCATTTATTTTTGACTAAATAGAAAACAAGAAGTGGGTTTAAAATGGTAAAAAGTCAGCTTATTGATGATTTATCAATAAATCAATAAATACTACAGATTCTTTAGTAAATCAAAACTTTAACAGACAGATCAAGAAAATTTCAATCTAATAGGTTTCTCTATTATAGATTACGTAGGGGCTAGCTAGCTAGGAAGTAAACAGTTAATATTTAGAAGTTCAAAGAGGAAAGAATCATCACTCATCTTCTTCGAAGTCCATAAGAAATCAGTCAAGTTCTCAGAGTTATCAATGGCTCCCTCTAGTGATGCAGGATCCCTCCTTTTTAGGCTTCCCCTGCATTTTCAGACAAACATTGAGGCGATGAGGAAAATTCCTTTTCTAAAACAATCTTTTAAACTGTTTCTCAAGTAAAATTGAAGATTATAAAAACAGTTTTCTAAGTTCAGTATAGTCATTTCTAATAATAAAAGAAATTTGGAGAAATATACTAAAAGTGTGGCATAGTTTTGTAAGGTACCTTATATAAGCATGGTATTGGTAAGGAGTATAAGAGTAATTGATTGATAGTCACTGAATATTGTTATAAATAGAAGCATGTGAGTTGAAGGAAGATAGGCTATAGTCGAGTGTTTAGGGCTTGAGTTAGCATACTCAAAAGGGGGTTCCAAATGCCTTGAACTTGGTTTAGTCATCTTTTATATTTCAATATAATTCAGATCTTAGTCTTGTTAGGAGTATCCTAACAAGTTTATGCATTACAAGAATTCATTCAATTTTATCTCTTAATTCATAAAATTTTCAATATGTAAGAGATTCATTAGCACAAAATCGAGAGTTTGACATTTCTTTTTAAATTATATGACTCAACTTGTATTTTAGCCAAAAATCTATCACTCCAAGAATTAACTCGCAGTTAGGTAGAGCCGCAATTGCAACTTCAACTGAATTGAAAAATCAAATATAAGAGATATATTCCTAGTTTTTCCTTGTGTAACATGTTTATTTTTCTTTTGCAGCTCAAATTAACAAATGTACAGTATCAAAATCAGAGTTTTTCCTAACGATCAAAGTGTTGATTATTTTCTTTATTGTGCAATTTTATATTGTACTTATTGTATTATATTTGTTATATTTTATCTTTTCTTATTTGTAATTATTTTATTCTTTCTTTATTTGTAATTGGGTATTTCTTCTCTTTAAGAAACTCTTTCCTCCTAAGATTAATAGGAGAAAAAAATAATGGTTTCTAGCATGTATCAGAGCAACAAAATTTTTGAAACCCTAAAAACTCAAAAAAAAAAAAAAAAAAACACGATGCTTAAAACGAACCAAGGCAACCTAGGAAAAAAATTATAAGCTAACGGACAGCGGCAACCAGGTTCGCAGAAGACTGCGTTTTTCTAGGTTTTCAAAAAGAAAAAGAAAAATAGAGTTTTTTTTTTTTTTTTCTTTTTTTGAGTTTTTATTTAGGGTTTCAAAAATTTTGTTGCTCTGATACCATGCTAGAAACCATTATTCTTTTCTCCTATTAATCTTAGGAGGAAAGAGTTTCTTAAAGAGAAGAAATACCCAATTACAAATAAAGAAAGAATAAAATAATTACAAATAAGGAAAGAATAAAATATAACAAATATAATACAATAAGTACAATATAAAATTGCACAATAAAGAAAATAATCAACACTTTGATCGTTAGGAAAACTCTGATTTTGATACTGTACATTTTGTTAATTTGAGCTGCAAAAGAAAATAAACATGTTACACAAGGAAAAACTAGGAATATATCTCTTATATTTGATTTTTCAATTCAGTTGAAGTTGCAATTGCGGCTCTAACCTAACTGCGAGTTAATTCTTGGAGTGATAGATTTTTGGCTAAAATACAAGTTGAGTCATATAATTTAAAAAGAAATGTCAAACTCTCGATTTTGTGCTAATGAATCTCTTACATATTGAAAATTTTATGAATTAAGAGATAAAATTGAATGAATTCTTGTAATGCATAAACTTGTTAGGATACCTCCTAACAAGACTAAGATCTGAATTATATTGAAATATAAAGATGACTAAACCAAGTTCAAGGCATTTGGAACCACCCTTTTGAGTATGCTAACTCAAGCCCTAAACCACTCGACTATAGCCTATCTTCCTTCACTCACCATGCTTCTATTTATAACAATATTCAGTGACTATCAATCAATTACTCTTATACTCCTTACCAATACCATGCTTATATAAGGTACCTTACAAAACTATGCCACACTTTTAGTATATTCTCCAAATTTCTTTTATTATTAGAAATGACTATACTGAACTTAGAAAACTGTTTTATAATCTTCAATTTTACTTGAGAAACAGTTAAAAGATTGTTTTAGAAAGGAATTTTCCTCATCGCCTCAATGTTTGTCTGAAAATGCAGGGGAAGCCTAAAAAGGAGGATCCTGCATCACTAGAGGGAGCCATTGATAACTCTGAGAACTTGACTGATTTTCTTATGGACTTCGAAGAAGATGAGTGATGATTCTTTCCTTCTTTGAACTTCTAAATATTAACTGTTTACTTCCTAGCTAGCTAGCCCCTACGTAATCTATAATAGAGAAACCTATTAGATTGAATTTCTTGATCTGTCTGTTAAAGTTTTGATTTCACTAGAATCTGTAGTATTTATTGATTTATTGATAAAATCATCAATAAGCTGGACTTTTTACCATTTTAAACCCACTTCTTGTTTTCTATTTAGTCAAAATAAATGCAAGTTTTTTAAAATTATTCTTTATAGTTTCCAATGGTTTGGAGTTTGAAAATATTTGGTTAAATTGCAAATTTGGTTCCTAGGGTTTGTAGAAAGTTATAATTTAGTTCCTATCGTTTTTAATTAAAATGTAGTTCTCATGGTTTGATCAAATATTCATAAATAGTCTCTACCATAGAGTGACTATTCATGAGAATTTTATCAAACCATAGGGACTATTTATGAGGTTTTATCAAATTATAGTGACTAAATTCTAACTTTTAAAATCATAGGGACCAAATTTAGAATTTGACCAAAATAGTTTTATGAAGTAATTTAATTTTGGGAAAAATATCTTTTTGGTACCTAGGTTTGGGGTCTAGTTCCTATTTAGTCCATAGGTTTTAAAATGATATATTTCTAATCTTTCCATTTTGAGTTTAGTTTCAATCTAATCCCTAAGTTTCAAAATGTTACAATTCTTTCTTGAACATTTGAGTTTTACTTCAATTTAGTTCCTATGTTTCGAGATTTACACTTTTAATCTCACTAAATACTCATTTTCCATCATTAGTATTAATTTATATTTATAAATTAAAAATCAAAAAAAGAATTATAATTAATTAAGTTTCACTATTTTTTCACTTTTAAAATTAAATTTAAATTTTCACTTCATGGTTATTTTTAATTAATTAATAGAAATTGACGCCTAATATTTCAAAAGTGAGTATTTAATGAAAAATTGAGGTTAAAAATAAAATTTGAAACTTAGGAACCAAATTGACATAAAACTCAAATCTCAGAGATAAAATTATAATATTTTGAAGCTTAGGGACTAAATTGAAATAAAACTCAAAACTTGAGGACCAGATGTATAACATTTTAAAACCTAGGGACCAAATAAAAATTCTACCCAAAGCCTAAAGACAAAAATGGTATTTTTTTCGTTTAATTTTTTTTTTTTTTTTTAAAAAAAAACCAAAGATACAAAATATGGAGTTTATTATGAATTGTGTGGTTTGGGTCTCTAATATCCTGTGAACAATAAATAAACTTTTTAACGCCTTGAACTTAGCTAACTTAACAGAGCTGAATCGCCTCTTGTCTCAATAATTTGAATTTGAAATTCAAATGTTTTACTTTGCGAAGAGGTCTATTAACTTAGTCGAATCTTGAGGCTTAAATGTAACAGTCTAGTTCATTGGAACTACTGAATATGTACTGATGCTCAAGGCTTTAAATATTTATTAGGTTTTTTTTTTTTTTTTTTGTTATCTTGATTCCTTCTTTGCCATAAAAAGAATTTAAGAATGGTGTGAGGTCGATGACATATTGATAATATATCATTTAGTGATATGTTAAATGTTGAATAAAAGAAGTATGTCATTTTAAAGTGAGCTTAATTTAATGGTAGTTAACATGTATTTCTTCTCTTGAAGTCGGAAGTTTAATCATTCATCTCTGTTATTATACTAAAATAAACAAAAGTAGATTGTATTCTAGTGTAAGAATTTTCCATCACTATCTGCCTTTTAGAATTCTTGACTGTTGTTTGGGGATGCATTTATTTTGGTGATCATGGTTTCTAATATTATTCAATAAAGTTGTGTGATGTTTAAAATGCATCATTCAAAGAGTATGTATCCTCCCTTTTAAGTGTAATGCATTCTTCTTTGTTCAAGGAATGTTGTGTACTGTTTTCCATTAAATGATGGCTTGTAATATATATGTACAAGAAAAAAATATCAATTTAAACCGTAAATTTTTGCATGTGTATGAATTTATACCTTATATTGCATTTCGTTTGAAAAATTTTCATGTGAAATTTATAATTATATCAATTAAATCTTTTACTATCATAAATTGCTCAATTTAAGACTATTAGACGAAGTTTCATTTGGAAATCACTCATGTACTTTAATAATTCATTTTGTAAAATCGACATTTGAAGAAGTCTATACACATTTGAGAATTAATGTATGAATGATTTTTAAAGGTAATTGTAATAAAGGGTCTAAATTGATTGCTAAATTTATGAGTTAGACTTGAATTATAAGTTGTACATGATAATTGATTGCTTAGGGTATAAATTGATATTTCTATTTTTTTTAAACTTGATTTCGTTTTGTGAACCATTCCAAAAAATAATAACAATAATAATAAAATAAATAATAAATAATAAAAAATCTTGAAAGGAATGTTTTTTTTAACATTAAAAGTATTTTTTTAGAAAAATTACAAACAAATTTATTTTATCTTATTTTTCCATTTTATTCCTGGGCTTTCAAGTGGCACAAGCTAGTTTACTTTTCGGTTTTCCATGTGAATTTATATCATGAATAATTAATAATGGAAAATATAAATAATGTTACTTGATTTATTAATAATTTATCATCTGCTTTATTTTCAAAGGCATTAAGTTTCCCAATTTTGTTCTCGGTACATCAGTTCTTGAATAGATCTTGAAATTATATTCATTTGATTTTAATTAGAAATTTTTCAGAATATGAATATGAATCCTATCCTAAAAATAAATAAATAAACTCTTGACTTTTTTGGTCCATTAATGTGGATATGGAGAAGAAAAGGAAGAGGAAGCATTTGTTCTACCAATTAAACTATATACATAAATTTTAAATCTCTTCCATTTCCAATGGATTCTATTATAGCCTTTTATCACAATTTAAAAACTATAAAGTATTTTGTTTAATTTTCTATTTTGAAATTTGTGTTCATTCCTTCACAGTAATTATTATTATTATTTTGCTCTAAACATTTTAAAATAAATATTTAAATTTTCAAAAACTAAAACTAAAATGTCAATTGGTTATTAAATGGGGTAAAAATCTTCTTAATTGAGGAAGGGATGAACATTTGCAACTTTAATTTTTTTTTTCTTTTTTTTTAAAAAAAAAAAATTTAAAAATCGTAACAGAGCTTGAGCTGGTCCAGAATCGATCAAATAGTCTTTGGTCCAATAATTTGGCCTGTCAACTATTTGTGAGTTTGGGCTGTCAAATTTATTTTTCACTTATTTATGAATTTTAAATAATTGGTTGAACTATTCAATAATAGTTATGGTTATAGTAATGGAGTTTTCCATTATGATTATTTTTTAAAAAAAATATTTATAGAAATTTTTTGGGAAAAAAACTAATTTCAATACCACTACCACATCACTATATAAGAGCTATTATTAAAGATTTGAATCTCAACTTTTTAGACTTATTGAGATGTTTTATACTCATTTTGGCAATCTAACATCTTTTTAGCTTAGTTTTCTTTTTAATTTGTCATATAATCAAATCATAATTATTTTTTTAAAAAAAAAATATGAGAGGATCAAACTTTTGACCTCTGAAGAGTAAGGTCATGTGAGTTTCCATCGAACTCACTTTTAGCAAAAAGAATAAAAATAATAAAATAAAAAAACACTCAATATCTCTAAACCTTTGTCATTACATTTTACGTCCTCGATAATATTCTTCGGTCATCCATCTTCAAGCGCATTACAATTTAAAAATAAACACATAATAAATATAAAAGTTTGAAGATCAAAATCAGTTTGGAAATGTTGAATTAAAGGTTAAAGATTTTGTCAACTTCATTATTAGCTTCAACTATACAAGTTTGTCCAAACCCAACAAATAATTAGAGAAGCTTCTCTCTTCTCTCTTTCTAGGTTTAATTTGTTTCAAAAAGTTACATGCCTAATAATAGATGGTGCTTTGCATAATCTAGGGAATAAAAAGTAGAAATTAAAAAGGATGGGAAAGAATAAAGCAATAATGTGATGTAAGCATATTTTACTTCTTTTGATTTAAAATTTTAATTTTGAAAAAGAAAAAAGAAAAAAAAAAAAAAGGAAAGCTTCCTTTAATGGCTTTTTTTTTTTTTTTTTTTGACATCATTGAAGATTTAGTAATGATATGTCTGTCATGAAAGACTATTGCTATTCCCAAAGCTAAAAACCCAACCTTTTATGCTAAATTTGCCCGCACATTCCATATTCTCCAATTAATAAGCTTGCAATTTTTAAAGGCATTAATCTCTTTTAAATTTTGGATTAAACTCCAAATTTCCTTTATTCAATCTATTATTTAACAATAAGTCAATTTAGTTCATGCATCACTTTTTATATTTAGTAATATGGGATGAATTCAATTTATAATCAACTTTTTTTAATTTCTGACAACATGTGAAAGACAAAAGAATTATAATAATTTTGATAGGTTTGAAATTTTATGCCAAAGAGGATGCATATGAATATGAATATAATTCCATCACATCTTAATTAAGAGGATTGTTTTGAGTTAAAATTAAAATCTTCCAAAGTTTATTTCTTTATTTGAAGAAATAAAGATGAGGTAAAATAGAGTTCTTTGGAATATTCATATTATTATTGGTAATGTAGTACAAGTCATTCTCAAAATACTCGGAATAAAGAATATAAACAAAAACGAGGGAAAAAATTTAGGATTTTTTTCCTTCCAATTATTAAATTTACAAATTATATTATAGACTCAAACTTTGCACAAGTTTCCCAAACTCTCAAGTTTGTATAATTCATTTTCTCGAAGCAAATATATATATATATAAAAATCATTTCTTTAT
The DNA here is from genome assembly GCF_009727055.1 of Benincasa hispida. Taxonomy (NCBI): domain Eukaryota; kingdom Viridiplantae; phylum Streptophyta; class Magnoliopsida; order Cucurbitales; family Cucurbitaceae; genus Benincasa; species Benincasa hispida. Next base: position 3,029,215 of record NC_052351.1, on the reverse strand, counting down.
AAATAAGATGAACAATTTCAATGTGAATTAAAACCAATCATCCCAAAAATAAGATGAAAAAATGAGATGAACAATTTAAAAAGTAAAATTTTCAACTAAATCTCAGTGGTCGATCTCGTCCGAGATCCATTGAGAAAAATTAATTTAACGATTTTTCAAAACGTGCTAGATTTAAAAGATGAAAAGTTGAGGGTGTTATTTTTTTTTATAATTTTTCATATTATATTATAAATTATGAAATGAGCAAGTGATGTTACTTAAACCAAACCTAATTTCATATGCTTTGGTGGCAGCTTCCATACATTTTTATTTATTTATTTTTACTCCAAAAAAATATTCCAATTATCTTTTTTGATGCCTAAAAAGTTGTTCAAACTTGGATCACGTGGAGAAAATCTACAATTACCTGAATTATTACCTGAATTATTTTATAGTTTATGTCTTTTCTTCTCAACATTTATCTCTAGAAAAATCCCCATTAATAATCAAAGTCCAATATTTATTTATCTTAACAAAAATATTAGGACCCCATCTATAATCAACCCAAATAAAAAGAATTGGCAAATATCAATTTATACCACTGAACTTTGAATGTTGTATCAATTTAATTGAACTTCAGGGATTATATCAATTTAAACTGGTAATTGTATCAATTTAAACCTTGAACTTTTATAAGTGTATCAATTTAAGTCTTGAACTTTCATAATTGTATCAACTTAAAACTCTCTGTTATGTTTTATTTGGATACACTATATTCAGGGTTTAAATTGATACCCTTATGAAAGTTCAAGGTTTAAATCAATATAGTTATTAGTATAGGGTTTAATTTGATACAAATCCCAAAAGTTCAGAGTTTAAATTGATACAAATCCCAAAAGTTTAGGGTCTAAATTGATACAACTCCCAAAATTTAAGATTTAAATTGATAAAATCTCCAAAATTTAAGAATATAAATTGATATTTGTCCGAGAGAATAATATTCTTGAAATGATAGCTCTCATTTATTCACCTTATTGACAAAATGCTATTTGAGCACATAAGAAAGGGAGATTAGATTGATGGAATTAATTAATTGGTTAATTCAAAGAAAGAAAATTAAGGGATTTGACTAAACAAGAAAATGATTAGCAATAATGGGGTATGTTGGTCTTTTTCCTCACTAAGCTTGATGATGATAAAGAAATGATTAGTGAACGAATTTTGTCACCAAAAACACCAAATTTTATTTATTTATTTTTAAATAATAATAATAATTATTATTATTATTATTATGATGATTTGTGCTAATTAATTAAAAGTTGTGGGTTATGTTTGGAAACTCAATGTCACCCAAAACATGATCAACAAAAAATCTTAACACACTGACTTCTTTGCTTTCTTGTTTTCTTGCTCTCTCTCTCTCCTCTATATTTTCTTTTCTCTATTTTTTTTTTTTTGCCTCTTCATAAATTAAAAAAAAAAAAAAAAGATGAAGAAGGAAAATATTTTTTTATTGAGAAAAAAACCCTAGAAAAAAAAAAGGAGACAAAAGGGAAAAGGAACTTCCTTTACAAACCCTAAATGGATTTTGTGTTTGTTTTACCTTTCATCTTCTTCAAGGAGTTTGAGAATGAGAACCTCTTTAATAATTAAACATTTTTTAAAACCTTTCTTTCATATGTATTTTCAAATCATGGTATAATCAATTGGGCCCCTTGATAAAGGCCCTAAGAATGAATGAAAATGTTTAGTTTATTCTTCATGTTAATAACCTTTCTAGGGAAAAACCCTATTTCTTTTTTTTTTTTTTTTTAATACAAAAGAAGATTTGGACAATCACTTTATGGTGTGAAAGATGATATGGTCAATAAATGATAAATAGAGACAAATAAATAAGTTTTTAAACTTTTTTTTAAAAAAAAAAAAAAAAAAAAAACGAGTGAGACAAATTCAATCTCGAAGTTTTGAACTTTTTATCAAATTGATATCTTTAATTAAGTTTTTATTTCTTTTTAGAATGATTGAGTAAGCTAGCAATCAACCTTTTAATGATTGAATGAGAATAACCATGGAATATTGATTCTTCTAATTGGTATCAAATGCTTCTTAATTAGATTTAGAGGTCTTGTTATTAAGTTTTATGTGTGTTTTTTCCCTTGAGTTTGTTGCTAGGTTCAAATATTTTTCTTTAGAAAAATTTGAGAGGAAAGGGCTTACTGATAATTAACTTAGAATTTTAAAGTATTTTCCTTTTTAAAAAAATTGGTGCAGTTCAATTGTGCTGTCCAAGCTGCACCCAATAAAAATGTATCACGTGACAAAAAAAGAATTCAATTAAATTTTTTAAAAGATTTTATTTATACTATGTTTAAAAAATATATATATTAGAAAGTGCACCTAATCATTGTTCTCTCTTTATACTCGAATAATTGTGATCAATTGGGTCATTGCCAAAATCACGTAGTACTTTTGTTTATTATTTATTTATTTTAGTCATATATATAGAGTGGGGGAAGGGGAATACTATTTTTTTACATCTAAATTTAACCTACAACAATATTATTCTTTTTAAAAAATAATATTAAAATTTAATCCATATCTCAAATGGCTTTTTTTTGGGGGGGGGGAATGGTAAAAGTAAAACCAAAAAAAAAAAAAGAAAAAAAAAAGAGGAAAGATGAAGACAGAGATTAAAGTCCTTAATGACAAAGATTAGAGACCATAATTAAGGAGTAAATAAACTGATTAAGAAATTGAAAGTGGGATTTGTGGGGTCTAAAGTCTCACAAAACAAAGAAACAAACAAACATGATTAATACAAAAAGGGTCCCACTTGATGGCTTTTGAGATGATTTGTTCTTCAAAAACTTTACTTATTAGTCGTAAAGTTATTGCCTAATTGGTATTTTATTCCCTATTATTAATTATTAATCATTAATTATTATATTATTATATTATTTCTCGAAGGTTAATTGGTTGATGTCCCTTTCTTCTTAATCTTATTTATTTCAAACGTGCACGCTTTTGCTTGTGGATTTCCCATGCACATTTTTTCTCTACCATTTATTTATTTTCTTTTTTTCTTTTTAATATTTAGTTGACTATTTGAGTCTAATTCAAATAATATCTATTTAAATCTTAAACCACATCAAAACAAATAATATTTAGTCTCTTCAAATGTTAAGTATCGATAAACAAAGATAAATAAAAATTATAAAACAAAAAAAATCGATACAGAGATTTACGTGATTCTTGTGTATTAGTTACGACGTCCACAGGACAAAAAAAAAATAATTTAATCAGAGAGAATAACACATATTACAAAACTGAGACATAGAGTTTATATAATAAATTTCTCTAAATCCTAAAGTTATAAACATAAATGATGTCTTTTTTCTAAAGCTTAAACTCGGTCAACCATATCTCGTATTTGGTCGTTTGAAGTGTCACATACTAGATTCAAAACATCTCAACGTAAAAATTTTACCGTGGACTTTGCATGTAGAGAGATTATATAGTGAGCTCAAAATTGGCTAAAGAGATGTTTGGATATATTGTCTAGTTTTTAAAATTTTAATATGCGTTATATTATATGTACATGTAGTGTTTATTTTAGATGCTTAAGTTGAATTAAGACTCTTTTTAGATGCTTGCTTTATTTATTTAGTAGTTCAAAATTTATGTTTAATATATTTTTTATGTGATGTGAATCAAAATCTTGAAGAGGAAAAAGGTATATTTTTTTCCCCATTGGACTAAAACTTACCCCAATAAATAATTTCCTTGGAATTTCTTGGTGGATTTTTCTTTTTGATATTTGAAATATTCTTGCAAGTAACAAAACATGCTAGGGAATTTTTTTTTTGCTTTGGTTAAAGACTTTTTTTGTCATTTTACCTTTAACCTTCCCAATTTTCAATTAATTTATATACTTTTATAAAATCTTTAAGATAGTTCTTATTGTTAGATTCTTGTTAATTAATTTTTTCAAAAGGAAAAATTAATTTTTACAATCTTTCCATTAAAAATTTGGATGACTATTATTTTATTTGGATGAAAAATATGAATATATGAAACTAAATTTCGACATTTGAACATATAAGAATTGAAATAGAGTGAAATGACCAAGATAGTATTATAACTTTTTTTTTTTCTTATTTCCAATATCAAATTAATAAGATTATTTGAAAATAATCACGTGAAATTCTCAAAATGAAGTCTTCCAACATGATATGAACATTAAAAAAAAAAAAAAAAAAAACACTTTTGATTGTTCCAATCTCTCTCGTCGGTTTTCATAAGAAATTTAGTAAATTCCTAAAAGCAAATAATATTAATTCTAAAAATTATTTACCTTAGATTTATGAAAAAATATATATATGTACAGATTTACATAATTAAGAAAGTTTAAAAAGTACATGTTACTAAACTTTCATGAAAGTAATAATTTAGTCATTGTAATAATTTAGTCTTTGTACTCTCAATTTTGTAGCAATTTAGTCCATAAACTTTAGTATGTAACAATTTAGTCCTTGTACTTTTAAATTTGTAACAATTTAGTCTCTGATGTAATAAAAAATAAATATCAATTTTTATTATTTTATGATGTAGACTTTATATTTTGTAAAAACATGGAGTATCTAATTAATTTATCAATTTATGTATGTAAGATTTCTCAATAAACCTTAACACTAATTTCTACAATAGAGACTAAACTGTTATAAATTATAGAGTACAATTACTAAATTGTTACAAAATAAAAAGTTCAGAGACTAAGACCACGTTTGGTAACCCATTTGATTTTGGGTTTTTGTTTTTTAAAATTAAGCTTATAAACACTACTTCCATCTTCATTTTTTTTTGTTACCTACTTTTTACCAATTGCTTGAAAAAACAAATCAAAATTTGAAAACTAAAAAAAATAGTTTAAACTTGTTCTTGTTTTTTAAATTTGGCAAGAATTCAACCATTGTACTTAAGAAAAATGCAAATCATCGTAACTAATTAGGAGGAAATAGACTTAACTTTCAAAAACTAAAAACAAAAAACGAAATGGTTATCAAACGAGACCTAAATCGTTACATACCAAAGTTTAGAGACTAAAAGTGATTTTTAATAAAAAAGTTAAAAATGTAACCAATATGAATATAATATCAATATTTAGTATAAAATAAATATATAATTTAAAAGTATTTTCCTAAGATTTTCATATAGAAACCCCACATACAAAATTTATTATCGATACAATATATTTTTTTTAATTGGAAAAAAAACTTTAGAAAGTCCTGAGGGAGGGAAAGTTTGTTCGGAGGTGGAGTTTAGAGAAACCCGGACCGGAGTTAGGATTAGTTTAGGATAGCGGCGGTTCGGTTCGAGTGGGTTCGGTTTTCTTGAGGCTGGTTGGCGGTGGGCGTGTGGGAATGGGGGAGTGGCGTCAAAAGAAAGTGGAACGAGGAAAATCTAATGAGAGAATTTAGGAGTGGGTCCCTCAAATCTAAGCCCTCACCTGTCCCTTTCTTCGCATCTCTTACTTTTTCTTTCCCCATTCCCCACTTTCTCTCTCTTTCCCTCCTTTCACTTTCACTCTCTCTCACCTTTCCTCTTTAAATCTTGCTAATCTTATCTTATTTCGGTCTTTAAGCTTTCAAAACGTTCATTTTATTTTCTAAACTTTAAAATGTGTTTATTTTAGTCCATATTATTAAAGTTATGTTAACTTTTCAATATAAATGTGAGGAAATTTGTATTTTTTGATAACTAGACGTTAGATGTATTGAATAAGATGAAGGTGAAGTAAAACGTCAACAACCAATATGTCAAAATACTGAACGACCAAAATTTTGAATTAAAAATGTTTTTTAAATTCTCCCGCTTTGTTGCCTTATTCAAAATTGAAACTCTAGATTTCTTACAATAGCTTACTTATTTGGTAGTCTAGTGATCCAAGAATACTGATCACCTCACTCTTAAACAAAATCTTAATATATGAAGGACTAAAATAAGCACTTTTTAAAAATTTAGGGACAAACATTTTTTAAAGTTTAGGGACAAAAATAAAACAATATTTAAAGTTTATAAAACTAAAATGAACATTTTTTTAAAGTTTTTGGACCAAAATAGAAGATCATTCAGAGTTCAGGAACCAAAATAAGATTTAAGCATAGTAATATAAATTATATTAATTTTCATTTAAATTACAATTCTAGTCCATCCACTTTCAACTTTTTCTGCATTTGGTCCCTAAAATTTTAAAAAACGTACAATAAGTCATCTCCAATGTAAACCCTTAAACTCATTTTACTAGCTAATTATGCTTAAGTCCTCTTAATTATGTGTTTAATATCATTGTAAGTCTATGTTTATGATACTTATAATGTTTGTAATAATAAGAAGTGTAAGAGCATGTATGTGATGTTAAGGGAGAAGAAAATTTCTAAGTGTTAAAAGATGGCCCTTGGGCGTTTTGAAAGTAGAAAATATTCTAAGTATGAAGTGTTGAGTTCTCGGGTGAATTGAAGAGGAGTTCACACTTAGAAGGAAAACGGAAGGTCCATGCGACAAAGTCATGCCAATGTATGCGGCAAGCCCTTCCAAAATGTTATGTGGGCAAGTATTTAAGGAAAGGAAACTATGCCAAAGTATAGCCCACGAAGTACGCGAAGGTCATGGAAGGAAGTTAGCTTAGCCGTCGAGTTTGATGTTTAGTCGAGGCTGATGAGAGAAGTATGCGACCAGCTTCACCTAAGGTGGAGAAGACTAGTATAGGCGACATGCAAATAGCTAAGTTGCCTAGACAAGAACTCCAAAGGGGATGCTAAGGCAGAATGCTAGAATGGTCGTAAGAGAATAAGTGGCCGTGAAGTTTAGATGTTGGTAGGCAAGACTATCATGGACAGATGCGATGATGGATCACTCAGTTGATATGAAATGGTGCATTAAGAAAGTAAAGATTGACTACGTAAGGTGTGCTAAAAATACCTAAGACGAGGTGGTATGATTAAGGCTAGAAGTATGCGATAACCAGTGATGAGGTCTAAGTGATTGCAAGCTCTATGCGATGAAAATTAAGCTAAGCATTCAGTTGAAACACTGGGCAGTAGACTAAGTTACAACCTTAGAGATGCTAAGTTAAGAATTAACTTGCGTGGTGTTTAGTTGAGATCAGCTAACTTGGCTTGCAAAGAAGAAATCAATTTTGCCAAATTTTATTTACACCTAAGAAGAAGTGTGAATGCCTATGAAGCTCTGAAGGTGTAAGAGATTGTCGAGCAAGTTTGAAGAGACTTGAGGACTTTCAGCTGAATCAAAGAGGATTTAACGCTCAAATTTTAAGGTAAATAACTAAGAAGTTTTAGCACATTCATGTAAAGGAATTTGATGGTTGGAAATAGAGTTATGAGATTTAAAATATTAAAATCTGAAATGATGCCATGGATGAATAAGCAAGCAGCTACATACGAAGAGTAAGCAAGTAGCTGGCTTGCCAAGGTATGCAACAACATGCATAGGCGTGAAGTACGACACGTGGAAGTTGATTAACGTATAGGCATAGAAATGTGTCCTCGTGACCATTGAGCACCCAATAGAGAGGGTAGCCAGGAAGAAGGTAAAGTGGCTAAGTATATGATGCGATAAGATTTATGTGTGTGATAATGAAAAGTTAAGTGTTATGTTAAGCACAAAAGGGAGCTAATGATACTGACCAAGGGACCTCTTTTTATTACAGGGCAGGCACAAGTAAGAGAGACTTATAGACCCCTTGGATAAGAAGCTTAAGACTGTGAGTGACAAGTTTTAATAAATGCTTTCAATGATAGTTTTCATGAATGATTTTCAACGCATAGGCAGTTTGTATGAAGTTTCTATAACATGATTTATTTGACACATGCCTTTAAAGGAATGTTGATCACATGATCCATGTTTTCAAATGATGAAGTTATTTATGAACTTAGCATGTGTTTTCATTATGTTAATGCCTATACTTTATAGCATAATGAAGGTTTATCAAGGAAATTTTATAAGTATACTCCATGTTTTACAAGGCACTATGCGATGATATGAAACCATGAAATATGATTATTCTAAATATATATTCTGTTTATGTTCTTTAAATGTTTAAATGTTTTGTGCCTTGTACAAGTCCTACTCCAATATTGGTACCAAAGGAATGGTAAGGTACCCAAATTTCAGTTATGTCAGGGATCCTTGACACCAAAGGTATGGTAAGGTGGTCAAGACTCAATACAGCTTTGTACGCACGTATGACTTATGTTATCGACGTTTCAACTCAGGTTGGTAGGTGATTGGGCAAAAGGGCTCTATTTCAACTCAGGTTGGTAAGTGATTGAGCAAAAGGGCTCTCATTTCGGTCCAACCTATCATAGCAGGAATTTAGCAAAAGGGCTCTCCCCTATGTTTAAACAGTGGAATAGTGGTATTTTACAGTATGATATTAATGAGCTATTTAAGGGTTTCCATTTGATATGATTTCATGTTTCAGTTTTATTTTTTAAACCCTGGTCATGATCATGTTAATGTTTTTATGAAAAGCACTTTTACGTTGTTTATGATATCTAAAATAGTCATTCAATGAGCCTATTTAAGCTCATGTTTTAAAATGTTTAATTTCTCCAAGTAACGGTCAACGCCCCGAAGTCGAGTAGATCTGCCAGTCAATCACTATTCAAGATTCTTCAGAAAGTTGAAGCTTAGGCGGTTTACTATGTCTGTTAAACCTTAAGTTTGTCTGTACATGTCATGGAGTGGGTAGGATTTTGAGTTAAAGATTGTAAATATAAACGTTTAATATCGTTATGTTTGTTGTATAAATAAATGTGAATTTCTCTGCATAGTAGCATTTGAGTTAATAAGTTGGTGTGGAAGTTATACATATTTTGAGTATAAGTTATGAACTGTATATCAGGTTAATAAGTGCTCAGGGAATTGGTTTACAGGAGTATGTTGGGCAGTAGTTATCATAAGAGGATTGACCATTGCTTACATCACTTCTCAGATTAAGAGAGCAATCTGGGAAAAGTGTGACATTTTGACTCTCAAGTTCATGTCTATTTGGTCCATATATTTGACATGCATTTCAATTTTATGATTAATAGGTTCTTTATATATATATTTGAAATTTACAAAAAATAATTAATCTATTAACTGGAAACAAAAATGAATGTTACGACTAATAGAAATTTTAAATTTTTACTTTTGTGTTTAGTAGATTAGTGAATTTAAAAAATGTCGAATATGTTAATAACTTATTAGACACTGAAGTGAATGGAGGGATATATTCAATACTAAATAAAAAATTTAAAGATTTATGAGATGTATTGTATACAAATCTACTAAATTTTCACTTTAGTATGATATTTGGCGAGTCCTAGAAATTTGAAGAAATAATAAGACAGCCTTAAAAAAAAGTGTCTAATTTCACCTTTAAATTTATAAGAAGTAGATTAATGGAATTTTCTATTTCTTTTATGTTTTTTATTAGGTTTGTTCGTTCTTTACAAATGCTAAATTACATATGCAATTATTCATCATAAAAAAAAAATAGTCAAATCATTCCACTAGTTATAGGGAGTGTAACTAACTAGTGAGTATTACCTTTCCTCATAGCGATGGGTCCTAGGGTAGAGATTCAAAGAATCTCCATCTAGAGGGAGGGAGTGGTCTCCGCCTATATATAACCTAAAGAAAATATTTATGTTACATCTCTATAATCACAATAAATAAAAGAGTTTTTAAGATTATGATAACACAAAAGTTCAAAGTTGTTTTTAGTCAATTAAAGAATAATAATAATAAATTTTTTTATGATACTAAAATTACGACTTTTAATACTTCAAATTACGTACTATTTATGTTGATGTCAAATTTTAATCAAACTGAACTTATTCTCCACGTAATAGCAATAGTAAATTTGTATTTCGAGGAAGAGAGCTCGCCTGAAAATAATGAGAAATCTGGACACCGATGTGGTGTAGGATATACCTATTCCGATGCTAAAGTCAGAAGGTTGGAAGACAGAAAGTATTTGATTTTAAACGAAAAACTTATTTGTCTAGTGTGCTTCCCTTCCTTCTTATTTATAGCTTTTGGTTGAGTCATGTTTCCTTTTCAGATTCTCTTTTCTTACTTCCTAGTCTGATTAGGATCTCCTGTATGCTAGTTCAGAGTGGGTTTGTTCGGGTCGAGGTCGAGCAGTTCAGATTGGCCTCCTCGGGCCTGATCTTCACGCCTTTGGCCTTATTATGCTAGACTCAAAAGATTGGGCCATCTTTCATAAGCGAGGCTGATCATGCTCGTTTGCTACTCAATCCATTTTTCTTTCATCTTTTTGTCCTCTTTCCCTTGTCGTGCCATTTTTACCCTGATTCTAGAATCCACCCGTAATAACTTCTATAAAAAAATTTTAAAAAAATACTTAACTAATATTTCTTCTCATGTATAGCATGCTTAATAGAGAAAATATTTCCTAACAAATCATTTTTCTCAAAAGTCTTCTCGTCTCAAATCCACTATGATTCTTCCCAACTCATAAATGCATACATATATAATAAATATTTTTAAAAAAGACATATTTTTGTTCTTTTAGTGTGGGTTGGTTAAAAAAGCATTGAAAATTGTTAAAATACCTTTGAATCTGTTATATGACGTTTTGAATAAGTATGGAGTTTCGTTTTCTTTGTTTGACGATTTCATAACAAAAATGGTGAATTAATTATATTTTGAGGAGATTTATGTTTGTGTGCTACGATATTTCCATAGTCGTCGGTGTTAAATTCTTTTAAAACGACATGTTTGGTTTGTCCTCCTCCTTTTTTCAGACATCCAAAATTCATTCCTAAAAGTCAACAATTTGATCTTAATTCAAACGAACCCTCATCCTATGTCACCATACAATGGATAATTTTCCTCTCACACACACATCATTTTCAATATTTAATGCCTTCCCATTCCCTTTACAATTAATTAAAATTAAATTCCATCCCCCTTTTTATTTATATTTAGTTATATGCAATTTCATTTTTAAATTTCTTTTATCAAACATTATGGCCTGGGATAAGAGTTACCATCAAAATATAATAACCATCTATTACTACCGTAAAAACTATTTCAAAGTCTCCAATTAACTATCGTCAATACTATTTCAAAACTCCCATTTGTCACAGTATTTACTATTTACTACAGTTTTTACTATTTTATATTTATCATTTTTTTTTATTATTTGCTATAGTGTTTACTATTTCCTTCCCAAACTAAAATAGTTTACACCTCAAACTCATACTATTATAACATAAACTAAAATAATCTACACCCAGACGCAAACTATCATAACCCAACTATAATAACCTAGGACTATGATAATTAACTCATTGTCCTAAACGCCCCCTATAATTTTAGAATCAACTAGTTTACATCAAATTTGTCAATTAAACTAAAAATTATCAACAAAAGTTTGAACAAGCGATAATGCTTATTGATTTTTTTAACGGGAAATTAGAATAAATTGATTTTTTAAAAATATATTTTTAACCTGTTTGTTTATATATGCGTGTCTCTCCCAAAATAATCTTAAAGAATGATTACAAATCAAATCCAAAATATTAGAAAATATATCATAACGTAATATATATAATATATAGTAAAATATAGATACTCTATCAATAATAGATCTTGATGTGAGTCTTCACTAATAGACTTAGCTATATTTGTAACTTTCAAAAAATATTGTTATACATCTAATTATTATCTCTAAAGTAGTAGAATTGATTTCTTTTTTAAAATAAAAAGCCTTGGTGGATAATTTGGAAAATAAAAAGATTAGCTTGCAATTATTAGCTTTATAATATATGATATGGAGTTTCTTGACTTTTAGCTGAATTATTCATGTTCCACAACTTGTAGTGTATGTGTATAGTCCATCTTTGATTTTGTGTCACATATTTGGTCCATTCATTAATGTTTTGAAAGATACTCTCTTAAACTATATATATTTAAGGAATTTTAATTTTGTGTCATATATTTGGTCCATTCATTAAGGTAATTATAAGTCTTATTTTACCGTTTGACAATCTTACATATTTAAATTTAGTCTGGTAACTTCTAATAAATATATTTAGTTTTTTAAATTTTAAACTACAAAGATTAAATTATTATCTATTATAAAATTTATAAACTAATTAACTATTACAAACTAAAATTTAAGAATTGGATTGTTAAACATCAAACCTTGGATTAAAATAATTTTAATCTACTTTATATTATCATTTATACATTTTTTATATATCTCTTTTATAAACTTTGGAAATATATTCACATAGTATTTTTTTTCCACGAAAATTATTGTTATTATTTAATTAATTTTGATCAAAATTAACTAGAACTAAACTTAAGATTTATTGAAGTACAAAGATTAAATATGTAATTTATCGATAGAGACTAAATTTAACCAATTAAAATTATAAGAACTAAAATTAGAAATAAAAGGTAAAGTATAAAAACTAAAAAATTAAGGCTACGTTTGACATTATGTTAGTTGGGTAAAAAAGTCATTTAGAAAAAAAAAATCTTTTTTTTTTTTTTTTTTTTTCTTTTTGAACATTCATTTTTAGGTAGTGATTGGTAAAGCCTACATCCTCCAATGTTTTTTTAAGTTTTTTTTTTATCTAAATTTTTTGTACATTTTTTCTTTCGTTATTTAAATTTTTTTTTTTTTTTTTTTTTTTGCATTTGGTCAAATAGATTTAAATTAAATTGATTAGAATCACTTTTAAAAACACATTAGTTTCAGGTTGACTTTAAAAACAGTATCTTCTAGCTTTTAGATTCTCCTAAAGTGAGATAGAAAATTTTAATTAATATTTAATTTTCAATTTTATACTTTAAAAAGAAGATTTATTTTATATAATTATCTATTTCTCACATAATCAAATATATTTTCTATTTTCACGAGTTAAATGCATTTATTATTTTAAAAAGATATACCATATTTATTTTTTTTTAAAATAAAGCTATTTTCCTTAATATTTAAAAAATAATCTATAACAAACAAAATTTCTCATATTAAGCAATTATTTAAAATTTTAAATTACAAAAAAAAAGTTGATTATAAATCTATTTTAGTTATTATATATAAAATAAGATGTTTTTGTATTTATTTACCAAATACTCTAACCTACTTTTTCAAGTTGAAGTTGAAGTTTGTCAAACACTATTTTATTTCTTTTCACACCTGATTCTTTTTTTTCTAAAAGCACAACTAGTCTAAATTATTTTAAAAGTTACAATAATCTCAAATGGAGCCTAAATTTATAATTTATCGATACAGACTAAATTTAGACAATTAAAATTACAAGAATGAAATTAGAAATGAAATTTAAAGTAAAAAAATAAAATGATATTTTAACCGATTTCATTTTACCAATTAGGTTTTGATAAGAATAATATTTATGAGATTTGGTCTAAACTTTCCCAATAGGAAGCAATAGGGTATTTTTAAATACATTAAATATATTTATGTGATAACATAGTTTAATCAATAATGAAATTATGTCTTTTTTTTGACTGAATCTTTTCAAACCCAAAATTTCTTCTATGGTTCAAACCAATTGCATACCCTAATTGAGCTAACTTTCTTTTTTTCCTTTTTGGTGATGCTCCAACTATACGGATGGAGCATTACTTTTATATTAAATATGTTATTATTAGATGCTAATTTTATTAATGTTGGATTAAGATCTGGTTTGAAAACTATTTTATTTTATCATTTCTAATAAAATTTTATTTTTTTGTATAGCTGTATATATCTTTGCTAGCTTTTTATTTTTTAACAAAAAGAAAAACTTTTTTTTAAAAAAAAATTCAATTGTGTACATTTTTAGCAACCTTTCTTATAGAAGGTAAAGGAAATATTTAAAGATAGCCACTTGAGGAATATGTTTCCCAAAATAAAATATATAAAAAAGAATAAAGGAAAAAAAATTTGAGTTCCGTTTTGTCCTTCAACTTTTAAGTATTCTATTTTCATCTGTAAACTTTCACAGATTTTTACATTTCTTTAAATTTGGTTTTTCCACTCAAGTCTCTCTAGAAATTTTTAAATATCTTCTTTGATCTTTAAAAGAAAACTTATTTTAACATGCATATAATATGACTTCAAATATATAAATTAATGAATAAAACTTCTATTTTTGAAGCTCAAACGAGTATAACTCAGTTGACACACAATATTTGCTAGCAAACTAAGAGATTCATGGTTTGACTCTCCCTACTTATATTGTATTAGAAAAATCACTTTTTAAAGCTAAAGCGAGCTTAATTTAATCTATATAAAATTTGTATTATTGGTCTAGAGATTAGATGTTCGATTCTCTTACTCTATATATTCTAAAAAAGAAAAAAAAAAATTCTAGAAGTTGCAAAATTTAATCAGACAATTTGATCAAAACCAAAAGTAACTAAAAAAAAAATCTAAGTGACACATAAATAAAATAAAAGCACGGAACTCAAAGAAACAAATAACAAATCCACCCAAACAATTAGACAAGACACAAACAGAATGACTTCCTAAATCACATGGTACTTAAAAGAAAATAAATGGTTAATCAGAAATGATTATTGGAAAACGATGTGCTACACAATTAAAACAATTAATTATTTAATTAATTAACTTAAAGAAGTACGAAAAATATAATTAAATTCGTACGAACAAAAAAAAAAGGCTGGGGGGTTAGAGAGCTGTCCATTAGCTTTGATTCATGACCAAACAATCATGTTCATGTCTCCGATCCGTACCATGATTCAATAGTTGTCATGTTACATCTTATTTTTTAAAAAAAAAAAATTAAAAAAATCATAATTTTCTATTATTTTTAGCCGACAATTCCCATCTTTCTTGGGATAAATTAATCCTAACTTTCTCTGTAATGTTTCCTACACATCAAACCTCGGATTTTACTCTTGATTTTTTGGTCGTGTTGGGAAAGTTAGTAAAGAACATATTGAAGTAGAGATATAATGGTAAAATATAGTAAATTATTATCTTCATACATTTGTTTTTAACTTTTAGGGTTGAAAAGAGCAAAATTACAAAAATGGAACTCGTACACGTGTTGTTAGTCAACATATACATATGTATCTCTCAAAGTCTTATCTAAAATATTGTACGATTTACCTTTCAAAGTATGAAGTGAAGTTGAGAGACTCGAGAGAGGGGGGGACGACATGGGGAAGAGAAGGGAGTAATGAGGAAGAAAGCGATTGGTGCTGAGTGAAGTTATTAGGAATGGAGATGGTTCAGGTGAAAGAATAATTCAATGATTGTCACTTAATAATAGTCCAATGTTGCTTCAACATCTTTTTTTTACCCTCTATTACTCCTTGGATGTAGATTTAAAATATGTATAGTTTTCACTTTCCCTCTAATGCAAAATTCATATATCCAACAATATAGAATTGTTAACTACATTGTTTTGTTATCTCTAATAATTTATTGTGGGTAAAATTTTCTTATCTTTTAAATGAAAGAAAAAGAGAAAAATTGAGAATCTCACATTAGTTGGGACAGTAAGAAGATGCCTCATTATTTACTTACATCTTTCCATCTGGGTTTGGATTCCAAGAGGTACTCAAGTTTTAGAAGGGATAAGGAGGTAGGCAAATGAGGGTTGTTTGATGGTCTTTTCACATGCGCGTCGCTGCCATCTGGTCGGGCGAGGTGAGAAATAATATATTTTTTTATTTTTTTTAAACTTTAATTAATTATTAACTTTATGACCCATGTTAATCATTCGTCTTTTGTTCGAATAAATGGTGCTTCGATTCTTCAAAGGAAATATAGAAAAAAAAATCACAGTTCTTTCATCGTTCTATTTTTTTTTCTCGATCGCATGTATCTTTTTCTACATTTTTTTTAGTACAATGTAGAAGAGTGTGAGTATTTTCGATCGATTTTTGGTGTAGTTCCAATTGAGACAAATTTCATCTGGGTTGTTTCATCTTGGGGATGACGTGACATTCTTTCGGAATTGCTTGCAAAAAGGGCACAGTCGCGAAATGTCATAAAGAGAGTGTGATCTGCAACTCATTTTTGGCAGGTTTCTGTTTTGCTGGTTTTGTTCGCTATTGTTAATTACGAGCTTCCGTTTTTGTCACTTTTCACAGAATAGTCGTTCCAACATTTATTATCAAATGAAGATAATAGGGCAGTGAAAACGATAAGAAATAAAAGAAATTTATCATGTGAATATTTAATTTCATGTAATCATGGAGGTTATAAAAAGTAAAAATATGCCACTAATTCAAAATAGAACTTTTAATGGATAAAACATGGATTAGTTCTTAAATTTAAATTATAAAGAATATTTATGGCAAATATTATCCTAAGATTATAATAATCTCCTCTTGCTACAGTAAATATTATTTTGTAGTCTCCATTTAATCACAGTCAATATTATTTTAAAATCTCAATTTGTTATAATATTTATTATTTGCTACAGTTTTCACTATTTTACGTTCATCATTTTTTTATTCTTTGCTACAATATTTACTATTTATTTCTCAAACTAAAATAATTTATACTTCAAATACATACTGTTATAACTAAAACTAAAATAATCTATATCTCAAACACAAACTATTATAAACTAACTATAATAACTTATGACTATAATAATCAACTTTTTGTCTCAAATGCTCCATTAAACTTATGTGTGGCGGTTTGATAAATTTATTAAAAAAAGGGTAATTGAGAGTGGTAAAAATGGAAGCGGTAAAAAATGTCATGGGGGTGATTGATGTTGGAACGTGGGACAATAATTATTTGTGTCGTTCCTTCACAAAACATTTAATAACCAACCAATCAAAGAGGTTCCACAGTCTCACATCACGTCTCATCAGATCTTTTCCTGGGCCCCACCCTCCAATCAACGGCTCAGATTTCTCCTCTCTTCTCCCTGTCCATTTTCTTTTATGTTTCTCTATTCTCTCTGTCAACTCATACCTAAACATTCTTGATATTAATCCTGTGATTAATTTGAAACATAAGTGAGGTTTAAACTTAAAAATACTTCTAAAACTATAGATAATTTAATTGAGTTGTGTTTATTGTTTTTGTTATTAAATCTATTTGTTATAATTATACTCAAGTTTGTTATCTAATTTAAGTTTTTTTTTCCATCAATAATTAAGAAATAATTACTTTATTTTTTATTATTGGAAAAATATATTCTTTGTGGTTTTTTATTTTCTTTTCTTTCTTTTTTTTTATTTTTTTTATTTTTAATAAATTCAACTTGCTATGACAAGCTTCTCTAGTCCTAGGTCCAATTGAAGCCATCCAATTTGTTTTCACAAACATTATAGGTCAAAAATGCAAAATACGTTTTTGATCTATGTATATTAGATTTTGTTCTATTTTGGTCTATATATTTTCATTTATTTCACTTTTAGTTTTTGTCTTTTTAATAATCTTAATATTAGCCAATGCAATTGGGTTTTTTTTTCTGTTTATTTCTCCAAGAAAAAAATTTATATGAGCATCTCTTTGTAAAGATTTTAAGTGGGTCCGCTTGGACTATGCTATGTATGAATAATATTTTCTATTTCATAGGAGATCCTGGTCCTTTATTTATAGTTCTTGCATTAACCGGTTTGGAATTAGGTGTAGCTATATCACAAGCTCATGTTTCTACGATCTCAATCTGTATTTACTTGAATGATGCTACAAATCTCCATCAAAATGGTTATTTATTTATAATTGAACAAAAGCGAGGTTCGAAGACGCTCGACCGAGTTTACGAGGGAGAGGAACATTGAGTAGCTCGACTGAAAGGAGAGGGTGCAGGAAAAAATAGAAAATGAAGTGCTAGGGGAAAGAATTTTCTCCTTTGAAACTCATACTCATAGAAAAAGGAAAGGATGACAACCTTATAGAAGACTTTTTTCCGTTCATGGAACATTCGGAAATGCCAAATCTCTCTTTCGCGCTCCAGAGAGAACCCGAAGATAGACTTGTTCTTATGGCTCTCGAAGTGATATTGAATGAGAAACTTCATTCTGTTTTTCTTCTTTGTTCTTTTGTGTACCGAAAGAATAAGAATATACGAGATTTTGATGTTAAAGTCGTTGGATGGGGTCGGGTGAGCAGCCTTTGACTTTTTTTCTCATGCGTCTACAATTAAGATTTCTCAATCTCGTCTATTATGAAAACGTCGAAAGTCAAATTAACGATTCCTCGATTGTGTGGTTAATGAAATTAATTATTATTATTATTATCACGTAAGAAAAGACATTATGTAAATATATTTTCACAATTTACAAATAGATGCTCATAATATAATAACAATAATTATTAAATTGATTAAATAATAATAATAAATAACAAATTTAGATAAAGATTAATTTTGAAAGACAACGTTTAACATTTATTGAAAGTATATAGGCTAAAAGTGACCATTTTAATCTTTTGAAAATGAAAAAAAAAATGAATGAACCAAAATGACCATTTTTAAAAGTATAAAAACCAAAACAAAT
The DNA here is from genome assembly GCF_009727055.1 of Benincasa hispida. NCBI lineage: Eukaryota > Viridiplantae > Streptophyta > Magnoliopsida > Cucurbitales > Cucurbitaceae > Benincasa > Benincasa hispida. The sequence continues at coordinate 3,010,693 of NC_052351.1, read as the reverse complement.
ATTTATAAAATATTCGAATTAAAATAAGAAAAATTGAAAATATAGAGACTAAAATAAACCTTTTAAAAATTTAAGATAATAAAAAACAAAAAAATAAAGGGATCAAAATTGTATTTCAACCACTATTGTTTTAAGTGTTTAAATAATTGAGAGGGAAGGGGCAATAAATCATTGGAATAACCTATTTAAATTGTAGGCTTTTCGTGGCTCAAATGAGATGAACAACGAGACAACCAAATCTCAACGTGGACGAATTTTTAAATATCTATTTGAATTTCGTCGTATTTGTTTATTAATGTAATTTAAGTTCATTTCATAAGGATATCGATATGTAATTTTAGAAAATATTAAAATACCGATGTGGATAATAATTTTAATATTTCAATAATTATGTAATTTTTACTTTCAAATTAAGTATTGATCTTGTTATTAATACACACATTATTTATATCAAAATTAATAAAAGATATCGAAATTATATCGATTAATCCATAATTATTATCGATGTCAACCTCTTCGACTTACGTAAATATATCACACCGACGAATATTTCAATCATCGAAGATAAGTTAGAGTGGTTTGTTTTTTAAGTTCAATAATTATTTGAGTACTGAGAATAATATATATATATATATATATATATATATATATATATATATATATATATATAACTATGTTGTAAGTTGAACTTATTAGTGATACCAAGAAGGAACAATTTAAAGTTGATGTACTCATAATTCACACTATTGACTTTCAAATAAAGAAATGATAAATAGAGTAAATTGTAAAATTATAAATCAAGATGAAACATTTGACGAGATTGATATTTTTTCGTTGAATTCAACAAAATGTGAAGTTTGATTTGTTTTTTAGTCTAAAAATATATGTTCTAAATTTGATCAATTGAACTATGTTCATATTGACTTTGACATTGATACTGGGAATACTATTTTAAAATTCAATTTATATTTCTATTGTTAATGTTTTAGTTAGTAGAATATAAATGTCAAACATCTACCTCAATTATTGTAAAAAAAAAAAAAAAAAAAAAAAATCCAACATCAACAATACAAATATATATATATAAACATAACAAATATGATAAATTAAATTTTTATGGTACATAGCATAACCATAATTAATACAATAACGCTATTAAAAGTGTGCAATTAGCTGCATTTTGTATAAAAGATTTCAGCTATTTTTTTTTTAATTACAGATTTTAACTATTTAGCTTATTAATGTGTTAGAAGTTGTTTGGAAAGTTGAACGGGTTATAATAGTCGGTAGGTTATAATAGTTTATGTTTGGATACAAATTATTTTAGTCTAGTTATAATAGTTTGTCTTTAGAGTGCAAACTATTTTAATCTGTGTTACAAATGAGAAAAAAGAGTAGTTAAAAAAAAAATAATAAACACAGTAGATAATAAGGATTTTTCAAGTACTTGTGTAGCTAAGTGTGAATTATAATAACTTAGAATTTCGACTAATATAATGGGAAATCCAAATATTAAGTGACCTACTCCACCCAAGATAAGTTGGGGATCCAAATGCTTCCTTTAGTATTACGGTAGCTAGCATTTTCTCAAAGAAAAAAAAAAAAACTACTATAACTAGAGATTAAAGATGTTTTTAAATACATTCTCAAGTGTTCAATTTTAAAAAATAAGTCATTTTGGAAGAAATTGAGTGTTTGGTAACCATTCAGATCAATTTTTCAACTGTATTTTAATCAGTTTTTATCAAAAGTATTTAAATAAAAATGTATTATTTTTTTCAAATCAATTCAAACCGGCCTAAATTTTTTAATCACATCAAACCAAGAAAAATGGGTTTTGAGTTGAATGTGGAGTGGTTATTAAAAATATGGTCCAATTTCAGTGTGTACCCACCTCACTATTATGCTCATTTTCAACAGCAGAGTAAAGATCATTGAGAATTTTTAAAATATTCCAGTAAAAAATAATTAAAAAAAAAAAAACTAATATTGTATATTTCAAAAAGAAAGTTTGTAATAGTTAAGATACGTACTTCTTCAAGGGTCTGCTTATTTTAGAGATTTTATCATGAAATTTCAAAGAAACATTTAATATTATTATTTATTTGATAGGATTTTACTTTTTAAAACTTAAAATATTATTATTCAAAAAAAACTTAAAAGCCCATATGACATGAGTTTTCTAATACTTTCTATACATGTGAGATTTTTATATTTGGGAGATGAACATAAAAATATGGTCTAGTTAATTAATTATATTGCATATCCAACAAAAGACATCGATTATCTTACATATCTAAATACAAATATTTAAATCCTAGATATTTAATATTCATATTCATGAAACAATATATACGGTCCAAATAAGGAGCAAATGTTAAGTTTAGCTCTTCATTTTCTTCCAAAATAATAATAATATTAAAATCTTCATACCACATTTTGAAATATTAAACCTTTTATAATTAAACAAATTTGGCTTTTTTCTTTTCTTTTTTTTTTTTTAAAAAAAAAAAAAGAAAAGTGACATTTGTAGAAGTTTCTTTAAAGTTTATATTTAAAACCATGATAAAATATACCTTTCGACGTTTGAAATTTAACTCAGTTTCTATTTGGTGTTTAAAATTTGAAAAAAAGACAACATAAGTTTAAATTTGATTTCACTCGTATATCGTCCTTTTAAGAAATAATATTGACATGTGTCATATTTAATTCGTAATGTGTTCATTTCAAAAGATGAATAATTTCTATTTATCAAAAGTAGCATTGGTATTGCTGTAAAAATTTGAAAAGAAAAATTACAATATTAAAAGAGTTTGATAATAACAAAATAACAATGATGAAATTATGAAATAGAAGCTTTTTTTTTTTTTTTTCAGTTAAAAATTGAAATAAATTGAAAGAGTTATGAGGTGATGAGAGTCCCATTCCCAACTTTCTCCCTATTCCTCTCAATTTTCCTAACTTATCTTCTTTGCACATTCCCTTTCATATTTGTAATTATTCACTTTTTTTTTTTTCCTTTTCTTTTTGACCATCTTCTAAACCATAATTTTAATATTGAAAATGGCAACGGAGCAAGACAAGGTCGAAAATGCTCTTCCGATCTACAACATTACAATCATTTTTAACCTATGTTCTAATTTGGAAAGAAAAATAATTTCTACACTATACTACTTCCATTTATGATAAGCCATACCAACATCATAATTATTAAAATAAAATTTATCGTTTTAATAAAGATACTAGAAATTTTCTCACTCCCGTCCATTTTCTTAATTTAAAGTATTTGAGTCAGAAAATCCCTTATTGAAAGATTTCAGTTTTGAATAGGAAAAAAAAAAAAAAAAAATCCCATTTCATGTTTAGTCGTAAAATAATAATCGAATATTGGTAAATCTCTCCTTTATCTTGGCATGTATTGACTCGTCAGTTTAGTAAGCATTTATTTCTATTCATTTCAAATCGAAATTACGATATTCTAGAAACGATTATCTTAACTTTTACGCTAAATTATATAAAAAAATCTCTAAATTTGTCATTTTTTCAAAAGAATACCCATTTTCTTTTAGGCGTTACAATATAATTACTCCTAACCTTTCATAAATGTTTCTATATCACTGTTAGAGTAAAAAACTATTAGTATATTAGACGCAAATTAGGACCTTGAATCATGAGACAGTGAAGCAAAACAAAAATTTAGATGTAAATACTGCCATATTTGTTCCATATCTCAATTTTCGTCCAAATTTTTAAAGGATTTATACTCCAAAAGATAATGTTGAAACATATTAAAGGAAAAATCAAGGTTAATATTGCAATTCTTGAAATAAATTGGAATATTTCTTAAAGAAATGAAAATATATATATGGGTTGCTATACTATCTCAATAATTTATTAGGTAATACTTTCATTTGAACCCTAAACAACAAATTAACTTAAGAGAACATTTTAATTAACTTTTAGATTTTGGAGAGTTAATTCATTTGGATGTCAAGGATCAAAATTAGCATCATCCAGTTAAAATTCACAAATTATTCCTAAATATTTTTTCGTCTAGTTCAGATTCAAATATCTCATTTTTTAGTCGAAGATGTATATCTTAATTAATAGACTAATATTTGTCTAGTTTATTTTATTTTATTTGAACTTTTATCCATCTAGTGTATTCTTTTGAAAAGAATATTATGGAGCAAACCAATTATTATATAAACACTTTTGAAAGAAAATAGTTAAGTGCTTCGTTTAAAGCAATTTAAGTAACTGTTTTCAAAAAATTTCATCCCACTTTTGACTATAAAATGAAAGCACTGAAAAACGTTTTTAATTATTCAAAAGTAAGTTTTTACCACTATAAAATTTTAACCAAATACTGCCATTGGAAAAATAAAAATAAAAATTCAGAGCACCTTTTAGTCCTCTATATAAAAACATGTTGGTAATATATGCTAAAAACCACCATATTATTATTATTATATTATTATTATTATTTATATTATTATTTATAGATAGAGTCGAAATATCTAAATCATTGTATACCTATAATATACATGGATGATCTAGATCGAGTACTCGACCCCATCCTAACTTTATATTATCACAGGATGTCTACATCAAAGTACTCATTATTCGACTCGTCCAAATAGCATTACATATATCAATATTAATTTTTTTCCATTCAAACTATTAAGATACATTTTTATAGTTTCGAAAATAATATTACTCAATTTGATAAAAATGTCATTGAAATATTTAAATGGTTTATTCGACTTCCTACTAATTATTTATATTACTGTGTTAGAATCTGTATATAACTAGAGAGTATTGATTTTTATTAAGAAATTAGAATCTATAAAAACCCATTTTTTAGATTATGATAATGAAAACTATAATCTAACAATAAATGTGTGTATATGTAAATGTATTTCTATCGTACCATTTTAAGATCAACAATTTTCTTATATATATTTTCTACCGTGCCATTTTTAAGATCAATTTTTTCTTTTTCAACCAACTTATACTAGATTTCAACATCTTAATTAAACATTTTTTTTTCTCAAATTTATCTTTTTTTTTTTTTCTTTTCCCATCTTATTGTATAGGAATGTAAAATTCATCAAAGAAGATAGAAAGTTGAAAAAAAATATGTGAAGGAAGGGCAAAATCGTCCAACTTTCTATATTTTGCGTATTTGAAATAATGTATTTTCTAAACCTTTCATCAACAGCTGGGAGAAGAAAGTACTAGACAAGATAAACCATACTTTATATTTTCAAATGGAGGCTTTTTTTTTTTTTTAAATAATATATATATTATATTATATATATTAATTTTAAATATTTAGTTCAACAAAATATCGGTGGGTGGTTTATTTTATTTTTTTTTTATATTTGAATATTTGACCTCTTAATTAAATATATGTCTTAACCAATTACGATATGTTTAAATTTATGACTTAAAAGGAGTCGCAGAGTAGATTTGCCATAAAAAAACATAAAAATAAAGACTTTGTTTAGCCGGCAACATAAACAAGGGATTCAATGAAAATATAATTGTATATCTTATTTTTAGATATGTATTTGGTAGTAGAATAAATAAAATTCAATTCTAATTTAGACAATTATTTTAATTGTGTTTGATACTATATTTATAAACCATAAATAGTTGTAATTACCGAAATTATTATTAATTAATTATTAATCATTTGTAATAATTTTTTGTATAATTATTATTTTGTAATATTTTATAGTTTATAACACCTTACATAACATATATTTTAAAAGTTTTAATATGAATTGAGTTTATATCATGAAATATTGTTTTTATACATTTTAATCTTTTTTAAAATATAACTATACATATTGATATTCATTTAAAGTTCAAAATTTGGATACAGTTGAACATAAGAATGTCGTTTTTAGATTTTGTATTGTTTGGATCGTAAAATTAGTTAACAATTTTTCAAAGTAGAGACCATATTTTTTCTTAAATACACGTATTTATTGAATTCAGTAAACGCAAACATCGTATTAAACTTTTTGAGTAAATGATGTACTCAACCTATCTGTATGGGGTCTTCATGGATGGTGTTTCTCTCTCTTCAATAATTTTCATTTGCCACTGTTTCTTATCATATTCAAACAAAAACACACAAACACACTTTTTTCCCTTGTTTTCTCTTTACTGCAATGAAAAAAGTGGGGAAAAAAAGAGAAATAAAAGGTGAAACTTGATGAACATATTTTATTTTAGGGTTAAATATAAGTTTAGTCCAAATTTTTTAAGTTTATGTTAATATGGTTTTATGGAAAATAATAGGTGATTTTTTTTTCTTAGCATTATTTTTTTTCATGTTAAATAGGTGGAAAATAGGAAATTAATACGCTTTTTTAACATGACAATTTAGGAAATAGAAGACTGAACCTCCAATCTTCAAGATATTAGGTTATGCCAATTCGGAGTATTAAAAAAATCCGACAATCCGAACAATATGAACTACCCAACCCAAATTATAAGGATTGAGTTGGGTTAGTTTTCTTATTGGATTAGGTTGAGTTGAACTTTTTCTATTTTTTGTTGGGTTGGGTTGGATCTCGGGTTGGCTTAAAACAAATATTCGGGTTGACCCAACCCAACTCGAATTATATATATATATAATATATATATTATATATATATATATATATATATATATATATATATATATATATAAATATCTTTGTTTAATATTGGCTACTTTGAGTTAATAAATTTATAATTTTTTAATAATTTTGTTCTAAAATTGTTATAATGTTTGTATTTGTTTAAATTTTGTAATAAATATCATAAATATCTTATTTTTAACATTTGAATTTTATAAGATTTTAGTTATTAGTCATACTGTAGATAAATTTATGTATCTAAAATTAATAAGAAAAAAAAATATAACCAGACAATTCTTAGGTGGGTTTGTTTTGAATTTGAGACTTTGTTTGGGTCTTTTTGGTTGCAAATCCAATTAACCTGAATTTTTTGTTGGTCCAAAAAATACACTCAGCCCAACCTAACCTAACCCATTACACCCTAATGCCAATTATTAGCTAAGCTCGCTTTGACATACACTTACACTTTTAGTATGAAACTAGTTTCATGTTTAAAGTTTCAAATCATTTCAATTTTATGAAAATGTTACTAGAAATATTGATGTCCATATATTTTTTTTAAAATTATAAGTATAAAAAATTCATTAAAATGATTAAATTAGTCAGGTAAACATTTCTAAACCTATTATTACTAATATTAGGTTTAAATTAGTGGTATTATTTTAATATTATATTTAATCTATTTTTCTATAATATAATTGAAATATCGATCAACTCTTCATGTCATGTCAATGTTGAACTTTAACTGATGTATGTATGAAAATATAAAAATATTTGATAAAATTTTAAAATTAATATTCATGATTAGTTTGAATGAGCTTTATTTTAACTTATGTACTTCTAAACATCTGAATTTAATTCAATATTTCGATGATAGAATAAATTCTTAAAACGGTATTTATGGTTAATTTTAATCAAATATGATGATGTAATTTTAATAATAATGTCATTCAATAGAAAAGTCATTAAAAGAAATTATGTGAATATGTTTCTAGGATCTAGAAAGAAAAAGCTATTGAAAACCCTTTTTTTTTTTCTTAATAAGAAAAGTTAACATTAAATCAATCATAGTCTATTTTAAGATTTATTGGAAGTATAAAATGCCTAAACTTCTAATTTTGTGTATAATGGAATCCCATCTTTAAATTTCGTGTTCAATATATTCGTGAATTTTAAAAAAGCAAAAAATTTAAAAGACTAAATTTTGTGAGTTTAAAAGTTTTAAAATAAAATAGATACAAATTTGAATGTCCATAAACTAAATTTATAATTGAGGTCAAAATACAATTTTGGACTTTTATGCTTTAGACTATGTTCAATTTAGTCTATATACTTTCAAAATTCGAATTTTAGTTTCTGTACTTTTAATAAATCTTAAATTTAGTTTTTACTATTAGTTTTTTTTCCCAAAAACCTTTTATTATCTAATAACACTTTTACTATAAATTTTTGAAATATATTCACTACTGTATTTTTTTGCTTGAAAATTATTATTAGATTAAATTGTAAATCTGGTTCATATGGTTTGAAAAAAGAAATTAAAATTTAGTCTCTATAATCTATTGATCATAAATGGACTATTTATGAAAAATTTATCAACCTAAAGAAACTAAAATCTAACTTTTAAAATCATAGAGAATCAATTCTAATTTTTTAAAACCATATAAATCAAAATTTGTAATATCTTTTAAACCATATAAACCAAATTTGTAATTTAACTTTATTATTATTTAACCAATTTTGTTAAAGATAAGTTTCGAAAGACTAAATTTAAGATCTATTAGATGTTTATGAATTAAAATTGAAAATATAAAAGTTTATATCTTCATGATAGAAGTTTATTATGATTTATCGATGTTTTGCTAAAATATTTTCAATAGTTATATAATTTAAAATAGTTTTTTAAAAAATTAAAAATAACATTTTAACATGTAATAAAAAGAATATATTTTAACCTATATTTTTTTTTAATGAAAAGTAACATATAAGCTGCGATAATTAACCTATATAAGGCTATAATATATAAAATTTTGGGGTGAAAAGAATAGAAAGTATGAAGAAGATGAAAAACAAGAGTTGATTTCACAGAGGGTTCTATAAAAATGAGAGACATCGAAGACTCTCTCATAGTCATAGCGCGTAATCTCTCTCTAGAGTCTGTCCCTTACCTTTTTCCCTAATCTCTGGTACAGAAAAGACAGCATGAAATAATATTGGTTTCGTTGATTGATTGTGTTTTACAGAGTACCCAACAAGAGAAAACAGAGAATTGGAGAGAGAAACAGAGAGGTAAAGCCAGCCTTAAAGGGCTTTGGTGAAGAAAAGCTTCAGTAGCAGCAAAGAAGAGAGAAAAAAAAGTCACCCACCATTGGCAACTCAACTCCTCTGCTGCAATTCCAGCAGCTTTCCATTTCGTTTTGTCACAATAAACACCCAATTTTGGCTCCACCAGTTAACCCTTTTGTTTCTTCATTGTATACCCAGTTCATTCAATTGAACTTGTGTTTGTACGGAAGGAACGAAGAAAGGAAGGAAGGAACCCCCCATCATTATTTTCTTTTACCTGAAATCATTGTGTTTGTTTCCCGTGATGTTAATGGCCACCAAGCTCTAGCTTCTTCTACTGGGGTTCTACTGTACTGAGATCTGCCTTTCTCTTTGCTTCTTGCTTTGGGTTTTTGGCGTTTTAGGGGCCGAGATCTGATTTTTTCTCCCTTTTGCATTTCTGGGTTTTCTTTGATTTAACTCTGTTCTTGTTGGGTTATTGAAGGAATTTGGTTGAATCGTTGGAATTCTTCTCCCCTTAAGTTTAGAATTATAGTTTCTTTGGTTTATCAGTGGATTTTATTGGGTTCTGGGTATTGGGTTTTGTTTGTTGAACTTCGAGGTTGCTGTGGCATGAAGTCGCCAATTGAAGAGTTGTGTATGTGGGGGGTTCGGGTAGAGAGAATTAGATGCGGGTGAGGTTGAAATTGATCGTGTTCTGTAGCGAAACCGGCTTCGGCTGAGATTTTGGGCGGTGGGGGTTGGGTTGTGATATTCCCAGATGAGGTTCCGCTGTTTGTAGTTTACTTTTTGAAGATTCAGATTGATTTGCTGGTCGATTTATGGTATTTCTGTAGTGATAAGAAAGGTTGTGCAAAAAAGGTTGTTCTGCAGTCGTTGTTGCCTTCTTGGAAGATACTTTGGTGCTTCAAATTTGTGGGTCAATTTCTTTTTTGGTTTGTTGGATCTCACTGAAATGAGGCTTTCAACTGCTGGTTTTAGTCCTCAGGCCCCGGAAGGTATAAGTTTCTTCTGGTTTCTCTCTCTCTCTCCCTCTCTCTCTTTTATGACTACTTTTCCATTAACTTAGATGGCCATATTCCCATTTCGTTTCCTGCTTGATTTCTATTCCTTCTTTCTCCCGGTTTCTGGAAGACTTATTTGGGTCAATTCCTCTGTCAAATGATCCACTCTCTCTGTTGGGTGTTTTTTGTTTTGGGAATTTGTTATGTTGATTGTGATCTTTTGATGAAATGCTGGGACTCATTGAAGCTTGTATCAAATTTTTCAGGGGAGAGGAGAGTTCTTAACTCGGAGCTTTGGCATGCATGCGCGGGCCCTCTTGTTTCTCTACCTACTGTTGGAAGTCGGGTTGTTTATTTTCCACAGGGTCATAGCGAGCAGGTGAGCCGTGAGCCTTTTGAGTAGTCTTTTGCACAAATTGAAATTAGAAATTGATCCTCTTCTGATGTGTAATTTGTTTGCCTATTGTTTTAATAATCATTTCATGTTTGTGGGTTTTGAACTTCCCAACTAAGCTTTTGATTCCTGTTCATCACTTGTTTTCAACCTGGCTGAATGGACTTATTCCTTTTAATCCGAGAAGATATTCTTGATCTTCAGTTGGTTTAAGCTGCTTCTGCTTGTACTTGGATGTTGTCTGCCCGTGTTCATGTATTCTGATGATCATTAGAAGAACAACTCGATTCATATTTCTTTTTCTTAAAAATTTTCTTGTTATCTACTTTTGTTTGGAGTGCTATTTCATTCCTTTTGACCCCTTTTGGTTATATCTTATGGCCAGATCTCTACCTGGCCTGGCCAGTTTGCTCCATATTGATTTTTTTCAAGTTCATCTGAATGGAATGGAATGGAAAGTTAAATTTGATAAAGCTAACATTTTCATATGTTCTTCTGTATCCTATTGTCCTCTTTAATGTTTCCATTCCACTATTTCACAAATTACTTTTACCAATATTTAATGGTTTGAGAGGAATCGGTTGTTAACATAATATTCATTGATGTGGAGTAGGTTGCCATATCAACCAACAGAGAAGTGGATGCCCATATACCCAGTTATCCAAGCTTGCCGCCACAACTTATCTGTCAGCTTCACAATGTTACAATGCATGTAAGGCTTGTCATTGACTTCTAGCATGGGTTTGTTCAAACTCCAAAGGTCCTAATTGAATGACTTGATGATTGCAGGCAGATGTTGAGACAGATGAAGTGTATGCCCAAATGACCTTGCAACCGCTCACTGCTGTATGTTACTTTCACTTAATTTGAATAATGTATTTGTAGGTCTGAAGAAGAACTTTTCCTGAAAAGTTTAACATTTTCTATAGCAAGAGCAAAAGGAGCCTTATCTTCCTGCTGAGTTGGGTGCCCCCAGCAAACAACCAACCAATTATTTTTGTAAAACATTGACAGCAAGTGACACAAGTACACATGGAGGATTTTCTGTTCCTCGTCGTGCTGCTGAGAAAGTGTTTCCTCCATTGGTAATTCTATGGATGCCTTTGAAACATTGACCTTGATCACAAATACTCGTTGATGTAGTTTAAAAAAGTTGTTAACTGAGAAATATCATGTTTCGACTTCTAGGACTTCTCTCAGCAGCCACCTGCTCAGGAGTTAATTGCAAAGGATCTGCACGATAATGATTGGAAATTTAGGCATATCTTTCGTGGTAAGTTTTGTGAGGTTAATGTTTTAAAAACTGCCCCTACTCTTTCACCTCCCCTTCCAAGCAGCTTTTATGGTCTAATTATATTTCCTATGCAGGCCAGCCCAAAAGGCATCTTCTTACAACTGGATGGAGCGTGTTTGTAAGTGCTAAGAGGCTTGTTGCTGGCGATTCGGTTATCTTTATTTGGTTCGTTTCTATGCTCTTCCTTGTATGTAGGCTCTATTAATTAATATTTCAAAATAGAACTTCAGCATTTGTGTGACTGAAGCTATATGACTATGCAGAGCATATGGGCTGGCTGTTCATTCATTTAAACTCCACATTTATTCGTTCAAATTTATATCATATTTGCAATGATGGGACTTTTCAGGAATGAAAAGAATCAATTACTATTGGGGATCCGTCGAGCTAATCGACCACAAACGGTGATGCCCTCATCGGTTTTATCTAGTGACAGCATGCACTTGGGGCTTCTTGCTGCTGCAGCACATGCAGCTGCTACAAATAGTCGGTTTACGATATTTTATAATCCAAGGTTTGATTTAGCGAGGATAGTGCATTGCCTATTTCTTGTTCTTGTGAACAGTTCTTGAGCCTTTTTAGTTTTGTTTATGACTTGAAGTCTCATTATTTTTTCATTCAGGGCTAGCCCATCAGAGTTCATCATACCTTTGGCCAAGTATGTCAAAGCTGTGTACCACACCCGTGTTTCAGTTGGTATGCGTTTTAGAATGCTATTTGAAACAGAAGAATCGAGCGTTCGTCGGTAGGTTTTTAAACATTTTTAGCTATTTGTGATTTGAGTTAACTGATCAGTAGTAATTGCCTTTTGTGGGGTATGTTTTATTCCCTTCGTAGACTGTACTTTCACATTTAATTGTGTAGCATCCAATTGACTTCACTTCACCAGATTCCATTAATTATATGTGTATATGTGTGTGTTTGTGGGGTCATTCATTGAGAAATTGAACTGTGGAATCATGGACCTCTAAGAGTTGCGTATGTCTTCCAGTTACATGGGGACCATTACTGGTATCAGCGATTTAGATTCTACCCGGTGGCCAAATTCACACTGGCGCTCAGTCAAGGTTGGTTTACTTTACCATTATAAGACGAATTCGGAGTTCAATTGTCTAAGCAATTACTTAACTTTTGTGTTGTGTAGGTTGGATGGGATGAATCTACAGCTGGGGAGAGACAACCAAGGGTTTCCTTATGGGAGATCGAGCCACTTACAACCTTCCCAATGTATCCTTCTCCATTTCCCCTCAGGCTTAAGCGACCCTGGCCAACTGGATTTCCCTCTTTCCATGGTATAATACTATGAGACTAGCATAATACATTTTTCTGCCTTTGTATGGTTTTGAAGTTTGGTTTATCCTTTCCCCTAGCCTTCTGTATGTTGTATTTAGCTATCAAGAGAAGTATCCTCTGTTGTATCTAATGAACTCGGCTGTCCGCTTCCTGTCTCAGGTCTCAAAGAGGATGATCTGGGATTAAATTCTCAACTAATGTGGCTACGAGGAGATGGTCTAGATCGTGGAATTCAACCTCTAAACTTCCCTGGAATTGGAGTTGCACCTTGGATGCAGCCGAGGCTTGATGCTTCTATGGTGGGTCTGCAGCCGGAGATATATCAAGCAATGGCTGCTGCTGCACTACAGGAGATGAGAACCGTAGATCCTGCTAAGGCGCAGGCTGCTTCGCTTCTTCAATTCCAGCAATCCCAAAATCTTTCCAATAGGCCTGCTACTTTCATGCCACCTCAAATGTTGCAGCAGCCTCAGCCTCAACCTCCACAGACCTTTCTTCAAAGTGATGAAAACCAACATCTCTCTCATTCTCAGGCCCAAAGCCAGCCTACTGTTCTTCAGCAGGAGATAAAGCATCAAACATTCAACAACCAGCAGCAACAACAGCAACAACAGCAACAACAGCAACAACAGCAACAATCACAACAAGTGTTTGATCACCAACAAATTCCAAGTCCAATATCTACAATGTCTCAGTTCAGTTCTGCATCCCAATCCCAATCCCAATCCCTGCAAACTATTCCTCCATTATGTCGGCAGCAGAGTTTTTCTGATTCAAATGCCAACCATGTAACGAGTCCTATCATTTCACCCTTGCATAGCCTGTTAGGTTCATTTCCGCAAGATGAATCATCTCAATTGCTTAATCTGCCTCGAACCAACCCCATGATCCATTCATCTACATGGCCGTCAAAGCGAGCTGCAGTCAATCCTCTTCTCTCTTCTGGAAATTCTCAGTTTGTTCTTTCCCAAGGGGAAAACATGGGGACAACTCAGACTAATATCTCTCAAAATGCTATTTCATTGCCGCCTTTTCCTGGAAGAGAGTGTTCATTAGATCAAGGGAATGCCGATCCGCAGAGTAATCTTCTCTTTGGTGTCAACATAGAGCCTTCATCTCTTCTAATGCAGAATGGTATGCCGAATCTTAGGGGGATTTGCAGTGACAGTGACTCAACAGCTATACCTTTTTCATCAAATTATGTTAATACTGCTGGTACCAACTTCTCTGCCAATCCAACTGGGACAGGGACACCTTCCAATTGCATTGAGGATTCAGGTTTTTTGCAGTCTCCAGAAAACACAGGCCAAGTAAACCCACCAACCAGAACCTTTGTAAAGGTTTGCTCTCTTTACCAAACTTGGTTTGATTCATTTCACTTCTTTTTTTTTTGCGTGCGTGTGCATGTGTATGTGTGTTCCCTTGCTCCTCCTCTTTTTGATGATTGTATTGTTGGAATTTCAATAGGTTTACAAGTCGGGGTCCTTTGGTAGATCACTGGATATTTCCAAATTCAGTAGCTACCACCAGCTACGCAGTGAGCTTGCTCACATGTTCAGCCTTGAAGGCGAGTTGGAGGACCCTTTGAGATCAGGCTGGCAGCTTGTATTCGTTGACCGGGAAAATGATGTCCTTCTTCTTGGGGACGATCCCTGGCCGTGAGTTGCTGACCTTTTTACTATATTTTCAATGGAGAATTATATCCTTTAAGAATTTCTATTCCCTAATTCTTCATCAATGTGGTACCTTTTTATTTTTGTTGAAACTCTTTGTTCTTTCTTGACGAGCATGGTTTTGTCTTTTCTTTGACAGGGAGTTTGTCAACAGCGTGTGGTGTATCAAGATACTTTCACCGCAGGAAGTGCAGGAGATGGGCAAACGTGGCCTAGAGCTCTTGAACTCGGTCCCAATTCAGAGGCTCTCAAATGGCAGTTGTGATAACTACGCCAACAGACAGGAGTCATCCAGAAATTTGAGTACGGGGATAACTTCTGTCGGGTCTCTCGAGTACTGAGGCATTTAACCGGTCAACATGCCTTCTCTGTACTATTAGCTCTCTCGGTTACTTTTCTTGAGAATGTAAAAGCAATCTTAGTTTGTTAACTTGAGCTCAGATATGAGCCAGAAACTGTAATTAATTAAGTGATTCCTTCTCTCCCTTCTGTTTTTCTCATACATACAGGTATCAGGACAGCTCTGTATGACTGGAGATAGCTTTTGCTATTTGCTATATATTGCAGTCTATAAATGAAGTTCTATTAGAATGGCTAAAACCTTTTTGTCTTGTTTGGTTTGTATTTATTGAGCTTCAAAACTATGAAGAAAATAAAAAGTTCCATGTTTATGCTTTGTCAATTGAGCTTTTAGTGACTTAGCTAGCTTAGCTTTAATGATAATTTGATGTAATGGAGTTGATTTCAAAGCTAATTTTCTGGTTTTGAAAGCAACTGGTTTCTGTACTAAAAATGACTGCAAAAAGGTTCTTAAAAACAAACCATTTGTGGAAATTTTTGAAGGAAAATGAGAGAACTTTTAAAAAAGCAGTTGTGCATGCATTTTTTTAAACAATCCACAAGTTATGATTTTTATTAGAACAGTGATTGGGAAGCCATAATTATGAGAAACAGGAGGTAAAATTTACTTGGTTAGGAGTTGTCTGATCTTAGAGCTCCAAAAACTACTTTATTTACATAATGGTGATGCCCCATGGGCCCTTTTGATGTAGATGGGGATGTCTCCTAAATTTTATCACTGTCCAACCAAATGATTCCCTCATTTTCCATTGCACAAAGGAGGGAAAATTCATCCAATAATAAATTGATTGAAACAACTTATTAGTATTTTCTTTGTTAAAAAATTCGAACCATCTAACTTATTAGTATTTTCTTTAAAAAATTCAAATCATCGTAGATGAAATTTGGACCTTGCGAAATATGCCCAAAGTTAGGAAAAAATGTTGGACTCAAGCTCGAGCTAACTAATCATTGATTTAATCAAATCTAATCCTAATTTTGGTAGATAAGAAAAAATTAATAATTCCAGGTCATTCTTCCTATAAATATATTATTATAACTTTATGAGGGAACTTGATTTGGAACTTAAACTTCTGACTTCTTCTCCTTAGTAGAGTCAGTGTCTTTGACTTTAGCATCATAGTCATTTTCTTTGTTTTGCAGGTCGTTTCCTCCTAAATTACAATCACTGAAAACCATATGTACTTTTTCTAGTCTGAATTTTGGTATCAATAGAAGCAACAAAATAATTTGATTTATGTAGATAGTTAATTATTTTTTTGAGTTCAAACCGTGAATTTAAAAAAGTTTATCGTGTAATTAAATATAGACTTGGCTACTTTCAATTTTTCCTTGAACATAGATATGACTACTAATTAAAATAATCCATATAAATTTGCATGCTTTGTGATACCTTTAGCAATAAGAAATAATAGACAAGAAATAGACTTGAGGGTTTTTTTTTTTTTTTTTCAAATGTAGACTTAGGTCATTAATGGATAGAGTAAATTGTAAAAGGAAAACATTATAGAAAAAGAAGATATTGAGGAAGAAAAGGGGAAAAAAAAGAGAAAAAGATGCTAAAAAGTAAGGCATAGTACATGAAGGTACTAATTTGGAGGGATGAGAAAAAAGACAAGATAGAGCACCATAAACTACTAGGCACAAGCACAACACCCCAACCCACTCATTATTGTTGGGGTTTTATCATTATTTATTTATTTATTATTATTATTATTTATTTTCAACCCAATATTTTCTAGGCCACATCTTCAAGTATTAAAATTTGGCTCCTCTCATATGAATGTTTAAAAAAAAAAAAAAATAAATAATTAAAAGAAAATCTTGAAATTTTTTTTAAAAACAAACTATTTATATAAAATAACAAAATTTTAATCTTTTTCATGTCTATTAGTCACTAATAGAAGAACAATAGAACTATTTGATTAAATTGTACAACATACACCTAAACATACACAATTGAAAATGATACACCAAGTTATAGGAAAAAATGAAAAAATATATGTATATGTAACATCATTCATAGGTAAAAAAAAAATTGATTATAAGATATTATCTGTCAGATCAATTCTTATTTATCACTTCAAAAGTTCAAGTTTTGGGGAAAAAAATTATATTAAAAAAAAAAAGTAGAAGGGCAAAATCATTCATCACAACCATGAAAGAGACATTGTCCATCCATCCAATTTCATGCCATGTAGCTTTCTCAGTTACTTTAAGAGTGAAACCATGTCCAAATCAATTCTACATAACTTCAAAATTGCCATGTTCTTGAGTGCTTTTCATTTACCATCAAATCTTTTGATCAATTCAATTTCCAGTGAAAATCAAGCCAAATCCACAAGGGCAAACAATCAAGCTTTCTCACTGTATTAGGTACAACTTACAATAAGGGAAAATGGCTCTCTTCCTATTGAGATTTTTCATCGAGAAAATGAAGTTACTTCTCTCTGTTTATTCAATATGGACACTCACTCTTGAGGTAAGGATTTAATTCATCAACTGCAAAATTCTCTTCTGGGAACTAACTGAAGCTGTTTGAAAGATGACTCTCCTGAATAATTCATAGTTCTTTTCTTCCCTTTTCATGGGAGGATTTTGGTTTTATCACAGCCAACCACAACAAATGTACGGAGACGAAGGCATCCGTCCTGTCTGCCGAATATGTTCAGCCTGGGCTGCTGCTCTTTCTGCTTCTTGCTTCTTCCGACACTCGGCCGCTGCCCGTTTTTCTTCTGATTTTTGCCTTGTCATGGCAATTTTCTTCATCATCTTCACTTCAGCTTGAGCTCTCATTTGCTCAACTTGGGCCTGATTTGTGTCAAGCTTTAGATCAGTACTAATATGGTTGCCATACTTTTGGCAATGACAGACTTTCATTGTTATGATATGGGATCTCCCTTTTAGTTCATCCCTTCATAAAAAAGATAGCCAATTTACTTAATCTAAATCTTTAAAAGAAATCTAATTACCTCCACCCTCCGCATTTCGGCCTCAAGCTTCGTTTTCTGCTGGCTTTCCCATGCTTGGATTTTGATCTCTTCACGTTTATATCTAAGCAATGTCAAAATTTTCTTATCAAATTAGAACGAATAACTTGCCATTAGATCTCCTAGATCTTAAAACTTGATAACCGTAAGCATTATAAAGGGTTACTGGTAACTACAAGGGTAATGAAGTACATGAATTATAAGAGGAAAACCTTGCCATATGCTTAGACTTTTCAACTTCCTCCCATACAGCAGCACGTTTTTCAAACTCTGCTCGTTCGAGTGCCTCCTTGTCAGCATTTTCAGCATTCTGTCTTTTCTTTTCTGGCTCATCCTTGCTTGCCCAAGCAGCAATATTTGTCTTGCCGAGCTGCATACCAAGTGCCAGAATCTCTCTTCTTGTCTTGAGCTTCATTTCATCTTCTGATAGTTCCTTTTTGCCATTTTCTGTCGATTGTTGCAACCCGGTCAGAGATTGCTCAATAGGAGTTGGAGCTGGTGCATCTCTCCGAGGTGTGGAGGGAATTGAAGAAGTCGGGCTGCGAAGTGGAGATGCCCCAATGGGAGTAGCTGTTCTTGAAGGCTCTTGACTAGGAACTGGGGTCATTTCAGTTCCCATATCTCTCATTGAAACTGCCCTTATTGCAGGGATGCCTGAACAATTAAACATTTATACTTATACATAAGCAAAATATTTTTACAAAAAATCAAAACAAAGAACATAAATGAGATAGATGAGGGAAAAAACTAAATTAGTTTTGATCTTATACCTGTAGAATCTTCTTTACTAGCTTTTGAGGATGGCTTGTGATCCACTTCCTTCAAGTCCTTAATTTGAGAACATGAATCAATCAACACATTATCTGCACCGGAATAAACACCAGCAGGCACAAAAGAGAACTTCTCGGGCCCCATCTGCATTCCAGATTGACAGAAATCAACGTGCTTTGCCTCCATGACTCTACCAATTGACGACCGAAGCTCAGAGTTTGCAGATTCAGGAGCAACCCTCACCATATTCGTTGCCATCATTCTATATCCATGGTTTTGTGGAACATTCTTCTTAGAATAATTAGCAGCCTGCCCATTGTTTTGACGATTCATTATCCATTTCTCTGCATCATTCCACTTCGATGGCATCGGTCTCAAGTGGGACCTTGAGATGGAACTGTGTACAGACCTCTCCCCCTTGTGAAACTCGAAACTAGATGAACTTGCATTACTGTCATAATCCAGATTTTCATCTTCTACTGATTTCGAAGGGTGTACTGTGCTTGAATTACAACCATCACCTTTCAGACATTGCTGCATTCTATTTCGAACGGATTCACCGTTTTCCTTTGAGAGAAACTCTTTCGGTAGGCCTGAAGACCGATCATTTGGTTTTGGGTCTGAAACTGACTGATTCAAAACCTTTTCAGATGGAACTTCCAAGCAGGAAGATGTCACTGCACGACATACAATGTCTCTACATCAGTAAAAATATAGACACAACATATCTTCCACCACCTTCAGACATAATTTAATGAAATTCACTAGGTGACAGAAACTTATGCTATAATTTGAAGAAAAGGGAATAGAGACGAAAAGGGTAAAGAAGAGAGCGTGAGATGGACAAACCTTCCTCGTCAAAGCCACCACTTTCTGTGCCCAATAATAAACTATTTCTGACAAACTCAGAGTCTTCAAGCTTGGAGGGAGAAGTTCTTGAAGAGTTGCTGTTTGATCCATCCTTCTTTTTATGGTGATGAGGACCCATAAGCTTCATCCTCAGTTTACTTGGAGAAATTATACCTGTCTGAAATAGAGAAGAACACCCATAAAACTCTCTTCCATTACAAAAAAAATAACTACTGAAAAAGAAAGAACAAAAAATATTCTATTCTGTCTTAAGTAGTTGGAACAGACGCATCACTCACAATCAGAATTGATTTCAACTCCAAACAAATTAAAAGCAATCACTAGATTCAATCCCACACTCAACAAACCCAGATCAAGAAATAACATGCTCACCAATCAACCTAAACAAGAGTTCTTCTTCTTCCCATACATATTCAAACAAACATAACACTAGCCGAGTAGTTCCAGGTGAAAAAACAGGGACAAACTTCAGCACAATTAAAACCCAGAAGAACAAGAACAATCCAACCCAAAAACCAAAGGAAATCAGAAAGCAAATGAAAAATGGACTTGGGTATTCCCAGTTTCCTAGCTAACATGGAAAAGAAACACCCACCTGAACTTTGTGAATCCTCTCGTACTCCATTAGAGCTCAACTCTCTCTCTCTCTGTGAAGATGGAACTCTGCAGATAGGCTGGAGAGAGAGAGAGAGAGAGAGAGAGAGGAAGAAATAAAGAGAATGGCCGGAGAAAAAAGAAGAAAGAAGACCCACAAGACAATTTTTCAGGGTATTTGGAAATACCGACAAAGAGTGGGAAATAAGAGAGCAGTTTTTTCTTTTCCTAGAAGCTCATGAACAAATCCAACAACATACTGAAGAACCCATCTCGGATTTTCTCCACGGCAGTCGGCGGACCCACCAAAATGAGGTGGCGAGATGAGAAGGAGACACTGAGGGGATGGTCGGCGATTAATTCAAATGGAAATGGGAGAAGATGGGTTTTGAAATTAGTAGTTGGGATTTGGGAAGAAGACAAAGAGGAGTGAAAATTATGGGAAATGATTAAAAGAAAGGAGGAGGAAGGAGGAAGAAGAGGAAGAGCATTGAACAATGAACAGTGAAAATGATGGGAAAGCAGAAAGGAGAAAGGGGAAAAAGGAAAGTGGAAATTTCAATTTTCCTCTGCATAGAAACTGTTGAAGTAAAGTAATGGTTCATTCATTCATCATCCCTCGATCAAATTGACTAAATAATGAATAGTGAAAATGTTTTTTTATAACACAATTGATCATAAATTCGAAGCTGTTTAGGAGAGTGAGATACAACCAATTATAAAAAATCGAAATGGAAATATGATCTAAAACGTGAAAACAGTAGAGAGAATTGAACTGTGGAAATAGAATGAGTTTAATATCATAGCTTGGATCTAAAACTCTCAATCCAAATATGTATTTTGGATTACATTCCGTTCCAATAAAATAAGTCGTCCTTTGGTGATTACTAAAAAATATAAACTAATCGCAAACAAATACCTCACTAAGAACATAGGACATTCAACATGGAAAATTAGAAAATCGCAAATTCCTTTGATCTTTTAAACTAGATGAAAAAGAAAACTAAAAACTATACCACTCACAAGTGATTGAATAATAAAATTATATAAACAATGATGATTAACAAAAACAACCACAAACGATGGACGATCAATATAGAAACATCCATGATATCTTTTGTTATCAACTTATCAATAACTGACTCAATAAGAACACAAATAATATTTGTTGAATCAGATTTCACGATGATTTTTTTCGTTAGCTTTAAATTTTCATTGTAATATTTGTTTTATTAAATCTTCAAGAGGGGTTGAAAACCAATAACCATTATTTCTTCTTCTTTCATCGATAAAGCTACAGATATTTTTTTTTAAAAAAAGGTTAATTTTGAAAGAGATTCACATGATGATAATAATAATAATAATAATAATAATAATAATAAAGAAAAAAAAAAGAAAAGAGTGTAGTAATTTGGGAGGTTGGATTGACCGTACGACAGAGATCAGAAGAGAGTCAGAAGGGGACTTTGGATGGGGATTTAGCAACATTTCCATACCTTCTCCACTTGTTATTTCGGGAAAATATATATTTTTTTTTCTAAAAAAATACAAAAAGAAACATCTCTAAATCGAAATCTCTTCATAAAAAATATGGAAGATTACAGTTGAAAAATCTTGAATTTATTTTGTCGGCATTTCGAACAATTAAGTATAACAAAATTCGTATTTAATATATTTATTTATTTATAATTATTTATGATTATGACTTCGGGGTTTAAAGTAGCGTGCTATATAAATTTTCTGTGCTTGGAGGCATTGTTTGGTGTATTCAGAAAATATTATATCTAATAATACTGTTCTCCATCTACTCCATGGACGTAGCTAACACACCATAAGTGAACTACGTATATCTGTTTGTTGATTCTTTTTACTTTTTTTTTTTGTATTCTTTAATTGCTAATTACGTAACAATTACAACTGGGAATATACTCTATCTAGGATCGAGAGAGACTCCAAGAGGAAGCCAAAGCTACGAAAGCATGAGTGGCGTTGTTTGCCTCTAAGGAACGTGACAAAAATGTGAGACATTGATAATAATGTCCACAAAATCAATGTCTCTCACATAAACTAGAATATCAATATAAGGAGAAATACAATCCATTAATAAGATTAATAACTTCGAGGGAATCAGATTCCACAGCAAACACCAACAGACATTCAAAGATGTTTCGGCTTAAGCAAAAAATTTAAAAAAAAAAAAAAACCCTTTTTGAGTTTTATCTTGAAATATAAATATATATATATTTAAAAAGAATTCTGAACACATTAATTGATATGTACTCTTGTTTCTATTTTTTAAATGAAAATTTTAATCTTTTTAACTTATACATGGTTTTTTTTTAATATAATAAATGTGAGTATAGAAGTTTGAATTATTGCTACACTATAACTATATTCACATTGTATTTACACATAACTATATAAGTTTTCATGTATGAATTATTTCGGATGATAATGAATTATGGTTTTTATTAGTGAATATATTCAACCCTCCATACAAGAATCTCGTTTCATAATAATTTAATTGATTATTGAAGTACATATTTGAATTTGATAAAATAGGAGATTAAAAGTTACTAAAGAAAGAGATCAAAATTTCAAAATTCAATTAAATACAAAACATACTGTCATACATATTTACAATGGTGGTTTTGTTTATTTATAAAAAAAATTAGTTCAACAATTAGAGAATGAAAAAAGCTAACTATTGATCTTTTTGAATTATAATTAATGTCTACTCTATTAAATTATATTCAAATTGATACATATTTATAATGTTTTAGTAAAATAAAAACATGAGATGTTGGAATTTCCAATTAAAAAGCTGAAAAATCACAAGCGAAGAAAAATCTTACGTTGTGGATAATATCGTAAATTGAAAATAAGATGAGTAGCGCTAATATCGGCACTATCAACGGTTAATTAAAGAATCTCCGAGTTCGGACAAAAATGAGGGGAAAGGAATTTGAATTGAGCGGCGAGGAAATGACGATTATTTAAAAGCGACGATTATTTATTATTATTATTATTTTATTACTTTTTGTTTAAATTTTTGAAGTGGAGAAAGTTTGGGTAAAGGCGGAAGGTTTGTGAAGTCAGCAGTCAAAGATACTTTCTTTTCTATTTATTTTTTTTAAGGGAAAAAGCACATTCACCCATGCTCAAAACCCTTTCCTTTTTTTCCTAAAAAGATATTTTTATTTTTATTTCTGCTCAAAAAAAAAAAAAAAAAAAAAAAGTGAAAAAATTCACAATGTCAGGAAAAAGATTTTTTAAAATGAAAAAGAAATGTAGGGTGTTGGGGTTCAGAATTTTATAATTTGAATTTATTGACTGTCATCCTTACTTTTGGGTCTAGGAGACTCCCATTTAATTATATACTTTTTTTTTTTTTTTTTTTTTTGAAATTTGTTCAAATGGAATTTAGGCCACATTTACTAATTTGAATGAAAATTGGTGGAATTGTAATCAAATTTTATTGACAGGTCAATTGTAATGGACATCAATCATACATGTAATTAATTTGCTTTTGATCGCATTTACCTAAAATTAAGAATTTTGTCAAATTTACTATTACCGTTATGGTTACTTTTATCTCTAAGAATCAAACCATAATGATAACGACAACGATAACAGTAAATGTGTCAAAATATATAGTTTTTATTTGAAATAGTAACAATAATGGTAACGACAACCAATAACGGTAATGGTAATGATATGATGTAATTTTCGGACGCAATTCAATGGATCACCTCACGCCCGTTATTCAGATTACATTACTTGATTATGAAATTTCAATTAGAATTCATCTGTCAATACGAATGCAGAACGCTCGTAAACACTAACTAATGTTAAAAAAAAAAAAAAAAAAACCCACTTTTCAAATTACCTTTTATATATTATGATATATATTTTGTAAACGTGACCTTATTTTCATCCTATTATAGTCAATATAATTTTAGTCCTTCAACTTTCAATAAATCTTAAATTTAATCATAAATTTTTATCGAAATTGATTAAACACTAATAATACGTTCTTAAAAACAGTTATAAATATATTTTCACGTGATGAAAACTAAATATTTTCGGAAAAAAATTAACAACAAACTAACGAGGGATTTCTTGAAAATATAGGGCACTAATAGAGATAAAATATCACGCTTAACTATCTATGATTTTCCTTCTGCTAGCTAATATGAAACTTTGATTTGTTTTCAACCGATTTAATCATTTTTTTTCCAGGTACGATATCTTTCAAGTATTTTATAGGACAAATCAAATTCGAAAAAGTGATCCAATGAATGTGATTGATTAAGGCTCTATTAAGAAAGTTAATCCAAACACTTTTTTTTTTTAAAAAAAAAAAAAAACAAACACATTTCATTACCTTAATTTGATAGGAACCAATATCTTAATTGTCGGTGCTAACCTATTTTTTTCAAATGGTCAATGTCCTCTTTTAAGAAACGATGTTTATTTTTAATTTCTTTAGTACTAATTAGCAGGGTCACACAACAACTTCATATGAATATAAGTCAAATTTTTTGGCTCACGGAAAGAATTCATGTATATAATATGAAAGTAAAATAAATTCATTTCGTGCATTTAATTTTTCATACATGAAATAAATACGACAGATTGAACTCCAAATATTTTTATGAAACAATAAATCTAAAACAAATGAGGCGTTCTCACTTCTTATACATCCTATTCATAATATCATTGTAATATATATAAAAATAAAAAGGGACAAGTTGAAAGATACGAGTCACGAGCAAATTATATTCCACTAGGTTCTTTTCAAACTAATAATAATATTCGATTAGGGCTTTTAAAAAAAAAGTTATTGTTTTTATTGGAATTGTTGCATTAATTATTTGTTGCTTCTCACATAGGGCTTGTAGTCTAAGTCCCTAATAGTTTAGGATAATATAATTAGGGGTACCAACCCAAATTAGTTTTCCAAAATATTGGGAGAATCAAAATTCCTTTCTAGGAGTCTAACCCAAAATGGTCCATGTATCCCACAAAGTGGATTCAATTATTCACAAAGGGCAGGTTGATGATTTTCCTTTTTCAAACAAATTTTGGATAAAACTTAGAATGAAGAGTACATTCCACACTCCATCCTAAATATGCCCTTAATTCTCAAAATTATCATACCTCCATTATTAATAACATGAAACTTACATACCTATTGGATCACTTATGGTCCCAAAACGGAATTTGATAGGTAAAAAAAAAATTAATATCATATCATCTAACGTTCTCTTTCACTTGTGTGAAATATGAAGAAGACCAAACAAGTGAAAATCAATATTAATTAAAGAAGATCCAACCAATGGAAATCAATATTAATTAGGGAAGAAATAACATTGTTGAGGTCTAAATACATAATCTCCCTAGATCACCTGCTTTGGTACAATATTAAATAACTGAACTCAAAAGCTTAAGTTAATAAATGAAGATAAATTTCATATTATATCATCTACCAGTACCAATAATGACACCTAACGCTTTTAGAAAACAAATTTCGATATGTTTAAGACTTCCATATAAGATTTAGGGAGCGCTTGGGCCAAGAAATTGGTTATTATAGTTATAGATTATTATAGTTGGATTATAATAGTTTGTATTTTGGATGTAGATTATTTTAGTTTGGGTCATAATAGTATGTGTTTGAAGTATAAACTATTTTAGTTTGAAAAGAAAATAGTAAACATTATAACAAAGAATAACAAAAATAACGAATGTTAAATAATAAATAACAAATGGATGTTTAAAATAATATAGACGGTAACTAATTGGGAATATTTTTGCCCCAAACCCAACGTTTTATTTTCCCCACTTTAACCTTTTTAAGTTACAAGAAAAGGAGAACAAACGAACGAAAGCACTTTCTTTCATGGCAGAGAGATTATTATTATTATTATTTTCCTTTTTATAAAGGTACACGTGGAGTTAAAGGAATCCAAAGGCCTTAAATTAACCCTACTTTATGTCAAAAGCCATTATTAATAAATAAATTGAGAGATAGAAAAAAGTTAAATCAACTTAATATTGTGCATTATCCTCTGCTTAAACCAAAAATAAAAAAGGGAAGTTGCCCCAAAAACAGGAGCAAAAACGGGGGAATATCAATTTAAAACTCTAGTACTGCGCTTATTGGAAAAAAAAAAAAAAAAAAGCAATGAAAATAATTACACCTTTTTCTTAAATTAGTCTCTAATATTTAGACATTTTTCAATTGCGGAACTTTCATTATAATGTTGAAATTGGTTGATAGCTTTTCAAACTCAAACACATTATAATCTGTAGAATAAGTCCTATTCAAATAAAGTCGGCAAAACATATATAATACATTACTCGATGATTTTGTAAAAATTTAGAAGAAAAGGAACTAAAACTTGTATGATAAAAAAAAAATCATAATTCTTTCCTTAAATTTCTAAATAGTTGGCAGAAATTTAAATTTACTTTTCCTGGTTAGATAGCCGATTTTTTTTTAATCTAAATTTCTACCTACTCACCAGGTACAATATCATATACATTTAATATAAATTAATTTTAAAATTTACTAACAAACTGGAGCATTTGAAACAATTGAAACTAAAGTGAAAACACACACCCAAAGACTAAGAAGAAATATATATATATATATTTAACCTATAACATACTGCTATCAAACAATAAAAAAAAACATGTAGAGGAAACCTAATGAATATAGTATAAACTCAAAGGCCAAGGTAAAAGTTGGGGTTTGTAATAATAATATTTTCCAGGAGAATTTGATGGGGAGGGTGAAAGTGTGAAGTCCAAAAACATTCTTTATGGAGAATCAAAGGGAAAGGAAGGAATTGGGTGTAGGTCACGTGTTGTGTTGGGTGGGTTGGACATGTCTTTTGGTGGTGTGTTAGGGCATGAATTACACGTCCTTGTTGATTTTATTTGACCATTTGCAATCTCTTTGAACAATACAGACATGATTCGACTCCTTAGCTGCTTTCTTTGACCATACTCTCCACGTTTTTAGACATTTCGGCTCCTTTTTCTTTTCTTTTTTGTTTCCAGGCCCACTTCCTTTCATTAATTCCTTTTGTGGACCTGGGTTGGAAATGTTCACTTGATTTAACATATCCATCCATAGTTCTAACCTTCTTTTCACATTCCCTTAGCAATTCACATTCTAATCTGCCAATAATTTTCCAAACATTAATCATGCAAGGGAATGTTTTGAACACTTAAGGGGCGTTTGAGGCAAGGAATTCTTAATATAGTACTAGGTTATTATAGTTGGATTATAATAGTTTGTGTTTAGGGTGTAGATTATTTTAGTTTGAGTTATAATAGTATGTGTTTGAGGTGTAAACTATTTTAGTTTGAGAAAGAAAGGGTAAACACTCTAGCAAATAATAAAAAAATGATGAATATAAAATAATAAAAATTGTAGCAAATAGTAAATACTATAGAAAATGGGTATTTTGAAATAATGTTGACTGTAACTAATTGAAAATTACAAAATATTATGTACTACAGTAAGAGGTGGTTATCATAGTCCTAGCATAGTCATTGCCCCAAACGCCCCCTAAGTTGGTTTTATTGTCTATTAGTTTTAATAATTTGTGTTTGCGGTGTTGAGCTTTAATAGTCTGTATTTGGAGTGATGACTATTTTAATTGTGTTATAAATGAGGAGAGAAAATGTTTACAAAATAATAAGCACGGTAGAAAATGAGGGTTTTTAAATAGTTTTAAAATGTGATTTATGATAATTGAAAACTTCAACTATTATAATGGGTGGACCAAACATTGGATTGGCTATGATAACACACTCAACTTAAGACAAGTCAAGGGCCCAAATGTCCTCAAAGTCTTTTTTCCTAATTCAAGAACACATGGGAGGGAGAGATTCGAATATATCGTCTTGGTCATAAGTACATGTCTTAACTAATTGAACTATATTCAAGTTGAACTCTTAAATTAACTCGTGGTTAAACGGACAAAATCCAATTTATATTTACGTTTCCTTTAGAATTGATATTCTCTTTATCCCCACTTGTACGATGCCTGTGTAAAAGAATGTTATTGCAGAAAAAGAGTGGCTGTGAAATAGAGTGGTGGGAGGGTTACATAACCATCTATCCAAAGATGTAATGAGGACAAAAATCAACAATAGGGATAGGATATTATTATGATTATTGAAAATATCTTAGATGATCAGTAAATGTACAGGGCATCAAAATTCCCTTCCAATGGGGAGATGTTGGATTAAGACAAATCAACCTATATTTATTTCTTTGTGATCTTTGATCAAAGTTTTTCCTATGGTTCCCCTTTTCAAGACAACAGGAAGACCACACTTTCCAAAAATCTTCATTTATTTAAACAAATTCAAAGACCGTCCTCTCTTCTTTTTATAAACACCAAATGAAACTACTTATATTAATAAGGATAGTAATAAAAATTTCACCTAAGCTTTGGATGAAAAAGTTACCAACCAATGAGGAAGAAGTTGAAATTTCCTAGTACTTTAAGAAGTAAATATGTAAAGTTCAGAACGTGTCATGGTATGTAAGAAACTTACCTTTTCTCTCAAAACTTCTCTATCATAGTACAATGCTTCTGATACATCCTTCTTGTATTTTGCCCTTGTCTCTTCATGTGCCATTGATATACTTTTCCTTGAAAAATAGATAAGAAATGTCTACTTTATACAATATCCAACTACAGAAGAAAATAAGAAATTTCTGTTTAGGAGAAAGGAAAAAAAAAAAAAAAACTAAAAACTCAAGAGGGAAAAAAGATAAAAAGAAAGTGAAGATTTAAGCAATAATAATTCTTCATGATTGGTTGCTTGAGCAGTTTTTGCAACAGATTTTCAGTAATAAACTCTACTACAATGTATGTTTCCATAATGTCTCCCAAAAATAAAATATTTGAAAAAGAAAAGTTTTCAATACGCATTGTTATTATTGAAGGGAAAACAAACAAACGAACGAACAAAAAAGACTATTCCAAGCTTTATTCACGCAAGGTCCTACTTTGTATACCATAAGCTCCATATTGTCTCTCTATTAAATTTTAACTTTTCCAGCTTTGCTGTGGAAGATTCTAAAATGAACAGAGAAATTGAGGAAGGAGATCGTGGGGTTGTTAAAAGGAATTGCATAATTATGTTTCGTCTTTCCAAATGGGTCCCATGATCCATCATCATTCATATGTTTGCTAATTTTCCTTCCATTTTCAAAGTTTTGACGGTTTAGTTTGAACAAAGTTTCTTTCTCTACTTTTCTGTTTGGTATATTTGGTTTGAACTTTACAGTGTTTGATGGTTTGAATACTTTCCCCTTGCACTCGTTGTACCTACTTAAATAATGGCTAACCATACTAACTCCATTTTTCTTCTGTCACAATACAATTCCGGCCCCCGTCCAGCTCAGATAAGGGATTCAAATTCCATATAAACTCTATTCTCACAAACATGAGTAGGACATGAACTGAATGTTGTTTTGACTCCCAAAAAAATGAAAAAGAAAAAGAAAAAGAAAAAGAAAAAGAAAACTCAAGGTGTTAATAAAAAGCAATCACGTAGATAATGTGATAGAACCCAAAAATATATTGCAACATAAAACATAAAATAGCTACAAGATAAACCAAGTAATTTAAGGCACTTGGACAATCCTTTTCTCAAGAACACTCGAGCCTAAACTAACTTGATCAATATCTATCTTCCTCCTTCTCCACTCCCTCTATTTATAACTAAATACCATAACAACTTTCCTAACTAATTACTAATGCATCCCTTAATAGCATTTCTATCATTATGCTTCATTAAGGTGTATCATTCTCTAATAGCACATCCACCCATGGTGTGTAGAATGTTTGGTTTACTTTCTTCACTTGCGAGGTTGTATAGTTAATACTACCATTAACGATAGCTTTCGAAGAAGTGAATGGTAATCATGTTGCCCCTTTAAAGGACCTAAATGAAGAAACATTACCTCATTATGGGTCTATAGAGATTTAAGACCATCATGAGTGTGATGATAGGACATAAAGATCAGTACTGAAAATCCCATCTTGGTGGGGTGGGGTGGGGTAGAATCCTTTGGAACGATGGAACGATCTCTATAACTTGACAGCCATGTGCAGGACAGTCATTGATTGAATATTTATAACTTAATTAGTTCCATTTTTAGGACCGGAATGTAAATTTTATACCTTTTAGCCATGTGGTGATCAAATCCATGAACCATCCCAATTAGCATGGCTTGCTTTGGCATTTGCTTTTCACTGCTTCAAGAGTCTGTCAAAAGACCCAAGAGATATAATGTCATGAAAGTAATTACTAAAACCAAACTCATAAAGATGTCTACAAAACCTGCAGAAGGCAGAAATGGACATTGTGGGAATCAGTCTGTAATGAGAAGGTGAAATACAGAATCTAAGGAAAACTATCTTCAAGGCAGAAAACAGGTACAAGATTAATTTCATTGGCATCAGTCAACGAAAAGTTTCTCCAATGAACACTTCTAATACTGTAGAAGAGTAATCTAAGAAACTTCCCAATGACTTATGTGAATTAAGACAGAAAAAGAATATTTAAGAAGATCAAGATAACTTTTGCAATCTCTTATATAGAAGATTGCCAACAGAGAAATTAGAATATAAATAACAGAGGTTATTAGACTGTTGTTTAGTTCTGCTATTTGGTTGTACTTCAACTTCTTGTAGTTGAACCACTGCAAGCCAACAAATAAATTTAGAAAGTTCATAAATTTATAATCACTTAGGTAATATATTGCCAACGATAATCCTCTGATCGAGATGGTGGTGCAAGTATACTTGAAAAAACTTATACGCACCTCCATATGTGTGGCAACTTTTATTAAAACAATCAAGCATTGCCCACCTCACATTTCACATTGAACAATAGACAACAGTATTTCACATTCACATGAATGATTAACAAAACATTTACGACCTCACATGTGCATATGTATATCAAGTTAATTAAAAATTGTGGTCTTGCGTATACCTTAAAATGTCTAATTCATTAAATAACTCCGATAAAGTGTCAACAAAATAAATGGTTCAAATTAAAGTAGGGGGAGTAAGTTATCACTGTAAATATACAGGGGATAGAAATAAATATAGAGGTGGAGAAGTTGGGAAGCCAAGCAATACAGGGTAAAAGGCTTCAAATAAAACGAATCATGTGAGCTAGTTGGCTTCAGTATGATTTCTAAGTGTTCGTGTGAATTACGAATCATTCTTCTCATATACATCACAAAGAACTTCACAGAATAAATTTCTTCAGATTTGTGTCATTGATCCTACGCAGTGCATCCAAGATGAGAAGATCCAACACCCGCTTCACCCTTTGAAATGACTGCAGCGCAAAAATAAATATTAGAAATGTTCTCTTGCTTACGATCTTACTTGAACAGGATCTGTTCTATAGGTTGTACATTTGTATCCTTGAGTTCTCTAAAGAAATGTTCTCTTGCTTAAAATTTATCTTGAAGTCTTGGAAGAATCCTTTTTAAATGGCATGACTGGAAGATCCTTAGCCTTAACCCATGAACAAAAAGGAAACAGAAGTAGACAAAGAACCAAAATCTCCAAGATCAAGATAACATCCAATTTTTTCGCAGCAACTAGTCTCTGAAGCTTTCTGCTGGACAAAACAAGAAAAGCAGCATACTCAATATACAGCTATGGGCTACTCAATAGCAAAGAACGTAAATTCAATAATATAAACCCGTAAAGATGTAATATTTTTATGCCAAGTATAGGGATTCAAGGCAGGGTTACCCCAAATTGTAGTTCTAAACGTGGAATCTTTTCAGATTTACTACCGTTAAAAAAGATTTCTGGAGAATCTGTTTTTGCACATGGGAACTTCAGAATCCCTCCACGTCATCTTGATAAAAGAAAATCTTCTATAAATGAGCTTCAAGATACTAGTCAATTGTAGAAGCCATTTTCAATGATTTGATCCAATGACTAATACGTTCAAAAAAGGAAAAAAAAAAAAAGGCCATTTCTGGCTTAGTATCACATTGTAGTATAAGAAGTTAGCAGTTTCCTACAAACATTACTCTAGCTACCTAGCATACCATATTCTGCACAAGAGGCTCTTAGAGGACGTTTGCAAACTTTAGCAACTGATCTGTGTGTATTTCATAATATCATGGAAAATCCAAAAGAGAAGTGCAAGAAAACAGAAACGTAAGCATATTCTAATAGAGGAGATGAATGAAACAACACTAACTGTGTTCTGTGCTTGGACAAAATCTTGAGACATCAGATATATAGGCAACTTTATGTTTTTCCCCCAAAGAGAAAACCCAGACAGACATAATCTTCTCCATGCATAAACTGAACTCGAACAGTTACAGGTAAGAAGGAGAACAGAAGAAATATTTGTATATATTATATTTAAAGAAAGACAAGGTGAACAAACTGGGAAAGGAACAAACTGTGAGCCTCATGTCCTCGATGATTCTCCAGTCAAGCTGCGCTACCAGTCTCACTTAATAGGAATTCTTCCATCATCAGACATCTAGTCCATTTAATAAAGTATCTTTGAACAAGCAGCTTGCGCAACATTTAAAACAAAGGCAAATAACTCCATGGCGAATTAACTATGAGGTAAGATGCTATGGAAAATAATCTAAAGAAAAAAGGAAAGAAAAGGTAGCCACATATGTACCTCTTTGTCGTATTCATATCTTGTGCTAGGTAAACAGGCGTCAAGTTAAATTCATTTGTGGTACTAAAAGGTTGCACAATACGTATATCATCCAAACCAAGAATCCCATCCACATGTTCATGAGTCAAAATAATCTGAAGAATTTTGAAAGAAAAAGAAACATGCCCTAAGAGCCAAATTTATTGCAAAGAAAATGTTCTTTGATTAAAAGGATAATGAAATTTCATTTTCAAAAAAATGGCGCAAAACAGAAATGTGATCCATATAAGGTTCAAGCACTTTAAAAGTGCAAATGTGAAACCAAGACAAACAAAAATTGCTTCTGAAAGCAATAACGGAGGGGAGACAGAAATAACGTCCTGATCATAATTATCTTACGTTTTATTTTGAAATTTTGCAATAAATTGTACATCAGTTACATAAAAACATAAAAAGCAAGTGAAAACGACTCACAGAATCCGCGCAAGCAATTTTATGGCGAGAAAACCATCTTTGAACTTGCTCCCTAAAGACGGCTTCCCTACATCGATCAATATGTACTTGTACTCACCGTTGCTTTGGCAATAATCAATGAGCAGTAATTTGTTGCATCTGAAAATATACAAAACTTGGTTTAGCATCTACGCCGTAGCCACTGGTATATAACGAACAAAACGAGGGCAATGGAACTGCAAGCAACTGCGCCGGTGAGCATATACCTAGGTCCAGTTACAACTTAAATTGCGCAGCAAGGAAATTTCAGCTAACGAATCAGAAAACCACAGTTTCAAGTGAAATAGGGCCTCCTCTTTCTTGATTTATGCTACCATGAAGCTGAATCTACTGCCTCAGACCATTGTTATAAAAAGGAAGAAGAAGACAAAGGATGCAGCGCAATTTAGATGCAACGAAGTCCAAAATCCATGCTCCAGAGAGATGACCACAAATCTAGAAGCGGAAACACCTATTCCTCAAACTAGCCTCGAAGTAGAGTCAGAAACGAGCAATCTGATGAAATCACCTGTAGTTTGGGTTGAGGTTCGGAAGGAGTCCAGTGCCTAAAAGCAAACACGGCAGGGGGATCATGAGGCTGTGCTCGAGAAGATGAGCGCTGATTCATTGCCGCCATTGTCGCCTATTCCGGAAATCGACATTTTCCCGGGAGAATCTGCGCTACACTATGGATGCTTTTCCGAGTCCCGCCAATTTCAACGGTCTCGAGTCTTTTAACCATTTTCAACCAACTCCATCACTTGAAGCCGGTTTGATAATGTAATATTTCCCGTTTTCTGGCTTTCCTTTATGTATCTCATCAAAAAAAGGCGGACATTAAACTTAAAAAGTTTTAATCGGTAAAAATATGACAAAATTTAAACGGTCTATGGATAATAAACTATACTATTGGTAGGGAGTCTATCGATGATAGATCATATTATTGGTGATAGACCTATCATTGATAGACTATCAACGATAGAAGTCTAGCTCGTAGATTTAGTTATATTTGTAATTTTTTTAAAAATGATGTTATGTACTTGATCATTATTTCTAAAAATGTTACCAATTATAATTATTCTATTTTATATTTTAATAACTAGAAATAATAATATATTTAATTCTTATTCTTATTTTCTACTTTTAGAATCAGAAACATAACTATTTCTAATTTCTTATTTCTTATTTTTTTAATAATATAATATAAAAAAATATATCATACACTAAATATTGAAAAAAAATATATAAAATATTTATATCATGTAATACAAATAAGATTCAATATATAACTAAATGCAAAAACAAATATATATCTATCCTTCAAATAATGTCCAAACTTGATCGACAATGTCATCCCTCACTTAGTTATTGTCTTAAATAATTTTAAACTCACAACTAACTTAACTATATTATTGCATAAAATTTAAAATACGAAAATTAAAAAATTGAAATTTATTAAAATAATATATAAATACATAAATAAAGAAAACTTAAGAAATATTTGGATGGAATATTGAATATGATATAAAAATTGAATCATTCAAAAACATAAAAATAAAAATAAAAATTGGAAAGAACCAAAAATTGCTTCCAGTGGAATTCAAAACCCCGACCGGCAGAACAATGAAATCGCTTGATACCGGCAAAACCAAGACCAGATTTAGTTATATTTTTAATGTAATATGTTATAGTTTTTTTTAAAAAAATGTTATAATTAATTAATTAAATGTAAGACCTCAAAAATAATTATAAATCAAATTTAGTGTTACTTTTACGGTTAAATTGATACCAATCTATATAAAAATAAATAAATATATTTACAATAAACATTAATTTTATTTAAAAAAATGACAATAAAAAGTAACGTTGATAGTTCAAATTTCTAATTTAAGTAATAAAAATAGTAATTAAGTATAAATTTGTTGAAAAATAAAATTAATACAGATATTTCTATTATTCATCTTCCATGTATAAAAAGTTTTGCAAGTATTTAAAAACTTTTGTGAGATGATTTTTTAAACTGCTAGCGGAAGTATATGGAAGGATTAAACCTCAAATCTCAAAGTCGATAGTGCAAGTTAATTGAGCTTTTTTTAATTATTATTTTTAAAAACACATTAATTGAGTTATGGTTCTATTCATGTAGGGGTGTACATTGTTTGGGTTGGGTTGAGGGTATTTTTTCGATCAACCTGAAAATTCAAGTTGGATAGGTTGGCAACCTAAAAGACCTAAACAAAATCTCCAACCCAATCCTTAAAATTCGGTTGGGTTGGGTTACGGTTTGGTAACCATTTTGTTTTTGTTTTTGAAAATTAACTTTATAGACACTAGTTCTATAGGGATGAAAGCCCTAACACAACGGAAAAAAACACAGGACCATTCCCATAATTAATTTAGGTATTCTAAAATACCCATACATTGGAAAATTCAGATAAACATTACATCGACCAAAATTGAAGATATAACCTACTACAAAATTAATCTTAGGTCAAGCATGCTTTAAAATTACAGAGAAAAAGCGAAAGAACTTACTTTTGTAGAAACCTCAAATGAAAATGGCCAAAACTCCTTGGGATTTCACGAACACCACAAAAAGAGGTAATTCCCTATCCTTTAAGAATTCTTGAGGTAAAATTGGTTTGTGGGAACTAAATGAATATAGAAAGAAGGTGGATAATTTTGAGAGAGTTATGAATGCAGAAAAATTTCGTAGGTTGAAAACACAAATCTTGCAAAAACTACGTTTTGCAGGTTTTTCAACCAAAATGAGGGAGAGAGTGAGTAAACGTGGGCTAGCCCACGTTTCAGATAACTTCCCTATTGGGAGTTATCTGATTTAATTCATTTAATAAAATAATTAAATTAATTAAATCTAATTTAATTCATCATTTTATTTAAATCATATTAAATGAAACATCTCTCACATAATCTATAGTTTTAATTCAATTAATTTAATTTAATAAATTTTAATTAAATAATTATATAATTCTCCAATTAAATAATTATCTAACTAAATATCAAATATTTAATTTAGTCTACATTCGAATCATAGTCAATTGTATTTCTCTCATAACCTATAGTTTTAATGTGCATTAAATACATATTAATTTTAATCTATAGTTTTAATATGAATCCAACTCATATTAAATTAATAGTTGAACTCTTTCAAATATTTAGTTCTCCATAAATTAATTGTGAATCATATCCAAAATTAAATTTATATTATAAAGTTTAATTAAAATATAAATTTTATATTATAATGTAACATTATACATTATATTATTTCCCTTAGTGAATTTGAATATTTCAAACTCTATTCAAGAAATAATTATCTCAATTCACTTTACTAGCTAGGAAGGGGATCTCATGGTCCTACAAATCAGAAGCTCCAATGATATGAGACTAATTAGTTAAACTCATTGACCACATTAACCAATATACATTAACTGTGGGTACACTCCACTAAAGACCCACAACTGCACCCTCCTCACTGTAGATATATTTATGTTTCCACGGATATAGACTAATAACAACAAGTTAGTCCTTCACGAGTGTCATAACACCAATTGGATCAAATTACCGTTTTACCCCTATGTTACCTTTGTATCCTTAAGTACCTCTGCTCCTCTAATAAACAATTTGTTTATGGTCCAACTATTAAACAAAAACCCTTCTCGAACCAATGAAAGGGTAGAGCATTTTGTTCAAGTCTTGGACACCATTTAAGGGAACACTTATCTACTTACCCTAAAGTTGGGAAGGAGTGAAATCTATCTTGTATTATGATGTTCCTAGCTCCCCACTTTGTATTGTCCCTAAAATGGTAGGCTTATTGAGTTGGCGAACTGACCACTCTCACTCATACAATTCAAAGGATAATTCCTTATGAAAAGAAGTTCATAATAAACTCAAGATTAAGACTAAGTTGCCTAAGTCACTCTATTGAAATAGAAATCTAACTAGTCAACGGTGTTACATCTAGTGGTTACTATTTCGCGGTCAGGTTTTATGCATACTCATTGCGTAGGATATCCCACTCGCATGTCACCTACACGAACGCGTTGGATCATTATGTTTGTATGAAATACAAAGTGGGTCATATCCATAGTGTTACTAGGATAAGGTACCTAGCCTTATCCCTATACTATAGATCCTTTAGGCTGTATCTTGAAAATTGAACCTTGTATATTTCCACATACAGTTCAAGACTCATAATATATCTTAGGATGTTAGTTTATTGGATTTGGGGTTATTAAGAAAAAACGAATACAAACAATGAATAACACTTATTGAAAAAACATCGATAACGCTTTATTGATGATAGTCAATTATTTATATTTACTATCTACGAGCTTTAGAGCATAAAACCCAACAACTCCTACTTGAACTAAAACTCTAATAAGTGGGATGTACAAAATATTAAAATCCAAAACAATGAGAATGTTAAATAAATACAATAAACTAAGCATCTATACACCCACTACACATCTCCCCTTTGCCCTAGATGATACAATGTGCATGTCTTAAAGAGCTAGACTCTCTAGATGAATCTCGAACACTTTAGCCGAGAGAGTCTTCGTAAGTGGATCAACATTGTGCTTTGAAGCGATCTTTGTGATGATCACATCTTCTCATTGCACAATCTTCCATATTAGATAATACTTCCTCTATATATGTTTTCCTCATTTGAGGTTACAAGGCTCTTTAGAGTTGCCTACTGCCTCACTGTTATCATACTATAAAGTGATAGGCAAGTTCATGTTTAAAACCACTTCCAAATCACTTTAGGACTTCCTGAGCCAAACTGCTTCCTTTGCTGCTTCACAAAAAACTACATATTCAACCTCCATAGTGTAGTCTGCAATGCATCATTACTTAATGCTACACCATACTACAACTTTCTCGTTCAGCGTGAACACTGATCCTTATGTGGATTTCCTAGAATCCTTGTCAGTTTGGAAATTAGAGTCGATGTATCCTATAAGAATCAAATCCTTAGATCCATACACCATCTTGTAGTCCCTCGTTCTCCTCGGATACTTGAAGACTCTTAACCACAGACCAGTGGTCTGACCCTGGATTGGAATGGTACCTACTGACTATTCCCATTACATAACAAATGTCTGGCCTAATGCACAACATAACATACATTAAGCTTGTTGGGGTTGATGCTCTAAAATCTCGTGTCCTGTAGTTTGTAAACACATTTTGTATAAACGATTGTGATGTATAATATATGATATTTACTTCACTTCTTGAATTTTCCAATTTAGATGTTTTATTTGCTTTACCACAAACCAATAAACTTAAAATCCCTGGTTGTCTTTATGTAACTTAAGCATATATGTGGTGACATACAAGTGGATCATGTCTTAAGTGACAACTAAAATGGTCTATAGTATATGGATATAGGAGGGAAACCTTATCTTGGTAACACTACGGACGCGGCCCGCTTTGTGGAATAGTTACAAGTGTTGTGACTTGTCACAGATGGTCTGATCCTGATCATTCGTGTAGGGGACATGCGAGCGGGGGCGTCCTATACAAACAGTTTCTATAAGACGTGACCACGAAGTGTTAACGTCTAGTCATATAACTCCGTTCATGAGAGAGACTTCACTTCACTAGGATGACCATAGGTAACATGACCTCAATCCTGAGTGAGTTGGGAACTCCTGCCATTGAGGGCAGTTCTTTGATTTGCATGGGTGCAAGTGGCCAGAGCGTCGACTCAAACCTACCACTTTGGGGATTCGTCTGATTTGGGAGTTGGGAACTCAGCTTCACAAGATGGAGTTCACTTCTTCCCCAAAGTAGGGGTAAATAGATAGATTGCTCCCTTAAGGGCTAATCCCAGGGCATGAACGATGAGGCGCCACACACCTTCTCATGGCCCGAGAAGTGTTCACACATAGTAGGACTATGTTATATTGTTCATTAGAGGGATCAATGGTACTTAAGGAGAAAGATGTAATTACAGGGGCAAAACGGTAAATTGGCCCAGTTGTACTTACGAGCATCTGTGAAGGGTCATCGTACTGATGATTGGTTATATCCAATGGACATAGAAATATATCTATGGCAAGAAGAGTTTAGCTGTCGGTCTTTAGTGGAATGCCTGGTAGTTAACGGATGGTGGACATCGTGGCTAAAGGGTTTAGTTAGTTATTCACGTACCGTTAGAGCTTCGAGCCATAGGTTCATAAGATCCCCTTAATAGAGTGGATACAAGTTGAGAATCAGTTTTTGGGTTAATTTGAAATGTTCAAATTGACAAAAGGGAGTTCAATTATATATGATATAATTGAACTAGTTAATTATATATAATACAATTGACTTTATGTATAAGATACATTAATTTGAAGGAAATTGGATATAAATATGATTTATATCTAGTAGAGGAAAAATACTATGGTTAATATATGATTTTAAACCATAAGTTATGAATATAACGTGATTATATTTATTATCTATTAATTGGACAGTTATGGGATAATTGGCCAGCGTCTCTTCTATTTTCATAACGGATGAGTAAGATGAAGAATCGCTTTGAGATGCTTAAATAGCTCAAGGTGTGTTAATAATTGGATTGGACATAGTGTTGAAGTGTGTCGTCGCTTAGTAAAATCAGAGCCTATACTATAGTGCTGAACGATCGCTTACCTATACGATAGTGCTAAACGATCGCTTAACGCTTACACCCACGTATGCTATTTACTAAACGATCTCTTACCTTTTACTAAATGATCGTTTAGCGCCCAAGTTTTTCTATACAATGATCCAGCAAGTGGGAGAAAGACTCATCTATCGTATAGACAAAATGCTTGATTGTTTAGTTGAAGTATACAATCGTATAGACGATCGCTTAGCTTTTCCTACATGATCGTATAGACGATTGCTTATCATTTCCTACACAATCATATACTTCACCTAAACGATCAAGCATTTTGTCTATACGATAGACGAGCCTTTCTCCCACTTGCTGGATCGTTGTATACGATCTCCCTTCCTCCTCCCCTCTACCAAATCTGAACAAAGCCCACCCTTGGGATTCTCACTCCGAGAATACTGAGGGCTCTGAGTGGTGGTGTCATCCCCGTTTCCTTTTGTTCATGTGGAGACTGTTCGAGGTAGACGATTGGGAGTTGTTAAATGATAGCTTGTCGTTCCAGCGAAAGCGAGATTTGCTGTGAAGAAAAGTCTTCAACTGGTATGATCTCTTGGTCTCTTATTTATTGATCCTTAAAGCATGTCAGTAATTTAGCGTTGAGAATGCATATCTGTATGATTGAATGTATATGTGGAAATTCTGTCACAATGAATTGGAAAGATCCGCTTTTGCTCATAGGTACTCTTGTATAAGAGTTCCTTCAATTAGTATTAGAGCCAGATTTTTGGTATTCCAATTCATTGCTGCAAAAGAATTGCATTTACATTCTTGGTGGGTGTAGCATGTCTACTCTCTGTTTTAATTGTTAAATCGTTTGTGGATGTGTGGATTAATGGAGTTTTCTGGGATATAACCTCGGTTTGTTAAATTCTCCAGCTAATTGTAAAGGCCCCCATGTTTTTGGGCACAATCAATTGCTATCAAGTTTGTTATATCAAATTTAGTTTGAGTCTTAAGTCGTTCGTGAAGAAGTTTGGAGCAAGGGTTGCTATTATTCGAGGAAGAAGACGATCAAGCGTTGGTCGAGTCGTGTAGACGATGAGGTAGACGATCGCTGAGTATTAGATGCTCGACTGTCGTTTAACGCACTCGCATACTAGACAATCGTATAGCTCAACAAGCCTAATCACTTAGTTACTGACTATACGATCGTGGAGTAAATGCGTGGTAAATCGTTTACCTTTATCTTGTTAATCGATCGTCTAAACGATCAGGCTTTGTGGCCTCGTTGTCGTTTATGCGATCGTTTAGCTTTCACGCTATCGTCTAGTATACGCTACACGATCGTTTACCTAGAGGCGTTTACTAAACGATGGAGCTTCGCCTGGCGGTTCAAGACCTGATTTGCTTGTGAACCGATTTGCTAGGTGGAATAATGTAATAGTTAGAATTTTCATTCCAGTTTAGTGTTGGTTCATCCCGGTCCATTAATACATGGTTTTATACATGCGATGTATGTTTTTTTTATGTCATATGGTATGCATATATAGAAAAATCTCACCTTAGGTTATGCATTGGTCATGCATATTCTCTTTATTATAAGTGTTATTATTTAGAGAAACATGATTTAAATTACGTAAGTGCATGCTCATGCATCATATAATATAAGGGTTATATTTATGTATGCATTATTTATTAAGCGTTATATTTATAAGCATTATAAATACCTCGTTGTGTAGCAATGTATGTTTTAGTTGTTTCTTTTATAAAGGTTATAAAATGAAATTAGAACTAAAATCAATAATAAAAGGTTAAAATGTAGCAAATCTATCTATAAGGGACCTTTTGTCTAAGGTAGGTTCTGTCTAGGCTGGGGTATTTAAGGTGACGGCAACTGAACACCCCTACCTGGGAACCTACCTGGAAAAATGAATTAGATAGATTTGATGCATGCATGCAAGTTAAGGACATTCCATTAAAGAGTTTATATGTGACTACTTGAACTTGTTTTATTTCAAAGACAAACGTTGTTTTTAGCAGAATTAATTAATAACTTAGATTTTAATCAGTAGCCAAATTGTCTAGGTTAATGAACCCCTAGGTAGAACATTCAGTGAGAGGTACTTGGTGCTGTTGCTTCATTTAAACCTCTCACATTTCTCCCTTATTGTCCACACTGTGAGGTCTATCCTCGGCCTCGTGGCACCCTGGGAGTGTCTCCCTAAAGGATGATGTTTGGGTAGGTCAATATCAAGGTGGATGGAGAGAATGTTCATAGTAAGTGGGAGCGGAAAGTGCGATAGTATATCCCACAGTCTCTTTCATTGGATTAAATAAAGTTTCTGCGCATCGCCTCGAGGCACCGTGGGAATGTCCCCCTATAGGATGATTGTTTTGCGCGTTTCTTTATTTGATCTCCTGTAAGAGGATAAAGTTACTTAGTCTCTTGTCCT
This sequence comes from Benincasa hispida, assembly GCF_009727055.1. Taxonomy (NCBI): domain Eukaryota; kingdom Viridiplantae; phylum Streptophyta; class Magnoliopsida; order Cucurbitales; family Cucurbitaceae; genus Benincasa; species Benincasa hispida. The sequence goes on along the minus strand of NC_052351.1, from coordinate 2,968,273 downwards.
AATCTACTTTTTTCCTACGGTGGGCGCATTAGGGGGGGACTTTGGGGCCGAAAACGAGGGGCTAAACTTACGCAGAATTGTTAAAGATTAACAGTTCTGGACTGAACAAATGGTGGCTGTTAGATTCAGATCCAAGAGTTGGTTCTGTCTAATGGTTAAGAATATTTCATCCCAATGAAGGTATATCTAATCACCCCACCGACAACGTTTGTCCTGCCTCACTGGGGCATTATTGCAAAATAAAAGTCTGATCACTTAGAGTACTTTGAAACTGTTTTGCTAAAACTAATTGGTTAAAAATATGGTTTTGCAAAGTCTTATAAAAGATTATTCGTTTTTCAGCAACAGTTTTAAATGGCTACAGCCACTATCAGTTTACTTAGCATCGAAAAACTGAATGGCCAAAACCATTCGAGTTGGAAACATATGATCACGAATACTCATCATCGAAGATTTGAAGTTTGTCCTTACGGAGGACTATCCTCCTATTCCACCTCAGGACACTACTTGAAATGTTCGAATGGTATACGAGCATTGAACATAGGCAAACAAGAAGGCTCGAGCCTATAACTTGGCTAGTCTTAGTGACGTATTAGGCAAGAATCATGAGCCCATAGTCTCAGTACGTGAGATCATGGAGTCCCTGCGCGGAATGTTCGGACAATCGTCTGGATAGCTCAAGCACGAGGCTCTGAAACACATCTTCAGCTCCAAAATGGAGGAAGGCACCTCTGTTTGTGAACAAGTGCTGAATATGATGGTCCACTTTAACATGACGGAGATGAATGGGTCTAAAATGGATGAGGGTAGTTAGGTTAGCATTATCCTGCATTCATTGCCCGAGAGCTTCCTCCATTTTGTTAGCAATACGATTCTTAACAAAGTGGACTATACCCTTATTACTCTTCTCAACGAGTTGCAAACTTACCAATCCTTGCTGAAAAGTAAGGAGAAAAAGAGAGGTGAGGCAAATGTTGTCTCGTCTTTTAAAAGGTTTCATCGAGGTTCGACCTCAAGAACGAAGTCTGCACCTTCAACTTCTAACTCTGGAAAGGGGAAGAAGAAGAAGGGTGGTAAAGGGAAAGGGAAAACGCCTGCTAACCCACCACTTGTCGCCCAGAAGAAGCGTCCACCGCCGGTTGAAAAAGAAACATGTTTCCATTGCAACCAGAACGGACAATGGAAGAGGAATTATCCTCACTATCTGAAGGAAAGGAAGGCAACCAAGGCAGACAAAGTTAAATGTGATTTACTTTAGTTAGAAACTTGTTTAGTGAAGAATGATGATTCTGCCTGGATAATTGATTCGGGCGCCAGTAATCATGTTTGTTCTTCTTTTCAGGGGATTAGATCCCAGTGACAGCTGAAAGTTGGTGAGATGACATTGCGAGTAGGCACCGAGCACGTCATCTCAGCTGTGGCAGTGGGAGGCATCCAGTTAACTTTACATAATATGTTTCTTATATTAAAATATGTCTTTGTAATTCCTAAACTAAAAAGGAACCTTATTTCTGTAAAGTGTCTGTTACAATGCAATTACACTCTTTCTTTTAAATTGAATAAAGTGTTTATTCATAAGGATGGCGTTGAAATTTGTACAGCTAAACAGGAAAATAACTTTTATGTGCTAAGATCGTTAGCCTTAAGTTCCCTCTATAACATAGAGATGTTTAAATCTATCGTAACTTAATCTAAACGTCAACGAGTTTCTTCAAAATAAAATGCCCAACTTTGGCACCTTCGATTAGGGCACATCAATCTCAATAGGATTGAGAGATTGGTGAAGAATGGCCTTCTAAGCGAATTAGAAGAAAATTCTTTACCAGTGTGTGAATCTTGCCTTGAGGGCAAGATGACTAAAAGACCTTTTACTGGAAAAGGTTATCGAGCCAAAGAGCCTTTAGAATTAATACATTCTGACCTTTGTGGTCCTATGAATGTGTGAGCTTGAGGAGGCTATAAGTACTTTATCAGTTTTACTGATAATTATTCTAGATATGAGTATGTTTATCTGATACAATGAAAGTCTTAATCTTTTGAAAAGTTCAAAGTATTCAAGACTGAAATTGAGAATGCTGTGGATAGACGAATTAAAACACTTTGATCAGATCAAGGTGGAGAGTTTTTGGATTTTGAGTTCCAGGACTATTTGATAGGACATGGAATCGTTTCCCAACTCTCAGGATCGGGTACACCTCAACCGAATGGTATAGCGGAGAGGAGAAACAGAACCTTGTTGGACATGGTTCGTTCGATGATAAGTTACTCTTGCTTACCGAACTTGTTTTGGGGTTTCGCAGTGGAGACTCTGGTATACATACTCAACTGTGTTCCTTCTAAGAGTGTTGCGAGAACACCTCTGGAGTTGTGGAATGGGCATAAAGCTAGTTTACATCACTTTCGCATATGGGGTTGCCCAGCACATGTGCTTGAGGCAAATCCCAAGAAGTTGGAATCACGGTCGAGGTTGTGCCTCTTTGTAGGCTATCCCAAGGTATACGAGGGGGTTACATTTATAATTCGTTTGAAAACAGGGTGTTTTTTTCCACGAACGCTACTTTCCTAAAGGAAGATCATATCAGGGAGCACAATCCACGTAGTAAAGTTATGTTATGTGAGCTTTCCAACGAAACTACTGAAACTTCAACAAGTGTTGTTGAAGAACCTGCTTTATTAACCAGAGTTGTTGATGATAGTTCATCTGGTAGGTCGGTTCCACCTTAAGAGTTGAGGGAACCTCGACGTAGTGGGAGGGTTACGAACCCCCCTAATTACTATCTAGGTTTCACGAAAATCCTCGCTTTGATGGCAGATGGCGGTGTTGAGGATCCGTTGTCTTATCAAAAGGCAATGGAGGATCTTAATCGGGATGAACCTTATGTTTACAAGAAGATCATCAATAGTTTAGTAGCTTTCTTAGTGTTGTATGTAGACGATATACTACTCATTGGAAATGACGTAGGTCTACTGACTGCAGTTAAGAATTGTCTAGCGATCTAATTCCAAATGAAAGATTTGGGAGAAGTTCAGTTTGTTCTGGGTATACAGATCTTTTGGGATCGTAAGAACAAAGTGCTAGTGTTGTCTCAGGCATCGTATATTGACAAGATCTTGCTCAAGTACTCGATGAAAGACTCCAAAAAGGGCCTACTACCATTCAGGCATGAAGTCACTTTGTCTAAGGACATGTGTTCTAAGACACCTCAAGAGGTTGAGGAAATGATATGGGTCCCATATGCATCTGTCGTTGGCAGTTTGATGTATGCGATGCTCCGCACTAGGTCAGTCATTTGTTATGCTGTGAGAATAGTCAGTAGATATTAGTCTAACCCAGGCTAAGGTCACTGGACCACAGTTAAGAACATCCTAAAGTATCTTCGGAGAACAAGGGACTACAAACTCATATATGGGTCTTGGGATTTGATCCTTACTAGATACACGGATTCTGTCTTTCAGACTGATAAGGACTCTCAGAAGTCCACTTCAGGGTCAGTTTTTACTCTTAACGGAGTTGTAGTATGGCGGAGCACTAAGTAGAGGTGCATGCCGACTCCACGATGGAGGCCAAATATGTAGAGGTTTGTGAAGCTGTTAAGGAGGTCGTCTGGCTCAGGAAGTTCTTGACAGAGCTAGAAGTTATTCCATATATGTGATCGTCACGAAGATCGCCTCAAAGCAAAATGTTGCTGATCCGTTTATGAAGGCTCTCACGGCTACAGTGTTTGAGAGTCACCTTCAAAGCATGGGTCTATGAGACCGCCCGTGACTAGACTAGGGTAAGTGGGAGACTTTATTGTATTGGGTTTTTATGCCCTAGTTTATTGTTTTGTACTTGTTTTGTACACCCCACTTCGCTTAAGGACAAGTGGGAGATTGTTAAGGTTAATGCCCTAAAGTCTTGTGTCCTATAGTTTGTAAACACATTTTGTATAAACACTTGTGATGTATAGTATATGATATTTACTTCACTTCTTGACTTTGCACATTTAGATGTTTTATTTGCTTTACCACAAACCAATAAACTTAAAATCCCTGGTTGTCTTTATGTAACTTAAGCATGTATGTGGTGACATACAAGTGGATCATGTCTTAAGTGACAACCAAAATGGTCTATAGTATATGGAGTAAGGAAACCTATCCTTAGAGATGTCCATTTAATCCGCGGGGCTGGGGCCCCGTGGGGACCCGCCCCGAACGAGGCGGGGAATCCCCGAATACACGGGGAATGGGGGAGGGAGTGGGGATTTTTTTTTCCCCATTTCCATTTTGGGACCGGGGTCGGGGAATATATTCCCCGACCCCGGCCCCGACTCCTCGCCCTGCCCCGAGTATATATACATGAGTAGAAGCAGATCGTTCCGAACTCTATGGTGAAAGAATTCAAACATTTACAATTACGCAGAAACGATTATGCATTAAAGATAAAGTACAAAATGTTTGAATCAAATACAAAGGATAAGAGAAACAATACCTTTGAAGAACTCTTTCTTCACGTATTTCCCTCGATCAAACTCAAACGTAGCGAACAAGAACTCAAACTCGATCTCTCTCAAACACCAACAACGAGTATGAACTCGATCCTCGATCAGAACTAGACATCACCACAAGATTACCTTGGTATTCTCGGCGTGAGAATCTAGGAGTTGCGAACTCTGGCTTATTTTGGATAAAGGGAAAGAGGAATGTAGGAGGAGAAGACGATCGAGTATTGGACAGAAGGATTGTATAGAAAATGGAAGTCTATCGCATAGACTCGATGATCGATCATTTAGAAATGAGTACTATCGTATAGTAAAACTCGATCCTATCGTTTAGTCTCTCAATTAGTAATCTGATAGTGTATTTCGTTGTCTAAAGAATTTTGAAATCAAATTTATTTTCATCTCACAGTTAGCCATAAAACCGTGTAACCACCCACTAAGGGTGGTTATTGGAGAAAAAGAAATTTAATTATCTTATAATCAATAAATTATAAATAAATACAATAACTAACTTATCATATTATATTTATAACCTATAGTTTTAATATTGTATCATATGCAACATATAAACCATAGTTCTTTTTCTATTTTTATGGCATTTAATATAAATCATATTTATATTAATTCCTATTATCAAATAATAATGTATCAAATACATCATATCAATTATATCATATATAATTGAATTAATTTAATCATATCATATATAATAGAATTCCCTCTTGTTAATTTGAACATTTCAAACTAACCCAAAAACTTATTCTCAACTTGAATCCATTGAGCTACCAAGGGGACCTTATGGACTTGTAGCTTAAAGCTCCAACGGTACATGAATAACTAACTAAACTCTTTAATCACGATATCCACCATCCGTTAACTATCGAACACTTCACTAAAGACCAACAGCTGCACTCTTCGCACTAGAGATATATTTCAGTGTCCATTAGATATAACTAATCAATAGTACGATGACCCTTCACAAATCGCTCGTAAGTACAGTTAGGCCAAATTATCGTTTTGCTCCTGTAGTTACATCTAACTCCTTAAGTACCACTGATTCCTCTAATGAACAATAGATCATAGTCCCACTATGACTAAACCCTTCTCGAGCCAAGAGAAGGTGTTGCACCACATTGTTCAAGCCCTGGAATCAACCCTTAAGGGAGCAATTTATCTACTTACCTATGCTTTAGGGAATGAGTGAATTCTATATTGTGTAGCTGAGTTCCCAATTCCCCAATCAGACGAATCCCCAAAGTGGTAGGCTTGTTGAGTCAGCGATTTGGCCACTCTCACCCATGCAAATCAAAGGAACACCCTCATAGGCAGGAGTTCACAACTTACTCAGGATTAAGGTCATGTCACCTATGGTTATCCTAGTGAAATGAAAATCTCAATTATGAACGACGTTATATAAAGAGACGAAACATTTCGTGGTCTGATCTTATACAAACTTCTTTGTATAGAATATCCTCACTCGCATGTCTAATACATGAATGATCAGGATCAGATCATTTGTAGCACTTTACAACATTTGTAATACCTACAAAGTGGGCCACACTCGTAGTGTTAGCAGGATAATGTATCCCTCCATATCTATATACTAAAGACCATTTAGGTTATCACTTAAAATATGATCCACTTGTATGTCTCCACATACATGTTTAAGTTACAACGATAACCATAGATCTTAGTTTATTGGTTTGTGGTTAATGCAACTAAAATATTTCATATTTCATAGTTGAAGTGAATAAAATATCATATATTGTAAATCACAAAATGTTTGTTCATACAAATGTTTACAAACTACAGAACCTTACGAGATTTAAGGCATCAACCCCAACAAAGGTAACCTTGGATGTTAATTTATTGGTTTGTGGGTTAATGCTACAAAATGTCGAATAAAATACCTCAGATTTTATTAAATAAATAAAATTCTTTGTATCATTACAATTACAAAACTACAAGACCGACGAGATTTAGGGTATCAACCTCAATAGGTGGTTGCTTATGCCTCTTATCAATTAAAGAACCACAAATAGAACTATCTTACACATGACTTGAAGTTGGCAGCGGTAGTTTTTGTCCTAAATATCTAGAGACATTACTTATATGGAGAAAGGATATAGATTTTCACAGATCATAAGAGCTTAAAATACTTCTTCACTCATAAGGAGTTAAACATGAGACAACGCAGATGACTAGAGTCAGTGAAGGATTATGATCGTGAATTTTGTATCATCCAGGCGAGGCGAATGTGGTGGCATATGCTTTAAGTAGGAAGACAACCCATTCAGCAGCTCTGATTACCAGACAAACTCATCTGTGCAAGGATCTTGAGTGGGTCAAGATTGTAGTAGCTGTAGGGAAGTAATTACACATTTGGCACAGTTGACGGTCCAACCGCCCTTCAAACGAAAGATTATTGATGCTCAACAGGGTGATTCTTACCTCGTTGAGAAATTTTGCAAGGTGGAGTTAGGCCAGGGTGGTGAGTTCTTAATGTGCCATGGATAATGGTCTTCTCAATCAAGGATGCTTATGCGTACCTGCAGACAGTGAGCTTAAGAATGAACTATTGTAAGAAGCTCATAATTCTCCATTTTCAATACATCCTGGTAGTACTAAGATGTACCAAGACTTGAAATGTTTCTACTGGTGGAATGACATGAAGCGAGAGATAGTAGAATTTGACGGTAAGTGCTTGGTGTGTCAGTAAGTGAAAGCTCTGAGGCAGAAGCCAGCAGAGTTGTTGTAGACCTTAAGTGTACCAAAATGGAAGTGGAAGAATGTATCTATGAACTTCATTGTAGGGTTGCCCCGGACAGCAAAGGGCTTTACTGTGATTTGGGTGGTAGTAGTAAGACTCACTAAGTTAACACATTTTATTCCCGAAAAGTCTACTTACTTGGTGAATAAGTGGACATAGTTATCATGAAATAGGTGGTGAGATTGCATGGGTGCCTTTATCTATCGTGTCTGACAGAGACCCTCATTTCACATCTAATTTTTTGAAGAGTCTTCAGTCTGCGTTGGGTACAAGGTTAGATTTCAGCACAGGTTTTCACCCACAGACAAATGGGCAAACGGAGTGTTTGAATCAAACACATAAGGATATGTTGCACGTTTGTGCGTTAGAGTTTTCAGGGAGTTGGGACTTTCACTTGCATTTAATAGAGTTTGCTTATAATAATAGTTATCAGGCTACTATTAACATGTCTCCATTTGAGGCCCTATATGGGAAGGGATGTAGGTCTCTTATCTATTGGGATGAGGATTTTGAGCGGAGGTTTTTGGGGTCCGAGCTAGTGAGGACTTCGAATGAAGCAATACAGAAGATTAGAACTTAGATGCAAATAGCCTAGAGTAGACAGAAGAGTTACGCTAATGTTTGGAGTAAGGACCTTGAGTTTGAGGTAGGCGATAAAATGTTCCAGAAGGTGGCACCTATGAAACGTGTCTTGAGGTTTGGTAGGAAAGGAAAACTAAGTCTTCGTTTCATTGGACCATTTGAGATATTATAGAAAATTGGCCCCGTGGCTCTTTACCACAGTCTCTATCTACAGTTCATAATGTTTTTATGTTTCCATGTTAAGGAAGAATGTGGAAGATCCGTCTCATGTAGTGGATTATGAACCTTTATAGTTGAGTGAGAACTTGAGTTATGAGGAGAAGCCTATCCGAATTCTCGCAAGGGAAGTGAAGATTTTGTACAACAGAGAAATAACATTAGTGAAAGTGTTATGGAAGAATCATCAGTTTGAGGAAACAACTTGAGAAGAAGAAAGCGAGATGAGGACTCAGTACGCAGAGCTTTTTCAAGATTAGAACTTTCGAGGACAAAAGTTTCTTAAGGAGGGGAGAATATGACATCCCAAGTTTCCAAAAAAATTTAGGATACTTATCTCAAATTATTGAATTCCAGTTTCCTTTAATTTTAGTAATTTGGGATTAATTAAGATAATTGTAAAGCCTCATTGATTAACTTGAATTTAATTGATTCAAAATTTTATTAATTACCTCTATTTGATTTTGGAGAAAATTGAATTATTTTGGATTTAACTGATATCTTAATTTGGGTTGCTCATTTGATTAATTTGTTGTTTAAGAAGGAAAAGGAGAGGAATATCGAAATTAGAATGTATGAAGGAAAAGAAAAAAGAAGTTATATTTATTTATATATATTTAAATCACCTTGTTAGGTGTGAAAGAAGATAAAAAAAGATTTAAAAAAATCTCATTCTTCTTATTCACGCGCCAACAACCTTCTTCCGATTCGATTCGAAGCCAACCGCTCACCTTCGTCGAATGCTGCTCACCTTTGTTGTCAAACATCAATCGTGCTAGGATTGGTGTCCTAATTCTCCCAGTGGTCTCGTAGTTTGTAAACTTTTTGTACACATTGTTATTAATAAAATAAATGTTACTTTATTTGCAACTCATATCTAATAAAATAAGATCTGTGGTTATTTCATGTAACTTAAGCATGTATATGAGACATACAAGTGGATCATTCCTTAAGTAATAACCTAAATGGTATGTAGTATAAGGATAAAGGAGGGATACCTTATCCTAGTGATACTATGGATACGACCCCGCTTTTTAGATATTTACAAGTGTTGTAAAGTGCTACAAATGGTTTGATCCTGACCATTCACGTGGAGACATGCGAGTGGGGGTGTCCTATACAAAGAGTTTATATAAGATTGAACCACGAGATGATTAGTCTCTTTATATAACGCTGTTGATAATTTGAGACTTACATCTTACTAAAATGACCATAGGTGACATGACCTTAATCCTCAGTGTTTTGGGAACTTCTGCTTATGAGGGCGGTCCTTTGATTAGTATGGGTGAGAGTGGCCAGATTGCTAACTCAACAAGCCTACCTTTTTGGGAATTCGTCTGATTGGGGAACTGGGCACTCAGTTACACAAGACAAAATTCACTTCTTCCCTGAAGCATGGGTAAATAGATAAATTGCTCCCTTAAGGGCTGATTCCGGGTCTTGAACATAGTGGCCACACCCTTTCTTTGGAAGAGAGGACTCGGTCATAGTAGGACTGTGACTTATTGTTCATTAGAGAAATTAGTGGTACTTAAGGAGTTAGATGTAACTACAAGGGCAAAACGGTAAATTGGCCCAGTTGTATTTACGAGCGTTTTGTGAAGGGTTATCGCACTGTTGATTGGTTATATGGACATAGAAATATATCTGTAGTGTGAAGAGTGTAGCTTTCGATCTTTAGTAGAGTGACCGTCAGTTAACAGATGGTGGATCTCGTAACTAAAGAGTTTAGTCAGCCATTCACGTACCATTGGAGCTTCAAGCTATAGGTCCATGAGGTCCCCTTGGTAGCTCAATGGGTTCAAGTTGATAATAAGATTTTGGGTTAGTTTGAAGTGTTCAAATTAACAAGAGGAAACTCAATTATATGTGATATAATTAGTATGATGTATTAGATACATTAATTGGAAGAATTAATATAAATATGATTTATATTAAGTACCATAAAATAGAAAAAGAACTATGGTTTATATGTTTCATATGATGAAATATTAAAACATAGGTTATAAATATAACATGATAAGTTGGTTATCATATTTATTTATAATATATTAATTATATGATAGTTAATTCTTTTTCTTTAATAACCGATTTGAGAGGGAGGTTATTGGAAGTTTTATGGTAACCATGAGATAAAAGAAAAACGGTTTTCCAAATTTAGTAGTTGATTTCATTCGGATAAATCTCATGGAATAGGCTATCAAGTAAAAGGAGTTTTACTAAGTGATAGCGTTGATAGAGTCTACACAATCAACTAAGAGTTGACTATGTGACAGTTACTCTTTTGATCATTGCTACACGATCGAGTGGCAAAGTCTATACAATAGGCTTGCGTTTTCTAAACGATTGAGTGCATCGTCTATGCAGTAGACAGTGTTCATATCTCCCACTTACTCGATCGCATACCTCCTCACTTCCTCGATTCAAAATCATACAGAGCTCACAACTCCTGGATTCTCACACTGAGAATACCAAGGTAACACTTGTGGTGGTGTTCTTACTCAGTTCCTGGATCGAGTTAGACTCGATTAGGTTCAAGGAGCATTCAGACGATCATTGTGTTCGTGTTCGTGTTGTTGGTTGTTTCGGTCGTTGCATTCAAGTGCATTGTTGGACACATTGGAGACTAATCGAGGGATACTTGAAGAATGGTTCTTCAAAGGTACGCATACTCTATCCCTTGAATCTTTTGTAGCACGCTGTAGTTTATATTGTTGATGTATAATCTATTAGTTTCCGTTTAAGATTGTAATTTTTTGTACATGTACATTGAATGTATAGAAATGGCTATAACAGAGTTTTTGTGGAATCACTAGCGGATAATCAAAAAGAGATTCGGGCACAACACCATTCATTTGAATGGAATTTGGAACAATCCACTTCTGCTGCTCATGGAGATCTCTGTTTGTGATTTCCTTCAGATCGTCCTCACTGTTTCAGCTGTGCCAGTATGAATTCTAGTCGCGTCATTCGTGGGTTCCAGCCGTGCCAACGAGGGTTACGTCCAGTGTTGTTCGTGGGTTCTAGCCCCACCAATCGTGGGTCCGTTTTGCACTGGTTGTGCATTGTCCGCCCCATCTGGCTGTCATCGACCTGTGCGCCGTCAACCTCTTTTGCTTGCCGAATTATTTGGATTTTGGTAAGTAAGGCCATTTTCTTCAAGATGTGATGAATTCCCTTGAAGTATTGGTTAGTTTTGAAAGCCTATCAAGTTTTGGCATGGATTTTCATGTTATTTATAATGTTTCGAAGGTTAGATTGAAATTTCAAGGTGTTTAAGGTTGGAATTGAATGTTGTGTTTTGCATTAGGGACCTTTATCCAAGATTCCTAAGCCAAGAAGGGGATTATTTTGTCTGTTATTGAGCTTAAGCCTTGAGGTAAGTGGTACTATTGCCGGTGCCTTCATGCCAGACATCTTAGATTAAACTTATCAAGTTATTTAATGGACTTTAGAAGCATGATTTAGACCATGTGATACACTTTTTGTTGCGTGAAAGTTAAGGGTATTGTGAGTATGATTGAATTTACATGATATGTTATGATTTGTGTTGTGGGATCATTAATGACATTTATGTATGTGATGCATGATTAGACCAGCAGGGGCGATCTACTGTCTCGCCTCGACATATATTTTATTTCAAGGGACCGACGAATCCAGTTTCATGTTTTGACAGTGCACCCTCAGGCCACTAGACATGCATGAGCTGGCGGGTTCATTTGCATGTTATGATTACATGAATCGACAGGTTCACTTTCATGTTTTTCCATGTATTGACGGTGTGCCATCAAACCATTAGACATGTGAGTCGAGGTGAGATAGGTTATCCTATTCAAAAACAGTTTCAGTTTGTTTGACCCACTAGCCTAAGCATTTGCTGCATGAGAATGCATAGCTTGATTCTGGTAATGGGATCACTTACTGAGTATTTTATACTCATCCTTTATGTTCACATGTTTTTCAGGTAAGGGCAAGAATACTCGGGCAACTGACAAGAGGAATCCGTGATAGCACCAAAGGGACTAGAAAACTCTTCTGCATTTGGGTTCATATGTCTTTTCTTTTTTCATGTTTTACAGTTTTCTTTTCATGAACTTGTTTTGAAAGAATTTAGGTGTTAGGGATTTTCATTTTTGTTTTTTTTTTTTTCTCTTATTTTAAAATTTGTGTTTTAGGGGTACCCCGAATTAAATATTATGGAATTTTAAGGTGAAATTTTGTTTAAATTCTTTATTTAATAAAACAATCCAAATTTTCTTATTTTCGATATAAACATTTATGCATGCATGTAGTAACGGCCTTATGAGATATCTTAGAAAGTCGAATCACTACATGAACCCTTGTGGAACTTCTTCGAATGGACAATATTTTCCTTTCCTTCTATCGGTCCCTTACATTTTATAAGAGACTGATAAGTCTGTAACTCATTCAGAAGGGTAGTCATGGTGTACTCTATTTTATTTATAACCGTATTGCTACAGAATTGGAGGAAACTCTTCAGAAGAGATTCCAGAATAAAAGACACCTGACTTTGTTTGTTGATGACTGCGTCGTTCATCTCAACGACATTGAAGTGGACCATCAAGTCGAGAACATGTTCTTCACCGACTGGCCTTGTTCATTCGCACATTATAAACGTACTTGAGGGCCTCATGCCGGATCTAAGAGGACGGTTGTCCGTGATGGGATGAAAACCCCAGACACAACGGAATCCAAAACATAGAACCCAAATGTATTTAGAATTGGTATTTAAAACAGAATAATTTTGCAAAAACCTACATTGCAAATATTTTGGGAATTCTGTGGAATTCGTATGTATTGTGAATGGGCACCACCATTTGGAGTCCTCCCTATTCTTACAGGGAAATTCAGGAGATGAGAATTGTGAGATTCTTTTTTTTTTTTTTTTTTTTGGAATTGAGAGGAAGAAGAAAAAACGTAGAGAATTTTCTCATCATCAAAATTGATCTTCACTGCTTTTTTTTTTTTTCCTTTTGTTTTGATACAGAGAGAATGAGAGAGAGGGTGAAAGTAAGGAGACGTGGGATTCATTCCACATCTTTAGTGACTCCCCTACGTGGGGAATTGCATTTTATTTAATTAAAATTAAATGAAACTATTTATTTAATAAAAATTAAATGAAACTATTTATTTAATTAATTAAATAAAAATCAATAACCATTTAAATCATATTTAAATGGTTCCCTCCCACATAACCTATAGTGTTAATGCGCATCTAATGTGCATTACTTTCAACCTATAGTTTTGATTTAATCAATTTAATTAAATTCAAAAATAAATTAAATAAAATAATTAATTAATTCTCCAATTGATTTATCATCCAATTAAATATCACATATTTAATTTAAATTTCCCATTTGAATCATATTCAAATATATTTCCCTCATTTAACCTATAGTTTTAATGCGCATCCAATGCACATTATTTTTAACCTAGTTTTCAATATAAATCTTATTCATATTAAATTAATATTTGAACTCCTTTCAAATATTTCGTTCTTTCATTTATTATTTTTGAATCATATCAATAATTAATAATAAATTCAAGAATTCCCATTTTTGAATTTGAACATTTCAAATTCAATTTAATAACAAATTACCTCAATACCCTTTACAAGCTAAAAAGGGGATCTAATGGACCTACAGATTAGAAGCTCCAATGATGCGAGATTAATTGGATAAACTCATTAACCAAATTAATCAATATTTGTTAATTGTGGGTACACTCCACTAAAGACCCACAACTGCACTTTTCTCACTATAAATATGTTTATGTGTCCACGGATGTAGACCAATAACAACAAGTTAGTCCTTCATGAGTGTTCGTAACACCAGCTGGGTCAATTTACCATTTTACCCCTAGGTTACCTCTACATCCCTAAGTACCAGTGCTTCTCTAATGAACAACCTATTTATGGTCCAACCATTAAATAAAAATACCTCTCAGGCCAATGAGAGGGTAGGACCCTTTGTTCAAGTCCCGGAGACACCACTTAAGGGAACACTCATCTATTTACCTTGAAGTCAAGAATGAGTGAAATCCATCTTGTATGATTATGTTCCTAGCTACCCACTCGGTCTTATCCCAAAAATAGTAGGAATATTGAGTCGGTGAACTGACCACTCTCACCCATACAAATCAAAGGACAATCCATTGTGAACAGGAGTTCATAAAATACTCAGGAGTAAGACTAAGTTACCTAGGTTATGCTATTGAAATAGAAACCTAATTAGTCAACGGAGTTACACCTAGTTGTTACTATTTCATGGTTCGATCTTGTGCAAACTCGTTGCCCAGGATATCTCTACTCGCGTGTCTCCTACATGAATGCGTTGGATCACTGCGTTTGTATCAAATACAAAGTGGGTCGTATCCATAATGTTATTAGAACAAGGTATCCAACCTTACCCATATACTATAGACCTTTTAGGATGTATCTTGAACATCGATCCTTATATTTCTCTACATACAGTTGAAGACTCATAAGACAACCTAAGATGTTAGTTTATTAGATTTTGGGATTAATAAGACAAAATTAAATAAAACATCAATAACACTTATTGAGAAAAACATTAATAACTATTTATTAATGACGGTCATTTAATTACATTCACTATCTATGAGTTTTGAGGCATAAAACTCAAGAGTCCAAACATCTCCTGGAGGGACTCCACGATCTAACGTGCACTGATCATGGTCTCATGTTTTTTGGTAAAACGTCAGACAAACTTGCCAAGATATAGATTGGGGCCTTGTCATTGGCCTTTATTTAGCGGTCATAAACATCCCTCAATGCTTGGGATGCATTCCAAGAAGAGATTGGAGGACATTTCTTCCTTAAGATGAACCATAGATTATCTATAACTAGAATCGTATTCAAGTTAGATTTCCACGATGCATAATTTTCACCAGTTAGTTTTTCGTTATTAAGCAAGGAAATAATTGTGGAAGACATACTGAAATAAATGACAAAAAATTGACCATATTAGTTATATTTTCCTTAACTCATTACATAAAAATAAGTATCCAATCAATTCAGAAAAAACAAGCAATCACAGAACCCTAGTTAAACTATTGATTTAGTTTTTATAACAATATTTTAGAGGTTTAGAGAAACAACCACTGAAGGGTGGTTAGTTATCCTTTCCTTGAATTGAGACAATCTCAGCTAATTACTAATACTAGAATAACTCTTATTCCTATAGTTCTTAGCTACCGTCTTACGGTCAAGGATTCATTAACTAGCTTAATTCATCCTGTAATTATGACCCTACCATTTTCTGATCCCAGAGGTATGCTTCAATAGAATACCAAAAAGAAAGATAATTGTTAAAGATTAACCTAAGAAACCCTATCCATTACTGGTGTTTGCGTTGTCTCGAACCCTATGATCAGGCCCACCGAAGAGATGGTCGCTCTAAGACGACACACAGACAGACCATAGGAATCACACAGTGAAACCTAATGGAGGAGATCATAGGATACATTGACATGCGTCCTTCTCCCACTTATTATGAACACTTTCCCTATTCACCTTAGTATTGATCCATGCAAACATTTTCCGAAGGGAGGCCATGCCCAGCGCAACACGAAGCCGAGCATGGATCTCACGATGTGAACTCTTAGGGACGTGGGAGCTAAAAATTGATATATCCCATATACCATTTTCTCCCATTAAAGTGTTCTATCAATATAGAGTTTTATTATACTTAGTTAATTTCTGACTAATGAATTCATCCAAGTCTATGCCTATTATAGCTCTTACAATGAGGTCTTTATCCTAATGTTCTAGGTGAATTAAATAGTTTAATTCACCTAGTGACATTGCATGTCAGCAGGATTAGGGTTAATTCAAATCAAGTTCCAGGTCAGTTCTAGGTAGGAAGAGTTTCGTGAACTGTAGAACCCCCAACCTAGACAGAACTTCATTGGAAGAGTTTCCTTATAACCTAAAGTCCTATTTGTCCTATTAGTCATATTTAAAATCTATTAAAATAAATAGGAAATAATTCTCATATTACTAGAATTAATGTGATCTAAGGTCTAAATTAATTTTAAACATTTTAAAATTAATTCCAATTCCTTAATATCCTAAGTTTGCATGCACTCTTTATTATAGGTTGACAACGGTTACTAAATATTAATTCTATAACTATTACAAAATCAATTATTAGCCCTATAATCATGCATTCTATGGATTACTTGATTAACAATCAAATTCTAATTAACAGGAAAACCATATTACATGCATTTCATGATTTTAATATAACAATTATATTAAACTATGGAGTGTTATGCTCAATGTAAATTGATTTTTAACTTTCTTAATATAACGCTTATATTAAATAACTCATAAAAATTCACCAAGCATATACAAGACATTAATAAATATAACTCTTTATATTTACCTATGTAATTTCATGCATCATATTTTTCCAATTTCATATATTTAACATATCAAAATATATTAAATAACTCATGAAATTATATCCACATTAGCATTAAAATCATACATTATAACGCTTATAACATATTAAAAATGCATGATCATGCTTAATCTATGATGGGATTTATCTAAATGACATCCATAAAGCATTTAAATAGCAAAATGAACGAGTAATTTGGCCCTTAGGATAAAATAAAGCAGTAAATTACAATTAGGGGTGAGCATGTTAGACCGAAAAACTGACACGACCGACCCAAACCGGCCGAAATAGAGTCGGATGGTCGAAAATCTAAATAAATCAATTGGGGTCAGTTTTCGATTTTTCAAACCGAAGGTATAAACGGTTGGAGTGCGCAAGGGCCCAACCCGACCGAATTATTTAAAAAATAATAATATAAAATGTTATTAGGGTTGTCTTTGACTCTTTCTAGTTTCTTCTTTCTTCCGCACCCACAGGCCGCCACCACACACCCCATCCGCTCCGCACGACTTCATTCTTCTAGCCAGACTTCGTTCCAACTTCTTCTTTCTTCTTTTCTTCGTTGTCTTGTCCTCGATCTTCTTTTCTTCGTTCCATTTCTAACTGCAGACTTTGTTCTTCCAGTCACTCCGCATGAATGCCAACCGATCTTCTTTTCTTTGTTAACCAGCCATTCTACCAATCTTCTTTTCTTCGTTACGCCAGCCACTCTGCATGAACATCGTCGTTCCGCTCCGCACGCACGTGATCCAGTGGTAGACTTCCAGTCCAACTTTCTTCTTTCTTTTGCAAGTCCCTATATTTATAGCTTGATATCTTCCATTCCAGCCGTTTTAATGTATTGTAGATTGTAGACTCCATTCGTTTCAATGGAAACTAGTTTGATTTATGGATGTGTGGGTAGTGATTGATTGATTGTAATGTATTGTAGATTGTGCACAGTGGCCAAAAAATGGAAATTAGTTTGAAAACAAAAATGAAAATTAGTTTTTTAAAACAATTGTCCAAGCCATTCTTAGTGTGAATGAACTTAACAATCTTGCTGAGCTTATGTAAAGCTGAAATACCTTGAGTTTTTGTGAATTGTGTGATACTGAAGTTTGATATATTGTGGTTCAGCTACATGGATTCAACGGATATAGAGTTTGATGGAACTACAACTGATGCTTCAAAAAATAAACAAGATGTAGAAGAAACGGATGCCAATACAAATATCGTTGATGTTGATTCAACAAATGAGATATCACATGTTCTAAATCCATCAAAAAGAAGGAAGGCAGTGAAAAAATCCATGGTTTGAGATCATTTTGAGAGGCTAAAAGGTTAAAGGCCCTCATGCTCAATGTAAGTACTATGGAGTTGTCTTTGCATGTCATTCCAAACGTAATGATACTGGGATTATGAAGAATCATTTGAAAAATTGTAAAAAATACCCTTACCAGAAAAAAAGAGATCCAACCTAAATGACATTAGCTTTCAAAACTAAAGCCAAAGACAATATTAGGGATAATACGTCACAACTTGTATGTGAGTCATATAGTTTAGATAGTTGTCGGGAAGCGTTGGTTGAAATGGTAATTGTTGACGAATTGTCATTCAAGTTTGTGGAGGGTAAAGGATTTTAGAAATTTATCAATAGATTAACATGTGCAAGTCAACCTAGATTTGTTGTTCTGTCTCGGTTTACTGTGGCTAGAGATGTGCTTAAGTTGTATGTTAATGAGAAAAATCATTTGAAAGACATATTTGTGAACAAGAGGTATGGAGTTTCTCTCACTACGGATTGTTGGACATCGGGACAAAATATAAATTATATGGTACTAATTGCCCATTTCATAGATTCTGATTGGAGATTACATAAAAGAATACTTAGTTTTTGTCCAATTGAGAATCATAAAGGTGATACTATTGGTAAAATCATTGAAAAGAATTTGAAGGATTGGGCCATTGAAAGGGTAATGATTTTGACTGTTGATAATGCAAGTTTGAATGACACTGTCATTGCTTATCTTCTAAAAAGATTCAATAAGGGATTATTGTTTGATGGAGAATTTTTGCATGTTCGAGTTGTGCTCATATATTAAATCTCATAGTATGTGATGCTTTTAAGGAACATAATGATTTCATTGAAAGGATTTGATATGCTGTACAATTTATAAGATCTTCTCCTGCATGTTTTTTGAAATTTAAAAAGTGCATTGAAATTGAAAAAATTTCTTGTAAGAGATGTTCTCACTAGATGGAACTCTACATATTTGATACTTGAGGCATCTGTGAAGTTTGAAATGCTTTTGATAGATTAGAAGATGAAGATGCTTCTTATAAACATGATTTGTCACCAAATAAGGAAGATTGGACAAATTTTAAGATGTTGATTAGGTTTTAAAGATCTTTTATGATGTGACATTGAAAATTTCAGGGTCTTTGTACACCACTTCGAATATGGTTTTTCATCAGAATACAGTGGTTCAAAATTATATACATTTAAATGTTGGTAGTGCAAATGCAATGCTAGTTGGAATGTTCGATGGCATGAAGGCCAAATTTGAGAAGTATTGGGGAGCAATGAAAAAAAATAATCTATTGTTGTATGTTGCTATTGTGCTAGATCCTCGAAAAAAGCCAAGGTTTGTATATTTTTGCCTTAAAGAAATTTTTTTGGGCTAGAGGTTGCCAAATCTATGGGAAATGTAGTGGAACAATGTTGTAGACGTCTCTTTCATGAGTACAATATTACTCATACTCAGAGTGGGAATGGGAGTAATACTACTAATACACCAATTGTCTCAGCCTCGGAGACCATGATTGATTGTGATCCAACTGAAAAGGTGGGTGAAGACTTTGTCTATGATACAATTGATCTTGATTTTGAAGGCGATGAGACCACACCTTTTGAACAAGGATCAAAGATTGATATTTATTTGTCAAAAGCGAATGTTAAGAATGAAGGTGATTTTGGCATACTTCAATGGTGGAAGAGGAACAGTCATCGATTTGAGGTTCTTAGTCGTATGGCTAGAGATATTTTGGCAATTCTAGTATCTATTATAGCATCTGAGTCAGTTTTTAGTACAGGTGGACGTGTTGTTGATTTATCACGTTGTTCATTGGCTCCAAAAACAGTGGAGACTCTCATTTGTACTCAAAATTGGCTAAATTCTGGTCCAATAGATCTTAAAGTTCAGCATGACATGGAAGAAGCTTCATTATTTGAAGAAGGTATTTATTATCATTTGTATTTTGTAGTTGTAACTTGTTAGATTAAAATCTTAAAGAGGTTGTCTTTCTTTTCTTAATCTTAATTATATAGGATTTAGAGTGATTATGGACACTGAAAAAGACATTCAAGACCTTCCAGATTTTGCAAAGTCGTCAGTTATCGATTAAGCATTTATCATTTGATTTTATTGTAATTTGGTTGTATTTGACAATTGACTTTATGTTTTATTGTAATTGGGTTATACTTGACAATTGACTTTATGTTGCAATTTATAATTTGATTGTACGTGACTATGTGACATGTGACATTTCTATTTGTGACGTACACTCTCGACTCTCATATTAGTTTTGTTTTCAATTATATATGTAATATGTATTAGAGGTTCTTTAAGCAATTAAGCGAAGCGAACAGTAACATAATCCCAAAAAATGGACATGTTAATTGTTAAATATTAAGAATTATCAAATCAAATCATATCAATATCTTATTTTTAATACCTCTAGGCTAGCTCTATTCCATAACTATTAAAATAATAAAATGTGAAATAGTATTTTGAATTCTGGCTCACAATCACAAATTAAGAGAGAAATCTAAACATGATTGATAAGGAATTTAATAAATAGTTGATTTTTTATTTGTATTAAAAAATTGCTATTTATAACGATAATGATTTATAACTAAATATAACTTCTACCTAATAGCAATTTTTCTTAGATTTTTAATAAATAAATATAATTTCTTTTAAAGGAAGAAAAAAAAACAAAAAAAAAGTTTTTAAATATAAAATAATAAAAATAATAAAAAAACCATAACTCGACCAAAACCGACCGACCGACTGACCAACAGTTCAGCCAACGGTCAGGACCGGTTTGGACATATTCCAAATCGATTTTGGTCGGTTCGGGGCCAGTCTGGTCGAAAAACCGACTCCGACCAGCCGATGATCACCCCTAATTACAATAATGATGCTAATTTTATTCTAAAACCGCTTCTACCAATCCAGAACCAGACCAGACCAACTCGAACCAATCCGAACCACTCCAAATCAGACCCCAAAACCACGAACCGAGTCAACCCAGTGTAAAATCGGACAAACCACTTTGAACCAGCCTGGACTGCAGCTGTACTGCGCTCAATGTAACCCTAGCATCACATGTGTCGTTGTTGGTGTTAACAATCAACAAGTGGAAGCGATTTGAATCTTAAGCACTCTAATTCCATTAATTTTAGAAATTAAGCATGCAAGGTCAGAAAATTGAGATAGGGTTTCAAGTGTTTACTTTTAAATCAACAACTTCTTGCTCGAATTTCCTCTTCAATAGCTTATAAACCACCATATGATCTTCCCTACTATTTTCTAGGACCTTAGATTGAATTCCAAAATGAGGTTGAATTTAGAGAGAAATTGGAGAATTTGAGTTTTGTGTCAAAGCAATTCACAATTGCATGATCATTTTTAGCCCAGAAAGAATTTGATTTTGATCAAATTCAGCATGCAAATAACTTGCATCATGGCTTGACACCAAATCAATTACTTGTGAGTGGAATTGTGAGTGTAAGA
The DNA here is from genome assembly GCF_009727055.1 of Benincasa hispida. Classification (NCBI taxonomy): domain Eukaryota; kingdom Viridiplantae; phylum Streptophyta; class Magnoliopsida; order Cucurbitales; family Cucurbitaceae; genus Benincasa; species Benincasa hispida. The sequence goes on along the minus strand of NC_052351.1, from coordinate 2,946,996 downwards.
ATAAGTGGAAGAAGTGGGATTTTCCCACTCACTTCCAATTTTCATTTCAATTGAATTTAATTAAAAAAAATCAATTTAATTTGAAATATAATTTCAAATTTAAAATGAATAATAATAATAATATATTAATTCAATAATTAATAAACTTAATTAATTTAACTAAAAATTAATTATATAATTAATTTTAACTAAAATTAATTTTTTGTAATTAAATAAATTAAATTAATTTAATATCAAATATTAAATTAATAAAACACCTATTCCAAACATGAATTCATATTCATGTATTTAATATTTAAATCATATTTAAATATTTTTCAATTCTCCACTTTCATTTAATTCGATAATTAAATGTTTAATTATATTACATATAATTAATAATTCCCTTAATTCGATTTTGAAACGAATTTGAACGTTTCAAATTCTTTCATCACGTTATTCTAAAGGAACAACTTATCTGCTAACCCTAAAACGGGTAGGAGTGAATTCCATCTTGCAAGACTATGTCCCTAGTTATCTACCTGATCTTACCTAAAATAAGAGGCCTATTGAATGACGTTGTTGAGCCACTCCCATCCATGCAAATTAAAGGATAGTCTTGAATAAACAGGAGTTCATAGTTAGTTCAGGATTGAGATCAAGTTATCTTAGGTCATCATATTGAAATAATCAGTTTTAACAGTAAACAATCGTTATAAAGAAAAGTGACCATTTTGTGGTCCGGTCTTATGCAAACATCTTTTGCATAGGATGCCCCCACTCGCATGTCTCTATATGAACGATTTCGGGATCACATCGTTTGTATCTAATATAAAACATCACATCCATAGTGTCCCCAGGATAAGGTACCCAACCCTATTCTTATACGTATAGACCGTTTGGTTATATACTCAAACATGATTCTTTTTTATGTCTCCACATAAGATTCAAGTATTCATACTATAGCCAGGGGTTCATTAGTTTATTGAATTTAGGTTTTACAAGTGTAATTTTACATATTCAATAACAACTTTATTGAATAAATTCAATAACATCTTTATTGTAAATAGAATATGTTTAATTTTACAAACCGTGAGTTTTAGGACATACAACCCAATAGTCGTAGCATTGCAACGTCATGGGCAGTATTGCAACGCTGCAACACCAAAATGCAACTATGAGTAGTTTCTTCGATTGTTATTTGTTTTGGCCAAATATTGGTCTCGATCTTCATCGACTACGACCCTAATTCTAGACATGGATTTATAGAAAACTTCGAATTACATGATTAAATGCCCCAAAATGTAAAGGCCTTTACAATTTTGATCGAAAAAAAAAAACATGAAATTCTATGGTCATAAAAACTACCATAAATATTCATTCGCAAAAATTACATTCACAATGCAATTAATCCCACAAAAAATCTAGTGCAAATTTCAGAAACCTAAATTAATTCTATGAGATGGCTCTGATACCAACTATAGGGAAGAAAGTCCTAAAGCAGTGGAAGAAAACATAGGACCATTTATTGTAATTAATTTAGGTATTTTGAAATACCCATACACTAGGAAATTCAAATAAGCATTTACAGAGGCCAAAATGAAAGATACAACCTATTGTAAAATTAATCTTAGGTTAAGAGCATTCTTTAAAATTACAGAGAAAAATGGAAAGAACTTACTTTTGTAGAAACCTCAAACAAAAATTGTCAAAATTCCTTAAGATTTCATGAACACCACCAAAAGAGTTACCTCCTTATCCTCTGAGAAATATTAAGGTAAAATGGGTTTATGGGAACAAAATGAATATAGGAAGAAGGTGGAGAATTTTGAGAGAGTTATGAATGCAAAACAATACTATAGGTTGAAAACATAAATCCTACAAAATCTGCGTTTTGTAGGTTTTTCAACCAAAATGAGGGAGAGAGTGAGTAAACGTGGGATAGCCCACGTTTTTTATAACTCCCCTGCGTGGGAGTTATCTGATTTAATTAATTTAATAAAATAATTAAATAAACTAAATCTAATTTATTACCATTTCATTTAAATCATATTAAATGAAACATTTCTCACATAACCTATAGTTTTAATTCAATTAAATAATTACCAAACTAAATATCAAATATATAATTTAGCATACATTTAAATCATATTCAATTGTATTTAGTTTTAATGTGTATCAAATACACATTAATTTTAATTTATAGTTTTAATATGAATCTAATTCATATTAAATTAATATATGAACTCTTTCAAATATTTAATTCTCCATACATTAATTTTGAATCATATCCAAAGTTAATTTTTATATTATAAAGTTTAATTAAAATATAAACTTTATATTATAATGTATCATTATACATCATATTATTTCTCTAAGTGCATTTGAACATTTCAAACTCTATTCAAGACATAGTTACCTCAATTCCCTTTACGAGCTAGGAAGAGGATCTCATGGACCTACAGATCACAAGCCTCAACGATATAAGATTAATTTGGCTAAACTCATTAACCACATTAATCAATATTAGTTAACTGTGGGTACACTCCATTAAATACTAACAATAGCACTATTCTCACTGGAGATATATTTATGTGTCTACGAATATAGACCAATAACAGAAAGTTAGTCCTTCATGAGTGTCTGTAATACCAGATGGGTCAAATTGCCGTTTTACCCCTAGGTTACTTATGTATCCTTAAGTATCAATGCGCTTCCAATGAACAATCTGTTTATGGTCCAACCATTAAACAGAAATTCCTCTTGGGCCAGTGAGAGGGTAGAGCTCTTTGTTCAAGTTCTGGAGACACCACTTAAGTGAACACTTATTTATTTACCCTAAAGTCGAAAAGGAGTAAAATCCATCTTGTATTATTGTGTTCCCAACTTTTCACTCCGTCTTGTCCAACAAATAGTAGGCTTATTGAGTCGATGAACTGACCACTCTCATCCATATAAAGCAAAAGAAAATCCTTCGTGAAAATGAGTTCATAATATACTCAAGATTAAGACTAAGTTGCCTAAGTCATCCTATTGAAATAGAAACCTAACTAGTCAATGGTGTTACATCTAGTAGTTACTATTTCGTGGTCCAATCTTATACAAATTCATTGCATAGAATATTCCCACTCGCACGTCGCCTACACGAATACGTTGGATCATTTCGTTTATATCAAATACAAAGTGAGTCGTATCCATAGTGTCAGCAGGATAAGATACTCAGCATTATCCCTATACTATAGACCCTTTAGGTTATATCTTGAGCATTGATCCTTGTATGTCTCCACATACCGTTCAAGACTCATAAAACAACTTAGGGTGTTAGTTGATTGGATTTAAGATTATTAAGACAAAAAAAAATACAACACAATCAATAATATTTATTGAAAAAAACATGATAATTCTTTATTGATGACAATCAATTATTTACATTTACTATCTACGAGTCTTAGGGCATAAAACCCAATAAGTTCTACCTCCAAATTTCTTCCTTTGTTATCTACTTTTCACCAAAACCAAGTCAAATTTTAAGAACTAAAAAAAGTAGCTTTCAAAAAGTTGTTTTTGTTTTTAAAATTTGGCTTAGAATTCAACCATTGTACTTAATAAAGATATAAATCCTTGTAAGAAACGTGGATGAAACAAGTTTAATTTTCAAAACCAAATGGATCTAAGATGTATATTACAAACTTTAAATAAATACAAACATCATAACAATTTTAAAAGAAAAATATTTAAAATTCATAATTTTATTAATCCAAAGTAGTCAAATTTTAGACGGATGTATATATAGTAGGGTTGGCAAAAATCCCCACCGGAAATCCCTAGTTTAACCAGGAATGGGGTCAAATCGAGTCCGGGACAGGGAGGGTATCCCGCCCCCGTCCCCAATTAAATTTTTTATTTTTTTAATATATATATATATTATATATATATATATATATATATATATATATATATATATATATATTAACGAGGATGGGTCCCCACGGGGACCTGTTTTCCTGGCAAGGATGGGGGAAAATACCCCCGCATGGGACGAGGATGGGGAGTCTCCCCACCCCGCCCTAATCCCATTGCCAACCCTAAACCTGAGACCCAATCCAACCCAAGAACAAAACGTTCAACCCAACTCACCTCTTATAGTTTAAATTAAGTAATCTAGGTTATCGGATTTTTTTAACACCCCTGTGTTCATGTTCACAACGTTGGATTGTTTTTTTTTATTATTATAAAAATAAGGATTGATTTTTAAATTCAGTAAATAATAATATTTTTCTTTAAAAGAATAGTAATATTTTATTTCAACAAATGAAATCCTAGGGCAAATAACAAATGTTAAAAAAAATTCGAATTCATCCTCTCCATCTGCTGTTTTGGAACTAAAAATAAAAAATGGTAAAAAATAAAATAAAAAATTGTAATCTAATTTCTTCAAAATAATAATTATAATAATAATAATTTTGATTTTATATCCCAAATTAATATTAACTTGCTCATCCTTGCGATGCCCTGTTTCGCCGCGAAGTTGAAGAATCGACGGAGCGGCCAAATACTGGTTATTATTTCATCTTCGAAGTGGCGGAAAAGAGCGGCTGTTGGAGGAATTTGGTAGTCGCTAGTTCGTCAATTTCCTCTCTGTTTTTCCTGCATTATAATGATATGTTATTCATTTTCAATTACTACTATAGAATTGGAAGAAAGCAAATCAGATTCCATGAACTGAATTATCTAAATAAGTTTCAGAAAGGTAGTGCTAATTCTGCTTTTGTTCTGAATGGAGTTATCTATAAATGCTTAGGCCATTTTTGTTTACACCTTTTAGCATGTAGTGAACACTGCGCATTTTTCTCGTCTTCTTCTCGGAGAGATTCGAGTTTCGGTCGTAGTTTAAGAACTTACTGCACTGATACTTATGGGAGAAATAATAGGTTTGATGCTGCAAATGACGAATTTCAGAAAACTGATTTGGAGGATTCCGGAGATTCGAGTTTCTTTGGAAATCCTAATGAGGAACATGAAAAGGATCGGCACTTAAAGTTCGGTGATGATATAGTGGCCGAAGAGTCTAATGACGAGGAAGAGGAAGATGGGGATCTTGGTGATGCCGCGGATCTTTTGGGGTTTAATTTGTCTATTAGAAATCACGGACAAGGAAATGATTTCAAAAGAGTTGAAATTGGTGAAGATATATTTAGATATCCCTTAGTGAGAGATACTTGTAAATTGATAAAGCTAAGTTCCTCTTGGAGTCGGAAGTTTGAAGGCGAATTGAGGTATTTAGTAAGAAGCCTAAACCCGCAGCAGGTTTGTGCTGTTTTGCTCTCTCAGGAAGACGAACGAATTGCTTTGCAGTTCTTCTATTGGGCAGATAGATTGTGGCGGTATAGACACGATTCATCTGTGTACTTAGTTATGCTTGAGATACTAAGTAAGACCAAATTATGTCAAGGTGCTAAACGGGTTCTCCGACTTATGACACGTAGAGGAATTCAGCTTTGGCCTGAAGCTTTTGGCTTTGTAATGGTGTCATATAGTCGGGCAGGAAGATTAAGGGATGCAATGAAGGTCTTGACCTTGATGCAGAGGGCAGGTGTTGAACCTAATTTGTCAATTTGTAACACTGCAATCCATATTTTGGTCGTGGGAAATGAGTTAAAAAAGGCATTGAAGTTTGCAGAACGTATGGTACTTATTGGCATTGCCCCCAATGTTGTGACTTATAACTGTTTGATCAAGGGCTATTGTAATGTGCATCAGGTTGGCCAAGCCATGGAACTGATTGATCAAATGCCATCTAAGGGATGTTTCCCAGATAAAGTTAGTTATTATACTGTCATGGGATTCCTCTGTAGAGACAAGAGGGTGAATGAAATTAGGGAATTGATGAAGAAAATGCAGATGGACAGTAACTTATTACCAGATCATGTTACTTACAATTCTCTAATCCAGATGCTTTCAAAGTATGGCCACGGAGATGAGGCTCTAGAGATTCTTAGAGAAGCAGAAGAATTGCGATTTAAGGTTGACAAGGTTGAGTATAGTGCAATAGTTCATGCATACTGCAAGGAAGGAAAGATTAAGAAGGCAAAAGAGCTTGTTGGTGAGATGTTCTCCAAGGGCTGTGATCCAGATGTTGTAACATACACCTCTGTCCTTGATGGGTTTTGTCGTATAGGGAAACTTGATCAAGCAAAAAAGATGATGCAACAGATGTATAAGCATCACTGCAAACCTAATGCTGTAACGTATACAACATTGCTAAATGGTCTTTGCCGCAATGGAAAATCATTAGAAGCTAGAAATATGATGAATATGAGTGAGGAAGAGTGGTGGACACCTAATGCCATTACTTATAGTGTTGTAGTTCATGGGTTACGCCGGGAAGGGAAACTGAACGAAGCTTGTGATGTAGTGAGGGAGATGATTGGAAAAGGTTTCTTTCCTAATCCAGTTGAAATTAACTTATTGATACAATCTCTTTGCCGGGATGGGAAACCATACGAAGCTAATCAGTTACTGAAGGAGTGCATGAACAAGGGTTGTGCTGTTAATGTAGTCAATTTCACCACTGTCATTCATGGATTTTGTCAGAAAGATGATTTGGAAGCTGCACTGTCATTGTTCGATGACATGTACCTTTGTAACAAGCACCCTGATTCCGTGACATACACAACAGTAATTGATGCACTGGGCAAGACTGGCCGTATGGAAGAAGCCACTGAACTTACAATGAAGATGCTTAGGCAAGGGTTGGTTCCTTCTCCAGTTACATTCAGGTCTGTCATCCACCAGTATTGTCGAAAGGGTAGGGTAGAAGATTTGTTGAAAATATTGAAGAAGATGCTTTTGAAAAGCAGATTTCAAACAGCATATAATTTAGTTATTGAGAAACTATGTAAATTTGGATACCTTGAGGAGGCCAGTAGCCTTTTGGGTGAGGTTTTGAGGACGGCTTCAAGAACTGATGCTAAAACTTGTCATGTACTTATGGAGAGTTATTTACGTGTTGGAATTCCTATGTCAGCATATAAAGTTGCTTGCCGAATGTTCAATAGAAATCTAATTCCTGATTTAAAGTTATGTGAGAAGGTCAGCAAGAGGCTTATGATAGAAGGAAAATTGGAGGAGGCCGATAGGCTTGTATTTCGGTTTGTTGAGCGTGGTTGTGTCTCGGCTCAAGAACAAAAACACTTGCAGGACTAATATTTCTAACAAATTATCATGGTTGACTTCATATGAACACAATCTTTCTATGCTGTGAGTTGCATAAATCTGCTTCCAGGTTTCAGATTCTTATCATTTGCTTCGTTGTGGGTTCTTTCTGATATTCTGTTTTGCATTGTGTTGTCACAGTTGAATATTCAGAATTGTTGGATGCATCATGTATTTCTCTTGTAATCTTGATTGATGATCCCAGCTGTTATAATCACCGTGGTTGGCCCCAGAGACTAGTTGCACACACACATATTCTTTAGTTATGCAAATCTAGTTATTCCCTGGAACATTAATATCCTATGGGATTTTACCGGGCTCTAATTACTTCAGAGCTAGGCAGTAGTCCTATGGAATTTATTAAGAGTTGATCCGATTCAGTTTATCCTAATCCATGTATGATTAGATGGCAAATGAAGAAACAAAGAACGGAAAGAAGATACCAGCTGCTTTAAGGATTTCAATCTCAAGTCAGGTTAATAGCTGTCATGCCTTATATTTCTTTTTCCTTATGCCACTGGGGTCGAGTTTTAGGAACTCAAAGGGTGGGATTCTGTTCTTTTCCAAAATTTAAGATACACAAGCCAATGACATAAGTTTCCATCCCTCCTCAAGGTCTCTATGTCCTAAAATAGAATAGATGTCTATGTAGATGAGAATTGCATGTACAACATCCACTTACATAAAGTTGGTAGGATGATATATAATACGGGCTATACTCAGTCCTGATATTTCCTTGTTATAAGCTGCTCATGATAGGGTTTGGCTCGGAACGTACTCAGGGTAAAATTATTTATTTCTTTTGTTTTATGATAAACTTTGCCACAAATTTTGCAGTTTGAATCTCGTGCTGTTTCTCCTTTGTTGCTTCTGCTACAGGCTGGAAAGAAGATCTTTTGCTGTTCCATTTTTGTTGGCCCTTTTCTGGGTCCCTGTGACCCACTGCCCACATCTCCCCTCCCCTCAATGAAGTGGTTGGTCCAATAGGATCAATTTTGTCTTTTGATACAATTGCTTTTGGCAATTCAAATCTAAAAAGGGAAAAAAAAATCATTAATATAGATTAAACCTTAACTGCTTGCTGTTGCGACATTGACTGCTATAAGTAAGGGTTTATATAGATTAAACATTAACTGCTGTGGGACTTCTTTTTCAATGACGTGTTTCTAGCTCTAAATGCTTGGTTGGGTACTATAATACGCATGTGAAAAATCCCTAATGTTGTTTGGGGGCTATGGGATCATTGGTTATGGGTAAGGAGCTTTGCCTTTCTAATGTAATCAGACAGTATGACCACTGGGGCCGCAATTTTGGTTCATAGCAGGGCAGCCGGGTGCCTCACAAATATTTAAAGGTGTGGAGCTGGAGGACAAAATTGTAAAGAAGTGATCGAATATAACTTTGAAGATACTTTCTGTCTCTCCCTCTAATTCCAAATTTAATGGCATAAGCCCTTTAGTTTTCGCTAAACTGGATTATAACAAAAAATGCTAGAGTTCATGCATCATGGGCATCTTGCTTGAAACAGGAAGATCCACTAATAGTTTCTTTTGCAGATGAGAAATTCAAAATGATTTTAGTTCATAAGAGCATATAGAAATATTAGTTATTAGTTGTTACCCCTTCTGCCCTTGTCTCCCATGTCAGTGTTATACCTCTGTGCAAACAAAATTCATTATCATAGTCACAAAATTCTCTCTATCAGGTTCATGTGTACATGGTAATTGAACATGAATTTTTTAGTACATCCAGTCTGGTCAGTTTCTTCTTCAGCAATTAAGTTTTAGTTTCTAATTCTATAAGGTGAATTTTCATTTTGCTGGTCGGTATGCCATGGAGGCTTAATATGGTTGTGAGACTACAAAAGAAATGTGAGCATATGACTCTTTCCTGATGTTTCATTTTCTGTTCACCCAAGGATCATATCAGGCATCTATTGAGTGGACATAACTTTAAGGAAAGGCTAAGATCATTTGAGTTAATGCGATTAAAGTAATGTCTTGGATTCTTTGCTTGAAGAGAAACTATCAAAATTTACATTGACAGGGAAGAACATGGGAGGTTATGTCCTAAACCAAATGCATATGATTTGATAATTTACTCTTCTCAATGTTACAATATTATTCCTAGTAATTAATTTCTATGGGAGCATTTTTTTTAGAACTCCTAATGAGGAACTGTAGTTTTTGCATTTAGCCTTTCAACATACCAATAAAAAGCATCTCCTTTTCATTTGAAAAGAGAAAGAAGAAAGGAAAAGAGAGAGAGTTGCTCTTAGGAAGAAGAGCACAAACTGTAGCACTAATTACTTGTCCTGATTTGTGTTGTGGAATTTAGCTTTGTACTTGTATACCTTTTGATTGGTCTTCATAGAAGTCGATTACAGTTTGATCTTAGACTACATCACCTCATCATCATTTTCTAAAGAAAAGATTGTTATTTGTTTATTTATTTTCATTGTGCTGAGAGTCTACTCTTGAAAGGCATATGATACTGTAAGTAGGCTTATTTTTCTTTATATCAAGTATAACAGAAAATAGTGCCCTGCTTTCCTGGTGATTCCATTCTCCAACAAACAAGACAAATTTCATACTCCAAAAAGCATATGGAGCAGCATGAATCATCAAAGGCAACGGTATGGATGTCATTATTGCTTATACTATACAATGTATCTGAAACACCCTTTGCAATCATACAAGCCAACTCTTTACAATCCTGAAACTTCTTCCGAGTGTATTGCAATTTTTTTTTTTTGGGGCAGATTCTCATTCTCATGAAATGAATGTATCCTTTCACTTCCTTTGGTTTGGATGCCTTTGAATATAAAATTAACACAGTTGTCTTTAAACTGAATTGAGATCAACAGAATTTTCTTTTATTGATTTTCTTGAATGTCGTATCAATATTGCAGAGGATAGGTTGAAGTCTGGAGTGATTTCTTTGGCAGAGGTTCCAAAGTCCATGTTCCTCTTGTGGAGGAGAAATTGTAAGTTTATGAATAATGAATGATAGATAGTCTATAATTACTAGGTTTGGAATGTCTATTAGTTAAGGCACATCTGAAAATGTCTTTATTGACTGTGTTTGGTTATTTCTGTTACATGTTTGATTCCTTTTTGAAAAGGCTGAGACTTATGACAAATGTTTGCCAAATGGGTAGGCCAGAAGTCTTAATTGTTTTTTCCTCAAGGGGCTCCTTTTTAATGTATTATTTCTTCCCCCTTCTAATTTTCTTGTATTATGAGTAATTCAAGTGCTGCAACAACTGGACTGGAAGGACAAGTTCCTGGCATTCAAGGTATCAAAATCAAAGTCAAATCCAATGTCAAAAAGAAATATATACAAATCAAGTCAAGTCCAACTGTCAAAAATAAAAGTCAAATCCAAATTCAATTAAGGGTTGTTTTTTTCCTTCTTTTTTTTTTTTTTTTCTCCAATCAAAGTCAAATCAAATCATTCTCCTCAGTCCTAGTAATTCCTAACCAATCAGGGAGCTTGAATGTACAATTTTTTTTAACCTCTGTGTGTGTATATATAAACATTCCCCTCCTTTTTCCTCTTTTTTTAATTCCTTTTCTGGTTTTATTCATATAAAAAGCAAGACATGTTTCAATGTTATATGCTTGATTTGGCTTATGTCATCTTATATTTCTCCCACATGCTCTTGGTAAGAGACTGAAAACTTGGCCATTTTTACACCCCAAAAGCTGACTATGGAAAAAAGAAGAAAGATTTTGTTCAAAGCAATTGATTCTATTTGTACCCTTCAAATTAAAAATTGAGTTGAATGAGGGCCATTCAAACAGCCCATAAAGATATCGTTATCTTTGGCTACATGATTACCATTTGAATTTAGTAAGTATTTTATTAACACATTGTTCCCTATTCACACTGCATTTCTAGACCCATCACAGAGATCAAAACCCTGTTTGGTTGCTAGTTGGATTAAAGGTATGCTTAGTTTATTACAATATCTCAATGTTTTATTAACCATGTGCTTTCTCTTTTCTTGTTTGCAACACACAGCCACACACTCATATATCTATGTCACAACATCAACTTTTTCAACAGCAAAACCTTTTCTCAGGCTGTGAAAATGAGAGCCACAAAATCCAAAGTTCAGGCCTTTTCTAAAATCCATATGGCACTTGTATAATAATATCTAGATGCTTTTTAGAAATAATGTTAAAAAACTTTCCTCCATTTTCTAAATATAGAGAATCTTTATTGACAATGACAACTTAGGCTGCCTATTTTTCAAATTTTGTCTCTGATTTTTTTTTTTTTTTTTTTTTTTTTTGGGTACTTGCAATCAATAAATGTTAAAATGATGATAATGTGTAAATTTGAAACAAAAAAATAAATTAATTTTATGAGGTGTCTTGTTAGTATGGGAAAGCATTTGTAGTATATTCTTTCTTCTTCTTCTCCTCCTCCGTTTAAGGGTAAAAATCGATTTAGGGTTGGACAAGTCGTTAGAGGTCATTTTGTGACTAGGGAAAAAAAGAAAGAAAAAGGGCGGATTTAGCGAAGGCTCGGTTGGACTCAAGATCCCTGCATTTTTTTTTTTTTTTTTAATATATATATATATTATTAGTGGTTGAACATGAAATTAACAAATTTGAGTAGTGTTTCAGTACTCTAGCCCCCTCAGTGTGATACCTTTGAAGAACTTGAATTCTCCATTGAAGAAAAGTAGTAGTAGTTTAAGTAGATAATTTACAAAAGTAAACCTCTAGCAGATCCATGAAATTGTTATGTAGGGATTTTTGAATATGACTCGCAGAGACAAATTATTATTTTTTTAATCGAATTTTAAGTAAAATCTTGAACAAAAAATTTGTATTTGTCACTAGTTATAATATGTTATAGAATAGTGAACGATAGATATATAGATATCGAAGAAATAGTTTAAAAAGAGATTTTTGTGATTGAAAACACGAAAGCGTGAACAAATTTATTTCATACAATTGATATTATTTTGTAGTGATATATCACCAATAATGCATAGATTCAAAGAGATGCTTGTGAAGAATGATTATGATTTGTTGTAAAGTTTGTAAAGAGAGGGTTTTTTTAGGCAAATGAATGTATAAAAGCACGCAATGTCTGCTATCAAGGTATCAAGCACCCTTGGTCTCACCTGCCACTTTTAACATCTTTTCACTTCCAGCTAATTCACTATTCCAACCAATCCTTCCATAAATGGCTTCATTCATTTTTTTATGAATATTGACCTTCTAACTTTACATTACAATTACCCTTATTAAATTTCTTCCTTTTATATTGAAACGTGTATGTTCGTCGATGTGAACCATTGTTATTGAAATGGACAATTCCCTATTTAGAAAAATAGTTCTTTCATTGTGGAAGACATACTATTAATGTGAAAACAATTCGCAAAAAAAAAAAAAAAATGGTTATTGTTGAGAAAGTTGCATCAAAGTCATCTTTAGTTGAGGAGAGTTTGGCTCCCATTAATGAGAGTTTGGTTCCCATTAATGAAGTTAGAATCCATCCGCATGCACGAGATGGATTTGTCATATATAGTCAAAATTATTTTACACAAGTTTGAGAGTATATCTGAAATGATTATAAAATTAAAAGAGTAACACTTAGTTGTATTTAAGTCTATGTCCCCCTGCACTTAAGTCCATGTCCTCCTGCACCTGTACACATAAAAAATAATAATAATAATAATAATAATAATAATAATAATAATAATAAATCTGTTTTTAAATGTTTTTTTAAAAAAATAAATTGTCACGTGACAACTTTCAATTAAGTCCAACTAATTTTTAACAAGTAAAATTTTACTTCATGTTATGGACTTGTGTGCCTGTGGAGGGCTTTTGATCTTTTCAAAGTACTTTCTTTAGAGTCATGTGTACTCTTTTGCCATTAGAATTTAGACCTTAGATTTACCAAATAGGCAAATACAAATAGCAATCAATTTTGCAGTTAGAAATAGAAAGAGTTGTAATGACAAAGTTATTTGTACTATTTTGTCTGTATGATTAGACCCCAAAGTAATAGATCAATTGGTTGGGATAAGGAGTGATTTTATGGTTATAAACTAAAGATTCTTAATAATAAGTCAATATGTATCATTTTCCTTTATAGTTTTCGAACCTCATAATCATACTCATAAATAAATTGAATGGACTAATAATATTTAATATTTATATAAGTTTACAACAAAAGTGTCAAAGAATTTGTAGCAATAAATTTTCTATTTGATCTACTATAAATAATATCCACTAATATAAGTGTAGTCTAGCTAAGTAAATATATATTTTAAAATAAAAACGAGTCAAATGTTTGAATTCCAATTCACATATTGTTGAAGATATTTGTTCGATTCAAAATTATAGAAACAAGATAGGTATTATAATATGCATCATCTCCGAAAAGATTATTAATGTCTCATTTGGTAATCATTTTGTTTTTTAAAATTTAACCTATGAACATTACTTTCATCTCCGAATTTCTTCCTTTGCTATATTTACTTTTCATTCGTGGTTTTAAAAAACCAAGCCAAATTTTTAGAACTAAAAAAATATCTTTCAAAAAGTTGTTTTTGTTTTTGGAATTTGGTTAAGAATTCAACCACCGTACTCAAGAAATATGCAAATCATTGTAAGAAATGTGGATGAAATAAATTTAGTTTTCAAAAATGAAAACAAAAAACCAAGTGATTAACGAGGTTTGATATTTTTATAAATGGTGTTTGGTTACAATTTTGAACGTGTATTATATATACGATTACAAAATGGGTAGGAAAAATGCTTTGTTTATGTTAGTTAAATTATAATAAATAAACAACAGCACATGGTGTCACGTTTTCATAAAATTGTATTGTTTTCATATGTTTTTTTTTTCTTAAGAAAAATGGAAGAGGTTATGCAAGGATTGATTGTTTTTCTTAAAAAAAGATATTGTACTTTATAAAGTTAACTTGAATTACTTCATTTATTTTTATAAAGACAAACGGTTAAAATAACTCTAAAGTATGATTGAGTTATAATTGCATCTTCAAACTTTTAATTATAAAAATTGGACCTTCAAACTTTTAATAGTGGTAGAAATTGAACCCTTAAACTTATACAATTGTTACAATTTCCATAATTATGTAAGTTTGAGATTCCAATTTAAATAATTTTATTAGTTTGAGGATTCAATTTTTACAATTAAAAGTTTGAAGATATAATTCCAATTACTGTCATATTTTAGGGTTTTTTTTTTTTTTTTTTTTTCACTTTACCTTTTTATAAGCATTTAGTTTAGCCCCATTTAGTAACCATTTTGATTTTTGTTTTGGTTTGAAAATTAAATCTATTTTCTTCTCATTTCTTACGATGATTTGCATCATTTTGAAGTATAAAGGTTGAATTCTTAGTCAAATTTCAAAGAAAAAACAAGTTTTTAGAAACTATTTTTTTAGTTTTCAAAATTTGGCTCAATTTCCAAATCATTGGTAAAAAGTAGATAACAAAATAAGAAATTTAGAGGTATAAGTAATGTCTATATGCTTAATTTTCAAAAACAAAAAACAAAACCAAACGATTATCAAACGGGGCTTAATCTGTAGTAGGAGAGAACAAGGGGAAATGCTAGGATTTATAATTTTTTTTCTGTCTTTTTTTCCCCACATATATATATATATATATATGATTAGCCAATAATTAAGAATGCATTGTGATACCTTTAATTCTCATCAATACATAATTTTCAACCCATGAGCCACTTTGCACAACACTCTATTAATTAATATGGACATATGAGAGTGACTTTCTTAATTAGAACATGGGATTATTCCAAAAATAATAAAAATTAGAACATAGGATTTATAATGATAAGTTCTTTTTATTTTTTCTTATATATATTCCATTAATGTAGAAATTAATTAAGAGATATAATTATCTTGTGGTTGAAAATAAAGTTTTTTAATGATAACTTATTTGGACTACATTTTTTGGGACTATAAAATATAGAATCTATAATGATAATTAAGTTAGTTGTACCTTCTTTTTTTGTGTGACTTAGACCTTCCAATAATGTACAAAATTAATAGAGATGTAGAAAGATTTTACGGCTAAAAATAAAGTCTTTATAATAATAAGTTATTTGGTACTCTTTTGTCTATGTGATTTAGACCCTTCACTAATGTACAAAAATTGTATAGGAATATTTAGATAGATATATATATTTTTGGAAAATTTTCACATATAGGAAAAGTTGAAATTTAGGAAAAATTTTCACATATACAAAAATTCTTTTTTTTCCTTTATTTTTCTATTTTTGATAATCTCTCTTTTTTTATTAAATTACAAATTTGATCTCTATGATTTAGGAAAAGTTGAAATTTAGTTCTTATAATTTTAAAAGTTAGAATTTAGTCCACGTGTTTTGATAAAATCTCATAAGTAGTCTTTATAATTTGATAAAATTATCATAAACAGACTCTAATATAGGACTATTTATATATGAAAGTTTTATCAAGTCAGAGACTAAATTTTAACTTTCTTCAAACCATAAGGATCAAAATTACAATTTAACCCCTCTTTTTATCAATTCAATAAATGTGGATGAAGAATCAACTACTCATTAAAAAAAATGAAATCGCTTCTAGTCTTTTCCTGTTCCTTTGATTTTTTTATTTTTTTTTTAGTGTCTAAATGGGACACTCAATTAAGATTGAAATTTTTGTCAGACTAGTGTTATTTTGTTTTGTTCCCTAATTTTAACTGTCGAACTATGTTTATGTTGTTATATTTATTAATACAAGAAAGAACTAACAAAATGCTCGTTTAACGCATTGTGACAGTCTCATCAAATAATTTATCGAGTGTAGTTTTAATAATGAGAAGACAAAATAATTTTGGAAGTATTCTCACATGACATACCCCATTTGAACCACCATGAGATTGGGATTGTCTTCCCCTTTTATCTCAAAGGACAGTAGGTCCTAACCAAATGAAGTGTCCTCAAGCAGTTGGCTGCCAACTTTTGTATTGTTGTTTTGTTGCTTTCATATCTGTCCCAATTCTCTTGTTTCATTCTTCATTTACAACTTCCTCCCATTTTTATGGTCTAATATCTCTCTCCCTTGGAACTTTTTCAACCTCACAAATTTTTTAGCTTTTGCCTCTTGAGTTTTTCATCCCACTCCCCATTTTTTCTTTGCACCTGTATTTCCATGTAGTTTTTTACATGTGTTTGTTTGATTTCATAATGATAGCTTAACGAATATAATGGGTTAATTGAACTAAAGCCATGTTTACTAAATCATAATGAAAATTGGTGTAACCACAATGAAAATTTTATTAGTAGATCAATTGTAATGAGTTTGAATCGCAAATTGATTTTGATCGCATTTACTTGAAATTATGAATTTTGTCAAATTTACCGTTACTGTTATCTCTACCTCTACCTCTGAGAGTCAAGTAGTAATGATAATAGTAAATATGTCAAAATTGATCATTTTTCAGTTGTAACAGTAACAATAATAGTAGCAACTGTAACAGAAATGATGAGACGTAATTGTCAAGTGCAATCGGATCGAGTACTCTTTATTCATGCGTTATTTTATTACAGACTTAGATGTGAGACCCATGTGTCAATACAAAAATAATCAAATGAGACCTACTTTTTTTATTCTCATTGATCTATTACGTTTTCAATGGGGTAAATATGACCAAAAAGTTAACAAATTGATTGAAAATATCTTCTTTTGAATCAATAGTAGTTTGTATTTATCAAAGTGGAATCGATTTTCATTTCGAAACCAATATTCAAAGAACCCGGAAAAGGGTAAATTTGGGGAAGTAAAAGGTGTTGTCATTTGGCATGTCAAATGAGACATTGGCAATGCCTTTGGGTTGTTTTTATTCTCATTTTTATCTCAAATAATTGCTTTGCTTGAACTTGTGTAATGTCATTGTCGTCATTGTTATTGTTGTTTGCCAGTATCTTCCTTGTCCTCATTGATGTTGTTGTTAGAGTTATTGTCATTGTCATTTTGGCATCATCTTTAATGACTGCAATGGCTTTAACCACTTCAAATCTTTCAAGAATTAATCAACAAAATGTGCCTTCAACAAGGAAAAATATAACAATTAACTTCTAAAAAAAAATGATTTAGTATCATCGTCTATTAATAATCATTGGATGTAGATTCGAAATTTGCATGATCCTAACATATGGTCACTTGATACATAAATTCAAGATACTCTTACAATTCTATTAGGGGTGTTCACAAAACCTGATGATCCGAAAAAACCGATCAACCTAATCCAATCCGTAAGTTTGGGTTGGGTTATCAACTCATTTGGATTGGGTTCAGTTCAAATAAATGAAAATTTTATGAGTTGGGTTGGTTCATTGGTTCATCTACTATAATCCAAACCAACTCGAAATTATTATTAACTTTTAAATATATATTCTTTTTTGTTACTTATAATATAATTATTTATACTATATTGATTTTAGTTTTATTTAATTTCATTATTTTTCTGAATAATTCATTCTCCAACAACTCTTAAAAATAGTTTCTTAGCTAACACTTTGAAAATAAAAATTTCATTATATAAATTTAAAAGAAGTTGTTTATCTTAATTAAATATATGAAAATAATTAAATCATATTTTTACGTATTCACATTTAACCTTTTTTTTTAACAAAATTTGAAATGACCGATCCGAATAACTCGAACCGACCCAATCCAACTCAAATATTTTATGGTTGGGTTGGATGGAGTTATTTTTTAACAAAGATTATTTGAGTTAAAAGAAATTTACAACTTGAACAATTGAGTTGGATAAATCCTTTAGCACAACCCAACCTAACCCACAAAGACTCTTAATTTCTATCACACGTATTTCAAGAAAACAAAAGTAAAAAAATTAATTATATATTAATGTTATCATTGCATGATCTTAGAAACTTCCATCATTCATTGAAATATGTATGTCATTAAAGGGCATAATAATAATACACAACACATAATATGAGTAAGTATATATACTTAACACATAACAATGTGAGAAAATAAAGAAAATATAGATTTGTTTTCATAAACTTTGATTCTTTTTGCATCCTAACAAATGGATAAATTAATGAAATATAACTTTATCATATAATTGTAATGTGTATGAAATAACATAACATGAAATAAACATGAGTGATTTACCAACAAGCAACAAAGTGGGACAAGCATATATATAAGAATTCAAGAAGATAGATGTTAAATGGATAATGTTAAAGGTTGCATTTTTTGTGTCTTGTGTATTTGTGTATTGCCCCACTAACATAAACATAACTAAATAAGGATTGAGATAGGAAACATGATATAATATATTTCCTCAATTAGGGTTTTTGGGGGGGTGGGGACATATATTTATATACCTAAATGTAGTAACACCTACATATTATATATTATATATTGCATTATCCAATTACATTTTTTTGCTATAATTTTAATTTTCCTTTTTTTTTTTTTTACTAATTTTTGTATCATTTCAAATTGACTTATAAGGATACTTAAAGTTTTTTTTTTTTTATCGGAACTCAATGATAGGAGTGCAACAAAAAATTAAAAAAAAAAAAACCAAAAAAAATCATACCAATCTAAATTGATCTACTGGTTTCATTTCGTTTTTTAGTATAAAATTGAACATATTGATTTGTATTTGGAGATAATAAAAAAGAATTGGTTTGGATTAGATTTTGATTGAATCGAACTAAATCAAAAGTAATATATCGTTAAAAAGAAACTATAACATCAGGAATCTTTTAGTATTTTAATTATTAAGGTACATATATATTCATTGTTTAAAAAAAATTAATTATTATTAAGTGCAAATGTTTTTTATTTGGAAAGTATCAAGAAAAAAAATGTCCACTCTCAATTTATATAAAAAATGATCAAATTTTAGTTTAAAATTAGCAAAAATGACCAATTCAAAATAAGGTTGGAAATAAAAATAAAAATTTGAAAAAAAAAAGGAAAAAATGAAAAATCTAGAATCAATCGACAATAAATCAAACCAAATAAAAATCAATCTATTGATTTTGTTCTTTATTTTTGAACATTTTCTTTATAGAATTGATTGGTTCAATTTGATTCTTGATTGACTCCAAAATCGAAAAACCAAACCGGCTATCATCCTAATAAAAACGACATTATATCAACTTTTTGTAATGAATATCGGTGCTTTCTCAATTTTTATTTAATCGTTTGATTAAACTCTTTCTCACTTTATTAATTTATCCACGTCTCCGGCTTTCTTAATTTATTCTTTCTTTTGAAAAATTCTACCAACCTGTTTATATATAACTATGGGTGTAATTCTACCAACCTGTTTATATATAACTATGGGTGTTCATGGGTTAGGTTGGGTTGAGTTGAAAGACCTTTTAGACCCAACCCAATTATTCAAGTTGTAAATTTCTTCAACCCAAATAACTCTTATTAAAAAATGAACCCAACCCAACCCAACTGTGAAATATTTGGATTGGGTTGGTTCGGGTTAATCGGGTCATTTATTTAAAATTTTGTTCTAAAAAGAAGCAAAACGTAAATATGTAAAAATCTAATTTAATTATTTTCATATATTGAATTAAGATTAACTACTCAACTTCAATTTATATAGTGAAAATTTTCTTTGGAAAAAATTACTAGTTGTTAAAGAACAAATTATTAAAAAAATATTGAAATTAAATAAAATTAAAATCAATATATGTATAAATAAATGTGTTATAAGTAACAAAAAAATTAAAATTCATAATAAATTCGGGTGGTTTTGGTTATATTAGGTGAACCTATGAACCAACACAACCCATACAATTTTAATTTATTTGAATCCAACCCAACCCAAATGAGTTATAACCCAACCCATACTAGTTAAGTTGAGTTAATCGATTTTTTCGGGTTATCAGATTTTTTGAACACCCCTATATGTAACCTATAAAAATTAGAATTTCTAAGAAAATTCCACTTAAAACACTTTGAAACTTAGTATATAAAGTGAGTGTACATAATTAGGTAAGAATCATGCTACAACAATTTTCTCTATAGCCCTAAAAAGATGTAACTATCAAATTTATTGATAGTCGTTGTTCGATATTAACATATAGAAGTGTGTTATGAGATTCATTTGCTAATTATTATCGTTCATTTGGCCAATTTTCACAAATCTATGTATCAATGTGGTACTTACTAAACAATACATTTTTAATCAAGTTAAATCTAAATCATGTAATAAATACATAATTTAACCCAAAAAAAATATTGAAAAAAAAAGTAAAAAAAAAGAGATTAAATTACAAGTTTAGTCCTTAAACTTTCTTATTGTTTATGTCTAATAGATTCTTGAACATTAAAAACTAATCAATGGGTTCATAAACTTTTAGTTTTGCGTCCATTATGTTACTAAAGTTTAAAATGTGAAATGAAAACATTTCGGGGTGTACATAGTACGGGTTGGGCCGGGTTGGAAGATTTTTGTAGACCAACCAAAAAATTCGGGTTGGCTAATAATGAACCCTATTAGTTCTTTTTTGGAGAGTCAACCCAATCCAAAATTTTCGGGTTGGGTGTTTTTTTTTTTTTTTTTTAATTTGACTATTTTTTAACTTATATATATATTCAGGTCGGGTCGGGTTGACCCGACCTTGAAATGGGGTAACCCGAGACCCAACCCGAATTTAATAATTTTTAACATTTTTAACCCAACCCAATTCAACCGCGGTTTGAATTGAGTAGTCCGGATTGGTCGGGTTACCAGATTTTTTAATACCTCTAAAAACATTAGCTTTTAATTTTATGTTTAATAGGTCTTTGTTCTAACATTTTTTTTTAAATTAGCGATTTGTTTATCATGAACAAATTTATTATTAGACATAAATTTTAATTTTGTGTTTAATAGGACAATAAACGTCTAACCAAGTGTATTTTTTAAAATTAACTAATTTATTAGTCATAAATTAAAATGGAGTTAAATTTACAAGCTTGTTTCTACTAAGTTTGTGATTTAAAAAAAAAATCTTGATTAACATATTTCAAAAGTTTAGGGACTAAACAGAAAATTAAGTTAAAAATCTAATAAATAATTTTTAACATTTAGAAATTTATTGACACCAAAAAAATGTTTGACCATTTAAAAATAAAAAAAAAAATGAAACAATTTTTTTTACAAATATAACCAGATGTCTAATAGACCACAAATGACATTTATCAGTGTCTATCAAATCTATCTAGTGACATTTTGCTATATTTTGAAAATATTTACAAAAGCTTTACTATTTAAAATAATTATCCAATTTTCTTAAGTGCTAGTCTTCATCAAATACATAAATAGGACTTATTTTCACAAAATTGACAGTTAATTATGAATTGAAATCATAATTTTTAAATTTGGTTTCGTTTTTTAAAATGAAAATTATAATTCTATAATTTAACTCATTATAAAAACTGAATGTTGTATAAAGAAGTGGAAATGATCACTTTTTTAAAAAACTCCTTTTTATCATTTCTCTTTATATATAAACTTAATTCACTTTCTCGGCACAGTATATCCCGGCGACCAACCTTCCTTCTCGCCGGTGAAATGGACGAGTCTTGGAGAATGAGGATGGGGATGCCGGACCTCCCTCGCCGGCGATCAACTGAGGGGCCGTCGATTCGGTCCTTCTCCAAAGGCGCCGCACCTCTGAACCAAGAAGACTTCTCCGACGTCTTTGGTGGTCCGCCGCGGAGTGTTCTCTCGCGGCAATTCTCTGGCGAATTCGGACACAAGCAGTTCGACTTCTTCTACGAAGAAATGTTCCGACCGCCGGAATTCTTCTCTTCCGGAAAGAATGCTGGTCGGAGCTTACCAGTTTTCAGGATTCCGGCGGGAGGCGAGGGGTTTTACAACGACATATTCGGATCCGATCATGAAAGGCGATCGAGAGACAGGTCAGGGCATAACTCGAAGGGAAAGTCGAAATCCAACTCATCGTCGGTGTTGAGTTCCGAGGAGGCGAGCCCTTTCCGGCATGTAAGCGGTGACGACGTCGTGTTATCCTCCTTCGCCGCGAAGCTCAGGTACGTAGCGTCTAGTACCGACTCGGTATAGGTTTTCCTGTCCAACTACTCCAATTAATTTGACGGTTTTACCCCTATCAGTATGCCTTGGTTTTAGTGGATTAATGGGGTAGTGGACAAACTACAAGGGTTGAGGGTACGTCGTCTTCTTGTGTATCAAAGTTCCTCAGAAACTGATTGCTATTTTGTCTGGAGGCTGCAGATTTTTATTTGATTTTGAAAAGCTGTATATTATTTACATTTGAATATGGTTAGGAATGCGTATTTGATTCTAAAAGTTGTTTATCCAGTTGAAACTCAGGCCCATTTTCAGCATGTAGTGAGAGATTTTTGCTATCTGGATTAGAAATTGAAGTTCCGCTTACTTCTCTGCATAATATCTATGTGACATGCAAGCAATGGAAAAAGCAACAAAATTCTTGGAAACCCACTTGGAATGAATTTTCTAAGATGTTTTTTTGTCTGATTATTACCCTTTTGTTGTGATCTCTTTCTTTAGTTGAAATTCGCGCCAATTTCGGTCATCAGTTAAAGCTTTGCAACATAGTCTGGATGTTTTTGTCATGAGTTTTGCAAAATCAAGCTACTATTGATTTCTACCTATCATTCTTTTTGGTTGCATCAGGCCTATCAATATCACAACAAAATGGAACTCGTCAAAGATGAAGCCAGAGGAGCATCAAAAGAAACAAGGGAAGTCCTTCTTCCCATTCAACCGTTCTGCCCCTATGGAAAACCAGTATGTTGATAATGAGGTCAAGGAACCTTTTAGGAGCTCCTATTCTGGATTCCCTCGGCCAGTCTCGTCTCCGGAAACTATTAGCCTCGAACCAACTTCATACAGGAGCATGAAAGTATCAATGGATGATTTAGAACCTAATTCCCCGTCATCTGCAATTTCTTCATTGTGTCAGGGGTCAGGGGCCAAACCTGATATTCAAATAAATGTGTTGGCAGAAGAAGATGATGAAGTAATGAGCTCTTATGTAATTGAAATTGGTTCTGATAACAGAGAGGGGACAAACGAAGCAGTTGCACTTGATGAAGTGATTGCTTGGGCAAAAGAAAAGTTCAATACACAAACTTCTGAGACAGATTTGAGCACAAGACTGAATGATAGCGAACAGTTCGTTGAGACAGAAGGTACTCCAACCATTTCTTTCTTTGACTTAACAATTATGTTATATTGGAGATCAACGCTTATTTATCTTTTTTTTCCTTTGGTAATATCAAGGACGGTCTGCTTCATGTGAAATTTCTGGTGAACAATTACGGGTTCATGACATAACACAATCTGCAGAGGTAAGCCTTTGTTTTCTAATGGCAATAAGAAAATTTGTCTAGATCATCTAAAAGTATTAATGGATGGAGAGACGGTTGGATGCTGGAATTCCTTTTAAAAGTATTAATGGATGAAATCATCTAGAGAGACGGTTGGATGCTGGAATTCCTTTTAGTAAATCTCAAGGATGAAAAACAGCTCATTCCAATCTAGATTGTCCAACAATCCCTTCCACATAAAACAAGTTTTTCTTACACCCCAATTCCAGAATTTTTAGGCATTAATAGGCAGCAATAAGACGCAACAACGTCCTCTGATTAAGATGAAGTGTGGTATATGCAGATTCCCTATGTGAAAATTGAACAAATTTTAACAACTCTCAGTTTTCACTATTTTGTACTTTCAATGAGTGAGTCCCTTCCCTACAAAATGAAGGGAAATTTTTGTTTCATTTGCTAGTAAGTTTATTAGTTCAACTTTTTTGACATTTCTTCTACATTATATTTTTTTGAAGGTAGAAGAAAGAATTTGGTCAGCTGAAGAGGAAAAGGCAGAGTCCGAAAAAGATGTAAGCTTCTAATATAAATGAAATTAAAATTAATTTTTGCTTTGGGTATGAAAAGGTTCATGGCAATTCAATTGCTAATATGAAACAAGCCTGAATCAATTTTCTTTATGGGTCATACTTTAACCAGAAATGCAACACTATTGCTATTAGTCTCTTTGCTAAGGGAGAAAATTTTGATTTGTAACCATGTTGTGAAAATTTCAGATGGAAATGGAGGATATAGATGAAGATATAAAGTTGTGGTCGTCCGGCAAGGAAACCAACATCCGGTTGCTACTTTCTACGCTCCATCATGTAAGAAAATTTTCAATTGACATTAGAATCCCTCCAAAATATATTCTCATGTTTTTGAATCCTGCAATGGCACAAAGTTGATATGCAAATTGACATAGTTTTGCTTACAAATGATTCAGATTTTATGGCCCAGGAGTGGCTGGCATGTAACTCCACTTACAAGCCTTATGGAGGGTTCACAGGTGAAGAAAGCTTATCAAAAGGCAAGATTATGCCTCCACCCGGACAAGCTGCAGCAGAGAGGAGCAACAGACATGCAAAAATATGTGGCTGAAAAAGCTTTCACTATCCTCCAGGTAACTCTTTCTTTGTAATCACTGAACCATCTATATCAATTTAGAAAAAACAACATGAAATCTAGTTTTACCAGAACAAAAAATGAGATGAGAAGGCAGGTCGTTATGTTTTTATGAAGTCGAACTTATTCTGTATGCGACGACCACAGGAAGCATGGACAGCCTTCATTTCTCAAGATGCCTTCTTTTGACAAATGGACAACTGGGAACCTTCAAAATTCAGTTTACTGCAAGTTTGAAACTACAAAAGGGCAGATCAGGATAATCAATAGCTGAAAGGCCCATGCTTGGCTCGACGGATTAGAGTGTGAGTATACAAAAAATCCATAGATCTGATTTGCTTGCAAGATTCCTACACGTTGCTTTTAGAAGATTAAAGCATATGAGATGAGAATATCAGGGACAATTACCTCTTCGTGTAATACCTGTATCTATATGTATGTAAATTTTGAAGGTGAAATATAATTTTTTGTTCTTTATTTTCTTGTCTCTGTAACTTGAGGGAAATTGAAAATTGTTGCAGTTCGGGGAACAGAGCCAATATAGCAACTTTTTTGGTTCCCGTAGAAGAAAGCTCAATCGTGGTTGTCTTTGTAAATTACAAATTTGATCGGAGAAATTTAAAACTTAGTCTAAATAATTTATAATTAGAATTTAATCCTTATAATTTGATAGAACTTCTGTAAACAGGAATTATTTACTAAACTGCAAGACTTTTAAAATTAAAGACTAAATTATAACTTTCTCCTAACCATAAGAATTAAAGTTGTAATTTTAAGCTTCAAGACGTGCATGTAATCAAAATTTCGAATTAAACCAAACAATAATGGCTAGTCAAATTTTGAACTGTAATCACGGCAGAGCCTAGAACCATTTCCTAGTAATCGAGTCAATTTAATGAAAGGGTCACTAACTCTAACAACCTTGGTTCTAAAATTGTAATTAGATTAGATAACAAATTGATTGTGGAACAAATATCTGTTAGCTAATAAATTTATTTAAAAAAAAAAAGAAAGAAAGAAAAAAATAAATGCTATCTAAATAATTTGATGAACAATGATTTTTTAAAAAGAAACAGCTTTTTCATTCATAAACGAAAAATGAGAATAATAATAATAATATTTGAAAGATTATTTTAAATGATAACGGCTTAAAATATTTACGATAGATTATCATGACACAGATAGACAGTAATCTATTGCGATGGATCTAGATAGTAAAATTGTAAATTTTTTGATTTAATTTTCTATATTTAAAAATAACCCATAATATTTAATATTTAAAAAAATAAAAATAAAAACCCAACTAAACCCCAAGGCAGGCACTAGATTTAAGGTAAGATGGCAATTTCAGAGCTGTGGAATTGGAAAACAGGTCCTGACGTGTGAGAAGTTTTCAAAGATAAAAACAAAGGGACCCAAGAGAAGATTAGGAAGTGGTGCACCAGTATGGAATTCCAAAACAAAATTCTGGGTCGGTTCATGCTCCACAGTTTAATTTACACAAGGGGGGAGGTAAATATAGGTTTTGTGAGGAATTATTGAAATGAAAAGCTGATAAATTAAAAGAATATTGATGGTTAAAAAAAATTGAGGGTAATTTGTCCCTCTGGAAAAGATATAGTTTTATCTATGCTGGTGGTATACACTAATCTGATTTATCACTTCGTTCGTGTAATGACTCTTTGAGTGAGATCTACAAGCGCCCTTCTCGACTTTCTTACGTCTTCATCATCGTTCTCAGGTAAAGAATCGATAGCTTCTGCAGCTAGATTGGCATGTTTTGCTGCTAGCTCTCTCGCACGTTGAATTCCACGACTCTTACCAAGGTACTCCATTGCCTGCATTTTTAACAAATCAATCAGCTTCCAATAGATACTCGTCGATCCATTCTAGTAAATGAAACAGGCAAACAGCAAAAAGACTATCATAATGCTTAAATGTGGGCATGCAAAGGTGCAAGAGAAGGGAGAATGGTGCATGAGAAGGGCGAGGAGATTCTCTGTGCCGAGGCTCTCAGAAGCCCATAGATTCTGCTTCTGAGGGGCAGACCCCCGTAGGGCCTTAAAGAAGTGTGGCCCACACATAACCAGGAACTGATAAGATTATTGTATCATAATATTAATCAAATCTCTAGAAGAGCGAGAGCCTAAGTAGGATATGAAAAATACATCTTTGAATGAAGAAGAGTTTAAAAGATATACCAATATATCATATTAGACTTGAACAAACTTAAGAATTTCATGTGGAGTCTACTTAAGCTGCTGAGAAAATTTGCAGAACTAACAACAAAAGCTCTATCAAGCAGCTGAAGGTCTAGTTGTCTACCATCAAAACGCCAACTGCACTTGCAAGTAGCAGCAAATCCAAGGATTCTTCATAGTCAAAACTATCAGTCTCCCAGAGAATCCAAATATCAAATTAGCCCTCCGTATGTAAATTTGAAAGTTACAGACATAAGAAAAGGGAAATTTTAGGACACGTTGAAGAAAGGATTCCAGCTGTACAATATGTACCACTTCCGTTGTAAGGAGAGGGGGATAGAATGTAATTCCGTACTTAAATCACGTCACAGACACCAAGGAATTTATAAAGTGTTTGGAAAGGTGGTCATATACAATGTTATCAGAGATCATTAACATGTGAAGAAAATGGTAACTAAGAAATGATAGGGGGATCATATATGTAACATAAGTACTTGAAAATAACTTACAATATCAACATTTTCAGGATTGTCAAAACCACGTTCCACAACCATACGCAGCTGGGGAAACTCTTCCATGGCAAATAATAACGGAGCTGTGATGATTCCCTGCACAAAGTTTCCATGTAGTTTAAAAAAGTAAAACAACAAGTATCAAAATCTTGCAAACAGAAATCAAAAAGGTCAAAGTATTCTTTATTATTTATGTGCGGTGTGGGATGGAGGGTGGTAAGGAAGTGTAACAGATATTATAGACCATCTCTGTCTAGATGATGTACACTACATCTTTCTCTGATAACAAAAGCCACCGACTTCCTCATCTTCTCTATCTCCATTTCCTTTTACTATCATAATAATCAATGTCCTCAGAAGATTGTTGGAACTAGATGGGTTTTTTTTCTTTTTTTCTTTTGACGGGATTAACCTAAATATTTGAGAGCCCAAATGAAATTTGACATAGTTTTCTCTCTCTCTTTTTTTAAATGAGAAACCATCCGAAAAATTTCATTGATGGTATGAAATTACAAAAGGACAAATTGCCGTGTGAGACTACATAATAGTATTCCACTGTGTAGTGAGAGATGTAAGACTGTAATCACAAAAAGATGGGGTGAGTTTACACCAAGTGAGAGCTATATACAAAAGATGATAAAAAAAGCGAGTGAAATTCATCTCTCTATCTTCAAAGACCCGATTGTTTCGTTCATTCCAAATGAGCCATAAATATACTTTGATAATGAAGGTCCACAAGATCTCCCTCTTTGCTTTGAATGGGTGGCCAATAAGAAGCACATTCAATAAAGTGAGAGGGTCATTTGAGAA
This sequence comes from Benincasa hispida, assembly GCF_009727055.1. NCBI lineage: Eukaryota > Viridiplantae > Streptophyta > Magnoliopsida > Cucurbitales > Cucurbitaceae > Benincasa > Benincasa hispida. Next base: position 2,918,749 of record NC_052351.1, on the reverse strand, counting down.
CACCATATTGTAGTTGAAATACCGTAGAATTCTCTCCCAAAATGATTGAGCAAAGTTGCAAAAGATCAATACATGCATAATGGAGCCATCAAAGAACACACCAATTAGGAGCTGATGAAATCCATGGGGCCTTTTTTATGAGAACATTTGCAGTATTTATGCAACCATGACTGACTTCCCATAGGAAGAACCAAACCTTTTTTGGGATGGGACCTTTCCAAATATTCATGTAGAGAGAAGCATTTTGATTATGTCCTCTAGAGGCCATGTGTGGAGTGATTGACTTTGATAAAAACTGACCAAATTTATCAAGAATCCATCTCCAAGTATCATTCGCTGTAGGGTTGATTGAGGGCAAGAGCAGAGAGGACATGGTAGTCCATTCCATAATCTCGGTTTCTGTTAGGTTACGTCTCATTCCAAGGTCCCATGCTTGATGGTCATGGTTCCAGCATTGAGCAATGGAGGCCTCTTTGTGGTCGGATAGAGCAAAAAGCCTTAGGAAAGCATCTTTAAGAGGGGTGGTTCCCACCCAACGGTCTTTCCATAATAAAGTATTACGATCATTGCCAATCACATGAACAATGTTATCAAGGATGAGGTCACTCATCTTAACTATGTGTACCCGGGGTCCTTTTTATCTTTTAAGGAGCCTATTTTGTGGTTGTAATGGTGAACCATACTTTGCATCAATAATGAATTTCCAAAGGGCATTCTTCTCGGTTTGATATCTCCAAATCCATTTTGTTAAGAGGCCATTATTCGGTTTTTTTCAAATCAGTCAAGCCAAGGCCCCCTTCTTTAGTGGAAAGTTGAACAATTTCCCATTTAATTGAATGGATACCTCTATCGACTTTTTGCCTGTCCCACAAAAATTTCCTGCAATTCTCAAAATAAGTTTTCTAACCTATAGCTATTGTCAGCAAATCTTTTTTTTGGATTTTTTCCTCCCTTTCTCACTCACTCTCGCCCCCTTTTTTCATTTTTTTTCCCCTTCTCACTCCCTCTGTTCTCAGTCTCACTCCCTCTTTTCCCTTCCGCTACATGTTTTTGTTCATACGAAAATTTGAATCCTATACTTCTTTCAAAATCAAAGTTTTCCCATCCAATTTTATTGAAACACGTTCATCGATTAAGTTTGACATTCATATATTCATTGTGCTACAAGGGATCGAACATAAATTCGTCTGAAGATGTAGATTTCTTTTCAACTTTATGTTTCACGTTTAGTTTGTTAGCAGAAAGTGGGACGAGTTAAAAATCATATGGAAGTCCAACGTTTGATCTAGGCCTTGTTGGAAAAGACCTAGTTCTACGGGCTATGGCTTTTGGGCAACTAGATCTGACTTTTTACGGAGAATAAAGAAGGGGAAAAGAAGACGGAGAATAAAGAAAGGGAAAAGAAGACGGAGAATAAAGAAGGGGAAAAGAAAGTGTCAGAGCATGAAAAAGAAAAAAACAAGAAAAAAGTGCAAGGATGGGGAATAGGGAGCAAAAGCGAGAGGGAACGGAGGAAACAAGAAAGCAAAAGGGAAAAATGGAAGCGAACAAGCAAGAAAAAGATACAAAACAGGTTTGTTGATGCTAGGTAAGCTGGTCAAAAATCCAAACAAGTAGCCTCTATTTAGATGGTATTAAATAATCTAAAATAGAACGAAACCAAATGCATATCACTCATTTGCAATTTAATGATATCTTGAATAGAAAAGGAGGACATGATCACTCGTTAGTATTTTTACTCCTTTTGGGGTCTGTTTCTTTTGAGCATTAGTCTCTTTTCATTTTTTAAAACAAATTTATTGTTTCTTGTTCAAAAGTTTTATTGATCATGTTCTCCATTCCTGTTCAAAGTTCATAAGGTCAAGGAAAAAACTTCTTTCCCTAATTCTATAAATAGCATCTCGCTTTAAGGGTCCTACTTTGGCAGGACACTTTCAAATTTCAGTTAAATATAAGATCAAGTGGAAGCTTCAAAAGTGGAAGAAAAATGTGGTTTTTATTTATGCATGTAAAGATGAAGATGCATGACAAGTTTCAAAAAAGATTCACTTTTTGGACCTTACCGTAGCATAGATGTCGTCTTCCTAAACTTAACCCTAAAGAACACGTTTGGACCTGACCTCAGATGTGATCTCCCTTGACAAGTGTGGCATTCTAATTTCTAGTTAAACCAGTAAAGTCAGGTGGTCTAGGAATTGGGAACTTTAGATTACGTAACAAGGCTTGCTGGCTAAATAGTTGTGACACTTTTTCGTGGATGTTGTGGCAAACAGTCATTGTGAGGAGGTATGGCCCTTGCCCTTTTGAATGGATTGCTAGTGGGGGCACCAATTTCCCTGGTTGTATTTCTAACAAAGTTTAGAGCTCCCACTAATTTGGCTACCACTACAAGGAAGCTCAAAGTCCCTAACCTATGCATGGAAAATAAGGTGTATGACCGGTCCAAAAAGTTTTTCTGTCAATCTAGTCTTCAAACAAGTGCACCCAATCTAAAGAACATGTTTGGACCTTACCCAACTGTGATCCCTCTAAAAAAGTGAGGTCAAAGGGTCCAGGAATCGAAAGCTTCAGATCACATAACGAAACTCTACAAGCTGAATGGTTGTGGCACTTATTCCAGAATGTTGACTTTTTTTTTCTTTGACACAGAGACATTGTGAGTAGGCATGGCACTCACCCTTTTCAAAGAGTTGCTCGCGGCGCCATCAATTTCCCTAGTAATCACCTCTAGAAAGTCATTGCCTCTAGTATCCCTTCCTTATCTTAGCTTATTAGATGTTTTGCGGGGAACAGTTTGAGTATTTACTTTTGGGAGGATTGTTTTCTTTTTTAAGAAACATAACTTTCATTATCGAGAGGGAAAATACAGAGGGGAAGATGAGATAGCCCCACACCAACAGGTCACAAAAAAGAAGCCCAACTGGTGTAAATATGAGTTATGCTATAACTACAGAAGAATTTTAGAAGAAGTAGACCAAGTAGTTGCAGTTCGTGAGGTGTTCTCGTGTTTATATCATATTTCAAGCAAAAAGTCGCATTATGTGGCTTCCATTTCACCAACTTCTAATCCTTCCTCTTCGTTTCTGTTTGGATTTTGTCACCCTCTTTCTAACCAAGAGACATTAAATGCAATGAGCTTTCTTTCTCTTCTTCACCGCCATCACATGTTTCAAGGGCAACTAAACTTTATGCTTTAAGGGGACCACTCTTGTAGTTCTTTTTTCCACTTATTGTCTGTCCTTCAAGTCCCTCCCCTGCCCCATTCCGTCTCTGCTTTCTCCTTGCTGTAAAAGGTAAAATTTGTGGTGCAGGTTTTACATGTGAGAGTCAACACTATAGATTGTGTTCAGCGTCACTCTTCCTTTGTGTTGTTCCCGCAATGGTGCTTTCTTTGCAAGCAACAGCAGGAGGATCTCTGGCATTTGTTATGGAGATACCAGTTTCCTCCGTCTCTTTGGCCTCAATGGTTGACTTCATTCGAGTTATGTTGAGTATCGAATAAAAACTATTACACTACGGTGGAGGAGGTGCTTCTAAGTTCACCGTGCCATGAGAAGGGTAAAGTCTTGTGGCACACTACTTTCTTTGTTATTTCGTGATGTAATTGGCTTGAACATAATAATAGAATTCTTAAAGAGGTTAAGAGGTCATGTGGAGAAGTTTGAGAGATAGCAAGGTTTAATTCTACTTTGTGGGTGTCGATTACTAGGTCATTTTATTTTTATTTTTTTGAATAAAAGCAACCATTTTCATTGAGGAAAAATGAAAGAATACATAGGTATATAAAAAACCAAGCCCACAAAAAGAAGTGGACCATTTACCAGAAAGAACTCCAACTATACAAAATCATATCTATGGAATAATTACAGAAGGCCTTCAAAATCGAAGCCCACCAAGAAACATGAAAGTGCACAAGACCCAAATGACCGCACAAACACTAGCAAGCCAAAGAAACCGACCTTTCTCCCCAAACAGCAACTTGAGGAGGAACTCCTCGATCATAGCACTAACATCCCTATGACAGGCACCCATGAAACCAAATGTCTGGAAGAAAGAATCCCACACAACGCTCCCAAACCCACATTGCTAAAGAATATGATCAAGGTCTTCCTTCGCTTTCCGACAGAGAATAGAGCAAAAAGGCCCACCAACAATGGCAGCTTCCAGACAAGCTTGTCCAGCGTGCTAATACGACCGTGAATAACCTACCAGATAAAGAGTCTCGCCTTTCTAGGGACCTTAATCCTCCAAAGCATCGAGAAGACCGACACACCTGAGGGAGAAGGATCAACCAAACATTGAAAGAAAGATTTATGATGTAACAGGAATTGGGGTAATTTAGAAAATCCAAGATTAGTTACCATATCCCATATGTAATTCTCTATAAATAGAGAATTCCTCTCTTGTATTGATTAAATTTTGATCGTTTGAATAAATTTCAACTTACACAAGAACACGTCCAAAGGATTGGGGTCCCACACTCTGTCATTCCTTCTCCCAACTCTAAAGGGTGAATCTTAAGTAATGAAAGAAAAGTAGCCACATCCATCGTTTCCCTATCGGAAAGAGCACAACGAAACCCGAAGGAAAAAGAACAAGAGCTCCCAAACCACACAAGAAAGTACGCAACGAAATGATTTTTAAGAGAAGACAAATAATACAACCTAGGGAACAACCCACAACGAGGTCTGGTCTCTCCCCCTACCCAGTGACCTGCCCAAAAATACACATCTCCCCTACCCAACCACACAGCAAACCCTAAGAACAAAAGTTGGGAGCTCTTTCGAAATGTCTTTCCACATATTTTGATGGGTGGCTTTAATCCCTTTTGCCAACCACTCAAAAAGGTGGGGGCCATGTTTACTAACTACGATCCTACGCCATAGAGAGTTGGTCTCAGAGGAAAAACGTCATAACCATTTAGCTAAGAGGGCTTCGTTACGCATCCCATAAGATTCCCAATTTCTAAAACCCCCCAAAGAAACCAGTCTCTCGATAACATCCCAATTGATCAAATGCGACCCTCTGCCTTGTCCTTCGTCGATACCTTCCCAAAGGAAGTCACGCATCAGCCTCTCTAGACACTTCTACACCTCACACGGGCTATAAAGAGGGAGAAGAAGTAAATTGGGATGCCACTCAAAATGAACTTGATCAAGTGAGTCTGCTCACTTTAGAAAAGAAACCCTTCTTTCCAGGAGGCTAATGTACTTTGAACTTCATCCACAACTAGATCTCATAAAGAAACCGACTTTGGGTTACTTCCAAGAGGGAGGCCCAGGTAGAAGGATGGAAGACTACTGGCCTCACACCCCACCCACTCGGCCCAACTTCTAATCTTATCCCCAACACAGTTTATTCCCAAGACATTGCATTTTCCCCTGTTAATCTTCAAACCCGACATCTCCTCGAAAAGAGCAAGGATTTCATTCGGCATCAAAAACGAATTTTCGTTACTCCAACAAAAGAAAAGAGTGTTGTCAGCAAATTGAAGACGGGATAGGGCTACCTTGTCCTCTCCCACCTCAAAAGGCTCAATGACATTGCCTTCGAATGGGTGAGAGAGGGTTGCCTGCCTAAAACCTCTTGTTGCCACCAATCTACTCCTAGGACTCCTATTGATGAGGAAGGAGTAGCTAACATTCCTCAAGCAACCCCACATCCACATTCCTACATTACTAGGTCATTTTATAATTACGATCTTGATTTGATTTTGTTGGATTGGAGCCCTTTTTTAGTTAGTTCTTGAACACCTTTTTTGTTAGGCTTATTTTTTTATATGCCCTTGTTATTCTTACATCTTACTCAATAAAAGTTCGGTTTCTCACCAAGAATAATCTACATCTTCAATCTTCAATAATTTTTCGCCCAAGGCCTAAGAAAATTTTAGGGAGAAAATGAGGATTAGGCCATAAAAATTTTGGGGGATTAATTTTTCAGAAAAAATTAAAAGGCTGTTGTCTAATTCACTAGTAGTTAACATCTTAATACTCACATAATTTTTAACAGAAGATCCTGGAATGTCTAGCCGCTAGGTCTTCTTTGTCCAAATCCTTGTTTAACATAATTTTTCTTATATCTTTCAAAGCCAATTGAGGGGTAGTTTTCAGGAAACTTTTGGGTTTCAGGAGAATGGCCTATCCTCCTCTTTGTGACCTTTTTCGTTCATGAAATTGTTCCTTGTCCAAATTATTCATAGAAAAGTAACAGTTGCTGTGTCATGTAATAAAATTTCAGATGCAAAAATAATCTACTCAAATGGATTGATTACGTGGCGTATGTCAGATAAAGAACCCTTTCCAAGTGAAGCAGAAGTCCCAGTGAAGTCGAGAACATCATCAATCAGTTGATATGCTAACCCCTGTAAAAGAGAGAGAGAGGGGTCAGCCATAAGAAAGAAACATCGTAATTTCAAAACTTTGCCAAATGACAAAACATAAGAGCATCATATGATATGCATCCTCCATACAACATGATGCATCTTCTATGTAATGTAGGAATGCTACCACTGCAAACCTTTAGAGGAAAGCGTCCTTGTAGTAATCATTTCAGTATTAGTGATTAAAAATAAAACAAAACCCTTAAGGGGAAAAGAAAAAGTCAAGACAACGTAAACTTGCTTATGGGGGGAAATTGTAAGAATTATACATCCTTCAATATGAGAAGCTAGCTAGTGTTGTATCCCATAAGTAAAAGAATAATAAAATGTTTTAGTCCCCATTATGAAAGCATGCCCGAAATTAATTATAGTTAGCAGTGCACCTAACAAGGCTCTAGGAGGAGGGGGATTAGATTGAGAACAAGAAACCAAAGAGCTTAAGTAATCATATTACCAGATTTTTCCCATACTCATAAGCCAACATTGCAACTTCGGCTGTTTGCCCGGCAAGAAGGGCTACAGATTTGCAACTGTTGGAAATCAATGATGCAGTCTTGTAATAGGTCTTCTGCATGTAATATTCCATGCTGCAATTAAGAATTATTCGATGTCAAAACACAACTTGCCATCAGCATTAAAATGATATATGCTATACAAAAGGTTGCCATTGCACATCTAAAAAAGATAAGATGCTATAGCGTTCAGAGATTGTTCCCATGAACTGCAATGACATCAATAACTAGGAAGTTCAATACTGAAGAACTTTGCCACGGCAGTGTAGTCCTCTAGCTAAAATGATTGTTCTTGTGTCATGACCATCAAAATATTATCTAAAATATTTCTTTACCTGTTGTGCATTGGTTCAATCAGGACTCCACTATTCAGGATTCACAACCTTCTTATCACTACTATTGCTCTCCTTTTCCCTAAGCTAAATCAAAACTATCTGGTCATCTGCCGTTCATTAGATATATTTGTCAGATTCAGAATATTACAGCTACATAGTTATCATGTTTTGCTATCCACAGATAATGTATTGCTCTTCATTAAAAAGTGAGAAATGTTGAAATGCAGTACATTAACATGTTTTGATATCCACTTTTCCACAACAAGAAATTCAAACATTTACAACCTAAAGGTGAAAGCATACCTATAACGTTGATCAGATGTAGTGGTCATTTGCATAGTTTCACCGGTCACGAGATGTTCAACAACTTGCGCTATTAATGATACCACCTAAAAAAAAAGTGGTAATGTAGAAGAAACTCAACAAGGCTGTATGGATGCCTGATTCCAATACCAAGTAAATACTGCTCGGTCTACAACAATGGAAGTAAATGCATACCTCTGTGTTTTTTAAAGAGGCAAGTGCAACACACGCTCGAGAGAGCAAAAAGTCCCCAGCTAAAACTGATATCTATAATAGCAAACATGATTACAAAGAATGCTAGAATCTTCAGCAAGCAAAACAATTCTGTAGACAACTGTAATGAAATAGAGAACATATTTGTGATGAAGAATGAGAAAAGAGTCCAACTCAATAAACATGGGTATGCCTCTCGTGCAAAATGTTAAAGAGAGTAACTAATTAATTTCCTTGTGCTCATCCAAGTGTACCAGCAGTAGCATCAACTCAAAGTTATTGTTCATAGATGACTACCTTATTTCCCATCACAAAATTCAACGAACCAATGCCACGTCTTGTGTTTGCATCATCCAATACATCATCATGTAGAAGGCTGGCCACCTTGCAAGTGTAAAACGTTCTCAAGACATAAATTCGTTAAGAAAATGAGAAATATAATAAAGAGATAACATTGAAAATTCCCGTAACAGTGCTGGAAAGGATGACCAGGCCACATGAACGCAACAAAGTCACGCTTTCTATCATATATGTTTTAAATTTATGTGAATATTTTCAATTACATCAATGAACTTTGCATTTTAAAGATGATATGCAAATACACTGTGAAGAAATGAACAAAATATAGAGCAAACATTTCGTCTTCCTCCTCTTCCCCCCCTCTTTTTTTCTTTTTTCTTTTTTCATTTTATCTTCTCATTTGATGATACATTGCAAAAAAAGGGGCAAAAAGAAACAAGCATCTTTGATGTAGCAAAAAGATAGAGCCAAAACACAGCAAGGATTCAAGACACCAAAGGAGTTTGCTGCAACCCACCCTAATTTCAGTTAAGACAAAGAACATCAGGACGCACAAGCAAATTTAGCCAACTCATAATTTTTTTCGCACTTTAAAAACTCAGCAATTTCTTCGGAACCACAGCCCAAAACAAGGGCCTTAATCATGATAAACCAAATAAATAAATAGATCATTTTTCCTTTGAACATTCTGCGGACAGTGGCTATTCCAAATTCAGCTTAATCTCACCATCAAAACACCATGCAAATCTGAAGAATTTGTATTAAAAAATGGGGAAAAAACAATAACAAAACAAAACAAAAAACAATAACAAAAACATTCTAATGTTACAACATTCTATCAAAATAGATTCCAACATTACAACAATAACAAAGATTTTAAGATTTGAAGATGATCCAAAACCAGGTAAATATTTTTTTGAATCATTTGAGACTTATAGGGAATGAAATTTAAAATCCAACATATGCATACAATATGCATAAAAGATAAATTTTATATTTATAATTCAGAGTTATCCTTCTCTAATATCCTTCTTAAAATCTGTAGATAAATCTAAAAAAAAAGTGACTAATAAGTGTCAAAATGCTCATAATGTAAAGACGATATTTGTTGAACGTTCATAGTAGCCAGCCAAATCTTTGTTGGTGCACAATAGAGGAGCGTTCACTACCAGCTCCATACATACATTCTGACTGAAAATCAATGCTAAACCAAGAGGATTCCTTCTGTAAAATGTGGAAGTCTAGAATCCATAAGAACCTAAGCAAGATCCAGATACAAAAAGGATACAGATAATATTTCTGAGGCTACCCATTAGTTCTGGTCTTCTTAGGAAGTTGGAGATCAACAACATCAAATTTTTTGTTCTTAGAAACTGAGATTTCATTGAGAAAAGTGAAAAAAATATACAAGGGAGCAAAAAAAAAACCAAAGGAGTTTGATCTTAACAACAGAAATGGACACCAATCCAACATAAAAAAACCAAGGTCATAATTACAAAAAGAACTAGTGACAAGGCACCATAAAGGGACATTTAATGCTAGCCACCCGATCTCTCCACCTCTCTAAAAAGTTTATCATTCCTTTCAAGCCAAATTCCCCACAGAATTGTAGAAGCTAGCCTGCCACAAAATCTTACTCTTCTCCATGAAGGAAGAACTCAAAAGCACCTTCTCCAGCCTAGCCTCATCATGTTTATTCCAAACCCAACACTGTTCCAAATGATCTCAGCCAGCAGCTCCAAAGATGGTGAGCAAACTGGCAGTCTCAAAACAAATGATCCAGGTACTCCCCATACCTCCTATAAAACATGCACTATCCATTGTGGGGACTAAACATAGAAAGAGTGTCTTTGAATGCAATCTATGACTCTATGGTATTAACTCTCCCACGTAAAACATCCCAAAGACCTACCGTCTTTGGAATTTAAATCTTTTAGAGAGAGGGAAAAACAGGGTCAGCAGGGAAGGGAGAAGGGAAGGACAAAATATGAACGAAAGAATGACAAGAGGGACTCCTGGAAAGAGTTTGATAGGCAATCTCTGTTTGGGGTGGCCGCTGGAGGGAAGAAGTAAAACCTGCAGATGAACATTAGCTGGTCCTGTGGAACTTATGGAGAGAACACAGAACTTTTAAACCTCTAGATGAAGTTCTCAGGATAGATTCATTTAACTCTTCTTATTTTGTCAAACTCAACAATTGAAAAGCTTTTTTGTAACTACTTCAGTAATAGGGGAACCACTTCTCTCTCCTCTCTCTCAATGAAACCATAGCTAATACAAATTAAGGAGTGTTTGTTTCAGACTTTCAGATGTTCTGATTGAAGAAAAGCCAACGTACAAAAAGTTTGAAAATGAAAATAACACTTAACTGACTTATTGATAATATATACCTTAGCTCCCTATCAGAAAAAGCAAATGGAAATAATACAAACATCTACTTCGCAAAATCTGATTTGCAGAATGCAACGGCCAGAGATCCCTTTTCAGCTCGTAAAAAATGACGCATCAATCACCTCTAAAATGCACTTTATTTATATTAACATTCTCATAGGACAAAACAAATATACACAAACAAAAATATTTTTTACTTGCCCCCTATTTTTGAACCCTTGCTCAAACAAGCAATTCTACTGGAGACATTTCATGAAAGAAAAATTAAGCACATAGAACTAACATGGATCATTTCTGTGATTTCAGCCACACATTGTTGTCTTGTGCGTAGATCCATTGTCAAATTGTCTCCTACTAAATGAGGAATAGGTTTAGGAATTGGCAAATTTAAAGCAGTTGCCATCAGCAATAAAACCTGCACATAGAAATGCACTAAATGTTAATACGCCCTCCACATCACACCAAAACACTAATCATTTATGCTGCTTTTCGTTTTTACCAACGACATATGTTATAAATAGACAGCCAACTATGCAAAGTAGTAGTTTGCCATCTTGGTGTCATGAAAGATGGTTTCAGTTTCAATTAGGTTGCAAGATCTTACTGCAATAGCAGCACATATACTGTTCTCTTTTTTTTTTATGAAAACACCAAACTTTCGTTGAAAAAAATGAATGAATACACACATACAAAAAGAGAAACCCAAAGAGGAACAGAGAATCTAACAAAGTCCCAAACGTCCTTAAAAAAAACTTGTTTCTCTCACCAGACTCCACATAATAGCATACAACCCAGCATGCCCCAAAAACAGCCCATTCTCTCGAAAAAGAGGTTGGAGGAGGAACTCTAGAGTCTGTTTTAAAAATTTTGAAACTATGGAACACACACTCTAGACTTTTATTATTTTTTTTGTCCTTCCTAACTCCACGTTGAATTAAAATATACATATTGGGAAAAATAAGCAATGTCTCTAGAATGGCAACTAACATCCAAGAAGTGTCGTTCCCATAAAAAAGAAAAGAAAGCAAAGAAACAAACAAACAAATACCGTTGGACGAAATCTCTTCCCTTCAACTCCCATTTTGAAGAAATATTCGGCAGCAGAAGCAAGTTTTGGAACCTGTATGAGATAAGTTATAAACAATATTGTGTGAGAAAAATCCACCTATAATTAGAACCCTGTTTAAGAATACCACTTCAAGCCTAGCCTAGAAGACATTAATATTGTTAAAGAAACCAGAGAACAAAAGAATCAGATACCTCAGCAACTACCATTGCCCGTAGTCTATTGGCAAGAAGCGATAACTCGTCTGCAACAAGTGAGAATGGATCAAGCTGTTCCTGAAATTTTCATCATGATATAAGGAGTAGACTATGAAAGGGGTCAAGAAAACTACTAATCAGTAAACCAAGTTCCATAGCCTGCAAACTGAAATGCAATGAAAATGAAACAAAGAGATTGATGCTTGCTACATAAACGAAAGGAAAACATCGGTTAGCGGCTGTTCTACATCGATTTAATTGAAGGATGGGGTTTTAAATATAGTATAAGAGTGATAGATTATTTGAGGATGAAACAATGAATATGAAGAAGAAAAAACAGCACAATAAAGTTGTAACGCTTCAAAAACCAACCTTCTTATGGACAACATATATGTGTAATAGATAGAATTCCAAAATGTCGGATTAATTGGATAGCCTCCTCTAAATCAACCAATCCATTCAAAGTGAGACACAAGTAAATATGAACAGTTTTAGAAATAGAAGTTTGCAATTAATTGGCTAAAGCCATTTGCTTCTGAACTTTTGATCTGCACTTATTTTTGCTGAAGGATATATTGAATGACCATAAGTGAAATATGTGTCAGTTATGGTACAAAAATTTGAGGATAAGGATTATGCAGTACCAGACGATTGCGGCTGTGACGACATCTTATGAGGTAGCCTATATCTTTAAGGCTGGAATTGTTTTATTTTTAGGCTACTGTTTGTATTTTCCAAATTATTGGATTAGTTGGTAGTTAGTTAAAAACTAGAATATATATACTCGTTCCTTTTCTCCTCAAGTACTTGATAAACAGATTGAGGTATTTTTCTTCCATTCGGTTTGCACCATTATATATATGGCTGATGGCTCATCCATGTAGAACTTTTAAACTTAATAGAAGAGTGATTATCAAATCTGAGAACAAAAGGTAAACATAAAGGAAGTTTTTGCAGCATTAACTCTTCAAAACTTGTGCTAGCCACAAATAAAATATTAGACAGTTAAGGTGACAATTCCCAGAATGTCAAACTAAAGTGGATTATTATCCCCTGGAACTAGGGATGAGCAAAGAATACCAAAAAACCAACCCGACTGCACCAACTTCGGTCAGTCAGTTTAATGCTATTTACTGCTGGAGTCGGTTTTGCACATGGCAAAAATCAGTCTGAGAACCCATAACGGTTCATATCGACCGAAATATACATTTATAAAAATAAAAAATAAAGAAGACAGGACCAACACATTTAAAAGGCGCTGGTTTTCAAAACCAGCTGTAGGTAATCATTACCTATCTAAAATTTAAAAATATATTTTTTATTTTTTTATTTTTTTTCTTTTAATCTTTCCTTTTTCCTTTCGGTTTTTCATTTTTCTTCCTTCTTTTTCAGTTTCTCTCTTCTTTTTTCCTTTTTTTTTTTTAACTGGAGCATCTTTTTCACTAGAGCTCTGGAGCGACCGCCGGATGTCTCTTTTTCTCTTCCTTTTCTCACTCTCTCGTCTTTTCATGTTATTTTCAATTTTTTTTTCTTTTTGATCATTCTTTTTTTCCATCAAATTCTCATCGTTCTTGTTTAGCTTTGTCAAAGTCAAAACCAACCATCAATGGCTCAGCATCACTAGCATCCCCATCACCAACATAAACTGACATGTCGGTGGTCCGCATCGATTTTAGCCTAAAACCAACATTGACGGACCGATTTATCACCCCTACTGGAACTTCACATTTTAGCAGGTTTACATGTTTTCTCATTCACGTTTTCATCTTTACATTGATTTTAGCAGGTTTTTGAAAAACGCCCATTGGAAGTGAAATTATTTGCTCCAGCCTCTTGCCTAATGACAAGTGATATGTCACATTAGTTCTATGCCTTCAGTAAGTGGTTGGCACACAGAGAAGCAATACACCCTTCCCTTTCCTTTTTATTATTGTTTTTATCACTATGTCACATTGGCCGACTTTATTAATATTATCTTGAACCTTATCATAGAAGAACATGTACAATAAGAGAAACCTGATAAAAATGACGATCTACCTCAACTACAGAGCTGCTCTGATGATGAATTTGACGTCCCAAACCATGAAAAGTGGGAGAAGCCAAGTACATGATTTCTCTGCATCCTAGAGCCTATCAATTGCCCAAATAGTAACAATGAAGATTTTAACACAAGCAAATATATTGAACTTCTGAGATTCATAATGTGTAATAGACTATACCTAATCAATAATCGTAAAGTATGCCATTGGATCATGATATAACATGAAATGCTATAATACAACATAATATTTCAAGCAGTGTATTTCATTGTGGCTGTCTTCAGATCCAAGTGAATAATAAAATTCAAGGATAAGGCAATATACACTAAACAGCATAAAATATGGAATAAGATCTAGCATTTTTTTTTTTTTTTTGGGGATACGAAACAATTTCATCGATTAAATGAAATCCATGGATATCCATATTTGGCTTTGATTAAGAATATCCCCGTTCGCATGTCTAATGGTGTGATCCATATTTAGCTTTGATTAAGATCCTCCAAGGGGCGTCTTTCTCCAAATGAAAACGCCAAATCCATTTGGCAAGGAGGGCTTTGTTTTGTTGTTTAATATCAGTGATCCCAATCCTACTACATCCAAAGGTTTCTTCAGTTTGTCCCATTTTAATAAATGAGATAGTTTGCTATCCCTATGACCCGACCAAAGAAAGTTTCTAAAACATCTGTCAATGACATCAATAATTTTCCTAGGGGCATGGTACAGGGATAAATAGTAGACAGGTAGATTAGATAAGGTTGCTTTTAGAAGGGTCAGTCTACCTCCTTTTGAAAGGAAGTTGTATTGCCAAGAGTGAAGTCTCTTGTCAATTTTGTCTAGAATTGACTGCCAAAAGGTAACTGATACTGGTTTTCCATAAAGGGGCAGACCTAAATATGTGGTAGGCCACATCCCAACCTTACAATCAAATCTATTGGCAATAGATACCACCCAATCATCCTCGCAATTGATACCTAGGAATTCTGATTTTTGTCTATTGATGTTGAGACCAAAAGCAAATTCAAAAAAAGCGATTAAATTAAAAAGGTTTTCGATCATCCTCTCATTACTAATGGAGAAAAGTAGAGTGTCATCAGCAAAAAGGAGGTGATTGATGTTGTGATGTGAGCTTGGGATTGAGTATCCGCTAATAAAGCCTTTTGTATCCACCAAAGTGAGGATTCTGCTAAGACTATCCATGATGATAATGAACAAGAAGGGTGGTAATGGGTCACCTTGTCTAAGGCCCCTAGTTGCTTTAAATTTCCCCCTAGGTTTGCCATTTATAATGATGGAGAAATTTGTGGTAGATATGCATCCTTTGATCCATTGTCTCCATCTTGTGCCAAAACCCTTTGCAATTAATAATTCATCAAGGAAATCCCAATCCACCTTGTCGAAAGCTTTATCAATGTCGAGCTTGATGGCCACCCCTTTAATTTTCTTAGCATGCCAATCTTCGATGATTTTGTTAGCAATCAATGAGGCATCCAGTATTTGTCTACCTTCCACAAAGGTTGATTGATGGACTGTGATGGTAAATAATACAAACATCAATTCTCACGTTATTCGTCATCGCCTAACTAGGGTTTAATGAAGTGGTTGAATTTGCAACTTGAAGAATTAATTTGGGTCCATACTTTCTCTAAACCTAACCCTAACCCAAACCAACCTACCTACGAATTCCCCCAATTCCTATTAGAAATGTTGTCAAGAGAACTAAGTCTTTCTTTTTTTTATGAGAAACATACGATCATAATTTCATTAATAGTATGAAATTACAAAAGGGCAATAAAAGTCGTGAGAGATTACATAATGATACTTAGTTCAAGAGAACTAAGTCTTATGATAAAGAGTACAGCAAACCAACAAGAAACTAAATAAGACTAGTTAAAAAGAAATCCAATTGTTATTATAAAAATATAACTTTATTAAAATGAGAGGGGAGGGAGGGAAGAAGAGGGAGAGATACAAAGAGGGCATGAAAGTTCCTCAAATGATTGATTACACTAACTAGAGAAAAGCATTTTTAGAGGGTCAAACTCCAGGCTTCTCTACCCACGAACCCTCCACCCTAGAAACACCCTCCAATTCAATAAATTCCCAACCTAATATTCCAGAGCCTCGGGGGAAAGGTCAAGTGCAAGTGCATCAAAACTTACTTCATCAAATCACAACTCCAAGGAGGGGTTGGAGATTAGTAATTTAAGGACTCGCAACAGAGCTTCGTTGGCTAAGTGGCTTTGGCGTTACGCCCTTGAGCCAGAGGCTTTGTGGCGTAGGATCATTGCGAGTAAGCATGTTACCCATCCTTTTGAATGGGGGGTGAAAAGGGGTTAAAGGCACACATCGAAAACCATGGAAAGATATTTCATTTGAGCATTTTACTTTTTCTCATTTTCTTCTGTGTGTTGTGGGGGATGGTAAGGGCACGTATTTTGGGAGGATTGGTAGGTGGGAGATAGTGCTCTTTCTTCTGTCTTTCCACGTCTCTATCACTTATCTTCCTTTAAAAATTGCCTGGTCTCGGATTTCTTGAGTTGGTCTGAGAATTCTGTGTCTTTTACCTTTGGATTATGTCGCTATTTGTCCAATAGGGAAACAACGGAGGTTGCCTCTCTTCTTTCTTTATTGGAGGGGTGCATCATTAGGGAGGGGAGAAGAGATGTTTGCATTTGGCGTCCAAATCCTAGTAAAGGATTTTCTTGTAAATCCTTCTTCAGAATGTTATTGGATCCCTCTCCCATTGGGCATTCTGTGTTCAATATGATTTGGAGGATTAAGATTCCTAAGAAAGTTAGGTTTTTTGTTTGACCACTCTTGCTTGGTCATGTGAATACTCTTGATAGGCTTGTTAGGAGAAGAACCTCACCTGTTGGGCCTTTTTGCTGTATTCTTTGTCGGAAGGCAGAGGAAGACCTGGATCATCTCCTTTGGGATTGTCAGTATACAAAGACTATGTGGAGTTTCTTTTTGCAAGAGTTCGATGTCAGCAATACTGGGTAGAGAAACTTTTCGCACGACGATCGAGGAGTTCCTCCCCCATCTGCCTTTCAGAGAGAAAGGTCGGTTTTTGTGGTTTGTTGGGGTGTGTGTGGCTGTTTAGGATATTTGGGGGAGAGGAATAATAGAGTTTTTAGAGGTAGGGAAACGAACCCTTGTAAGGTTTGGTCCTCGGTGAGATTTCATGTTCCGCTTTGGGCTTTTGTTTTGAAGCTTTTTTGTAACTATTCTATAGGAAACATTTTACTTAGCTAGAACCCCTTCCTTTAGATGGGGTGTTTTGGTGGGTTTCTTTTTTGTATGCCCTGTATTCTTTCATTTTTCCTCAATGAAAGCAATTGTTCATCAAAAAAGAAAACTCCAAGGAGGATAATACAATAAATTAATATTTCATAAATTTTCACCGAATTTACATGAGAACAGAAGAGCTCATGAGATGTGGTGAATTCATTAACGTGATTGCACAAAAAGCATCATTAAGGACAAAGTATCATGAACGAAGAGTTTCATAACAAAATCATCAGTGTTAATTCAGCTGAAAGACCTCCAGAATTTGCATGGGGGCAATCCATTGAAAAGACAGAATTTGAATGGGAACTTATTTGGTCTTTAGGACTTGTAAATTAAAAGTCCAAAACACGGCAGAGGGGTGAAAGAGACTGATAGGGAAATCTACTTTGAATCCTACCTCCGGCATTTATTCCTCCATGATCAAGTTCCCATAACAGAACTTGTCTTTTTTGGATAAGGACCTTTTCCAAATAACCTCAAACTGTGGCCCTTCTCCTCTCCAGTCTCCTCCCCACTGCAACTAATCAAATGAACCATCCAAGATGAAAACCATAAACTTCCCCAAGGTATCCAAAGACCAGCCCTAAGCGCTCAGAATTGAATAGGAACTAAGTGGAGGCAACCACGGTGAAGGTCCCAGTTTTGTGTTTGATTTCATAAGAAAGTCACCAAAAATGTCAACGATACACTTCCTAAGACCTAATTAAGAGATAGAATCGCGTTTCCTTACCAAACGTATCAAACTAGTTGACAAGAAAGAAATGTAGCACGGCATTTTTCAATTCAACGAGGCAATATTGACTGAAACTCAAGTATAAGTTCAAGGTTAATGGGCAACTTAAATAGATAGATACTTCACGTTAGATTTCATGTTCCACTTGGGGCTTTTGTTTTTGAAGCTTTTTTGTAACTATTCTATAGGAAACATTTAACTTAGCTAGAACCCCTTCCTTTAGATGGGGTGTTTTGGTGGGGCTTTCTTTTTTGTATGCCCCTGTATTCTTTCATTTTTTCCTCAATGAAAGCAAATTGTTCCAATCAAAAAAGACAACTCCAAGGAGATAATACAAATAAATTAATGATTTCATAAATTTTCACCGAATTTTACATGAGAACAGAAGAGCTCATGAGATGTGGTTGAATTTCATTAACGTGATGCACAAAAAAGCATCATTAAGACAAAGTATCATGAACGAAGAGTTTCATAACAAAATTCATCAGTGTTAATTCAGCTGAAGAACCTCAGAATTTGCATGGAGGCAATCCATTTGAAAAGACAGAATTGAGTGGGAACTTATTTTGGTCTTTAGGACTTGGAAATTAAAAGTCCAAAACACGGCAGAGGGGTGAAAGAGACTGATAGGGAAATCTACTTTGAATCCTACCTCCGGAGCATTTATTCCTCCATGATCAAGTTCCCATAACAGAACTTGTCTTTTTGGATAAGGACCTTTCCAAATTACCTCAAACTGGGCCTTCTCCTCTCCAGTCTCCTCCCACTGCAACTAATCAAATGAACCATCCAAGATGAAACCGTAAACTCCCCAAGTATCAAGACCAGCCCTAAGCCTCAGAATTGAATAGGAACTGAGTGGAGCAACCACGGTGAAGTCCAGTTTTGTGTTTGATTTCATAAGAAAGTCACCAAAATGTCTACGATACACTTTCCCTAAGACCTAATTAAGAGATAGAATCGCGTTTCCTTACCAAACGTATCAAACTAGTTGACAAGAAGAAATGTAGCACGGCATTTTTCAATTCAACAAGGCAATATTGACTGAAAACTCAAGTATAAGTTCAAGGTTAATAGGGCAACTTAAATAGATAGATACTTCACGTTAGTGCATGACAAAGTCGGCTAAACCCATTACAAGCCTCGAGCACAACCAAGTTAAATTCTCACGAGACGGGAAGAGAATGGATGATCCCCACTAACAGGCCATGAAGTAGCCATGGAAATTTACAAACCAATCCCTCATCTCAATTGCCCATTACAACAATCAGTTCGGATCTTCGTTCAAACACATGACACTCTTTACTTTTTTGCATCAACTGGACTTAAAACTCCTAAAACACAAAGAAACTGCTTTCCTAAGTAACCCAATAACTAAAAAAACTAAATGAAAATAAGCAAGTGGCATCTACCTGGCGATCGGATTCCGAAGGATGCAAAAACAGAACTTTGGGTATAAGAAATGGACGAGTATCTGATCGATGAGACAGAAACCACCGACAACGGGAACTGTTTCTGGGAATCCTCGAAATCCGGGAAAGTCCGCGAGAAAACAACATCCTCCACCTCCCAAAAACTTGTTACAGAGAATATGGTATTTCTTCACAGGGGAAAGGGTACAGAGGAGAAAAATAAGAGAAAGGTCAGAGGTAGAAGAAGAAAAATCTGAGTGTGATACAAAATAGAGCGCCGCCGCTGAAGCCTTTGTGATGACGACGGCGAAGCACAGCCATACACTTAGCGGTGCAAAACTCAAAATAGAACGCGCCTTCCTACCACCTATTTCCTCAAGCTTGCCCTTTTCTATTTTTCCATATTTTCATTTGTAAATTCATTGACGCTTTTTTTTTTTTTTTCCTTTTACACATTTCCAATTTGAAATTGTATAATTTCTTCCTCTTCCAATTATTGTATAACAACTTTTAGACTTTATTTCTTTTTTGTTAATCTATTATCTGTGTATCTTCACTATTAAAACAAAATCAAGTATATGTCGTTAACTTTTAGGTTAAAGTTCAATTTTGCAATACGTAAATATGTACAATGCATACAATCTTGAGCTATTATCTAAATAAGGAATAAGATGGATAAGCTTTTGAATTTCACTTTTATTAATTATATTATGTACTTCTAGTCTTCTACTGAATAAAAATACTATAATATTATATTGATGATGTAAGGATATTTTAGTAATTCTTGTATTCTTATTCTCTTTATATTCTTGTAAAACATTTTTAGTTTAGGTGTGAACAAGCTCTTCCTCTTTGGGTCTATTTAAAGAGGTTAGAGTTAGGTTTCGTTAGGTTAAAGTTAAGTTAGTTAGGTGTGAATACACCCTTCACGTTTGGGTATATTTAAAGGTGGTCTTGTTTTCTCTTATTGATTCAATAAAGATTTCAGATTTTAGCTCCAAAATTTCTCCAAGATTTGATTGCATTAGTTTTGGTATCAGAGCACCCACGTGAACGATGACCTGATGACGGGAATGAATCCCAAAAATCCCCCTCCTCCCCCCTAATGAGGCGGAAGCCTCTTCGTCTCCAAGATCCCTTAATTCGGTTGCAACAAGTAGAAGATTTTGTGGAAAATCTCAATGAAGGACTGCATAATGTTCAATCTACAGTAAATGACATGAAACTGGCCATTGAACAATTGGCTCGAGAATTCAGTAGGATGAACAAAGGTAAAAAAACCCGTGCAAGAAAGCTTGAATGAAGAACAAGAAAACCAAGAAGTCCAAAGATTATCATTCTCAGCTACTGGAAAACAAGAAAAAAAAAAAAAGCTTTTATGCGGACAAAAAATCAAGAAAGGCCAAGATTCTCTCCAAGAAAGGATCCTCGAAGTGAAAATTTGTGGCAACACAGGCTGATTCCTCAAAATCAATTAGACAGAGCACCACAATTCCAACACCAAGTAAGACTAATTCCTCAAAACCTTTTAGGTTATTATTATGATTCTTCTTATGAAGTTGATTGCTCAAAACACTTGGGGATACAATATTCCAACCACCATATCAAGAACAGCACCTACGATATCAGCCTCCCTCTCAAGAAAGGCAACCAAGATTTCAAGAATTTTAAGGGGATGAATCGCTCTCTATCTATAATTGGCATGAGGGAAGGCAATAGGGAATAGGGCCCTATTGCAAACAATAACCAAACTATAAAATGAAGATTGACATCCCAACCTGTAATGGAAGAATGAATATAGAAATTTTCCTTAATTAGGTAAAAGATGTTGAAAGTTTCTTTGAATATATGAGAACTCTAGAAGACAAAAAAGTTAAACTAATTTCCTAAAAGTTGAAAACAGGAGCATCCGCTTGGTGGTATCAAGTACAAGACAACAGAAGAATCTTAGGAAAACGACCAATTCAAAGTTGGCCCAAGATGCTACATCTAATGAAGAAGATGTTTCTACCAATTTTGAATGATCCCTTTGAAGGGTCCGCAACGAAGTAGATCGTCCCAATTCTAAAAAATTTACAAAACGCAATTTTACAGAGAAACAAAACAAATCATACATTTAATTAAACAAAACATACAACATGCTTAAGAAACTAAGAAGAGAAAGAGAGAATATAAAAATTCCCCTCGAAGAATCCATGAGGAGTGGGCTCTGACTATTTTGGTGAGGGAAGGGACTGAGAGAGGGGAAGAAAAGAAAAACAGGGGAAAGCCTGAGAT
The DNA here is from genome assembly GCF_009727055.1 of Benincasa hispida. Classification (NCBI taxonomy): domain Eukaryota; kingdom Viridiplantae; phylum Streptophyta; class Magnoliopsida; order Cucurbitales; family Cucurbitaceae; genus Benincasa; species Benincasa hispida. Next base: position 2,897,301 of record NC_052351.1, on the reverse strand, counting down.
ATCAGAACACCCAAAAAAAGGTTCCTTTGTTTCTTTTCTTCACACCACAAAGAAGAAGAAAGTGTAACCAACCCACATATACGATCTAGAAAGAAATAGGGAGAGTGAGTTACAATTCCATCCCAAATAACATTAATTCAAAAATAAATAAATTAAATTAAATTTATTTATTTATTTAATAAATTATTTAATATATATTCACATGATAATTACCTTATCGTGTAATATATATTAAACTATATGTTATATCATATATAACATACATTTCTCTCACCAATGACTTTAATATAAATCATATTTATATTAATTTTAACCATGTGAATCCAATTCATATAATTAATATTTGAATCATATTCAAATATTTATTTCATCTCATAAATACTTAATATTATAATGTATCAGATATATTATAGTAATTATATCATATCATATCTAATTAAATTAAATTAATTATATCACAAGGAGATCCATGAATGGAAGCGAATCATCCAAATCCCATTTCAATTGAAAACTCAAGTTTACAGTAAAACATACAGATTATGCATCTTAATAAAAATTACAGCATGCTTTTAAACTACAAATAGGGTTAAAGTGATTATACCTTTGAAGAACACTTCTTCTCGTACGACCCTCGAACTGTCACGAACTCCTCGAACAACAACAAAACTCGAACCAAAAGGTGAAGACACTACCACTTGGTATCATCGGTATTCTCATGGTGAGAACCCAGGAGTGGTGGGCTCTTACTATTTTGGTTAGGAGAGAGTTTGTGAGTTTGGAGGAGGAAGACGATTGAAGAAGAACACACTATCGTATATAGAAGCTTCTCAATCTTGCAATCTCAAAGTCCACCGTATAGGCTCCGTGTGTTTGTCGTGCAGATTCTCTAGGGAAAAATAAAACCTTATTTTACATATCTCATTTGTCACAAAAACCACTTAACCACCGACTAAGGTGGTTAGAAAGAAAAATTGATCTATTATCCAAAATAATATAATAACCAACTTATCATATTATATTTATAGCCTATAGTTTTAATATTGCATCATATACAATATAAACTACTTAACCACTCACTAAGGTGGTTAGAGAGAAAAATTGATTTATTATCCAAAATAATAAATAATATAAATAAATATGATAACTAACTTATCATATTATATTTATAGCCTATAGTTTTAATATGACATCATATACAATATAAACTATAGTTATTTTTCTCTATTTTATGGCATTTAATATAAATCATATCTATATTAAATTTAACAACTATGAATCTCATTCATAGAAAATATATTTGAATCACATTCAAATATTTATTCCTCCAATTAAACTATAATGTATCAAATACATTATGTCAATTATATCATATATAATTAAATTCCCTCTTATTAATTTGAATATTTCAAATTAACCCAAAAATTGATTATCAACTAAATCTTTTGAGCTACCAAGGGGACCTTATGAACCTATAGCTTTAAGCTCCAATGGTATGTGAATAATTAATTAAACTCTTTAATTACATTATCAACCATCTGTTAACTGCCGGGCACTCCACTAAAGATCGACAACTGCACTCTTCGCACTACAAATATATTTATGTGTCCATTGGATACCAATCAACAGCATGATGACCCTTCACAAATTACTCGTTAGTACTGTTGGGCCAAATTATCGTCTTGTCCCTGTAGTTATCTCTAACTCCTTGAGTACCACTGATACCTCTAATGAACAATAGATCATAGTCTCACTATGACTAAACCCCTCTCGGGCCAAGAGAGGGTTGGAGGAGTAATATAACATGCAACGGAAGAATTCAGAATCAATAAGCAATTTAACTACACTTAATTTGAGTTTTAAACATGCTACTCATGAGGTATTCATAAAAAGGTTTGAATCAAACATTACCTTTGAAGATTTCTTCCACGAATTCAGCAGAATTTCCACAAGTTTGAGCTTGATTCTTCAAGTAGACCACCAACAAGGTATTCCCCACTATGTTCAAGAAGGAAGTGTGGTGGAAATACTCAAATTAAGTTAAATTGAGGATGAACTTGGATGAGTTTAGTAGGGTTTTTGATTTTTTAGCAATTTAGGTAAAATTCTTAGCATCCTCTCTCAATTCCATGCACGAAGCTTCTATTTGTAGATTGAATTCATGCAATAGAACATGGTTGCATGTAGGGAAACTCCTACTTGAGTTGTAATTAAACATTAAAGTGGAATTTGGTGATAAATCACCAAAATGAGATAGTGGATTTTTCAAAGATTGGAAAAATCCACTAATCTCAAATTTTAATCAATTTTTATTCAAATTGATTTTGATTTAAATAAAACTATTTTATTTAAAACCTAGTTTTATAAAAATTAATTCAAAATAAATAATTTACATAAAACTAATTTTTATTTTAATTAAATCTTTTAATTAAATTAATTTAATATCTATTATTAACTTAATAAAACACCAATTCCACCAATATGATTCAATTTCATATTTAAATCATAATTTAAATATTAATTGATTCTCCAATTACGTTTAATTTCAATTAAATTAAATGTTTTAATTGTATCGTATACTATCAATTGAAAACCCTAAAATCGAATTTGAACATTTCAAATTCATAACCCTAAATTCAAAAATCATCCAATTAATACTCAATTTATTATTCCAATTTATGAACTAGTAGAGGGACCTAATGGATCTTAGATCATGAGCTCCAACAATTTGTAATCAATTGGTTAAACTTTTTAAACCGAATTAATTGCTATTCATTAACTATCAAAGCACACCACTATAGCTTGATAGTTGCACTATCCTCACTGCAGATGTATTTTTGTCCATGTTAACCATAATCAATAAGTCGATCCTTCACAGGTCGTTCGTATTTACAGTTGGGTTAAAATTACCGTTTTACCCCTATAAATGCATCTTGTTCCTTAAGCTCCCACTGACCCTCTAATGAACAACTGATTCGTAATACCACTTATGAATCATGTCCCTCTCTATCATGAGAGGGCGGGGCTCCGCTTGTTCAAGACCAGGAATCAACACTTAAGAGAACAACCTATCTGCTATCCCTAGACGGGTAGGAGTGAATTCCATCTTGCAAGGCTATGTCCCCAGCTATTTATCCGGTCTCATCCCCAAAATGGGAGGCTTATTGAGTAGTGCTGTTGGACTACTCTCACCCATGTAGATCAAAGGAAAATCCTGAATAAACAGGAGTTCATAGCTAGCTCAGGATTAAGATCGAGTTATCCTAGGTTACTTTAGTATGAAATAGTCAGTTTTAACAGTAAACGGTTGTTACAAAGAAAAGTGACTATTTCGAGGTCCAGTCTTTATGCAAACTCATTGCATAGGATGCCCCACTAACATGTCTCTACATGAACGATCTATGGATTACATCATTCGTATTACTTATACAAAATGAGCCGCATCCAATAGTGTTACTAGGATGAAATACCCAATTTCATCCATATACTTATAGACCATTTAGGTTATATACTATTAACTTGATCGTGTTTATGTCACCACATAAAGTTAAAGTATTCATACTATAGCTATGGATATGTTTATTAGATTTTCATAATAGAATGCAATATCAACAGGTTTATCGAATAAGATACTCAATAATATTTTATTAATAAATAGAATGTTTAACACAAAATTTACGAACTACGAGTTCTAGGATATTCCTAACAAGGGTATGGCGCCACATTGTTCAAAACCCGGAATTAGCCCTTAAGGGAGCAATTTATCTACTTACCCTTGTATCGGGGAAGGAGTGAATTCTATCTTGTGTAGTTGAGTTCCCAGCTCCTCAATTAGACGAATCCCCAAAAATGGTAGGCTTTACCAATTGAAGAAAATTGAACACGAGGATTTCCATGAGCAGTGGAAAGATCATTCCAAATTAAAAACGTATATGAACTTTAAAATTACAATCGCAAATAGAAACATACGATTATGCAAAATATATAAATTACTACATGCTATACAAATGATCAAAGACTAGAGTAACATACATTTGTCGACTCATCTGCAAGCTCCTTGATCACGAACGCTCGATCACAGCAACACAACTACACACGAATGCTCGTCCAACACGATCGCTACACTGCACGAACACCGCGCTCTTGAACTCAATGATCGCCTAGGTCACGAACACCTTGAATAACACGAACGACCTCCACAGAACCTCGACAGTGTCGAGTTGAGTATGACAACACCACGAAGGCTACCTTGGTATTCTCGGTGTGAGAATCCTGAGGGTGGGCTCTGTGTGGACTTGGTTTGAGGCAAAAAAAAGGAGGAAACACAATCATGTAAACGATTAAGCAAGTGGGAGATGGAAGAACCTATCGTATAGGTCGATGCCCAATCGTTTAGGAAAAGCTAAGCAATCGTCTAGCAAAAGCTATGCGATCGTTTAGCTCATCACTTAGCCGAGTGTCTATCACCTACTAACACTGCACGATCGTTTAGCTAACTCAAAACTATCGCTTAGTAAATCCAATTTACTCGACAACTTCCCATGAGTAATTCCCCGAGATTGGAAATCTCAAATTCACATTTTTTACAAAATCTTTTTTTTTTTAAATTAGGAAAATATTTTTTCTTTTATCTCACGGTTACCATGAAACCACCAATAACCTCCCACTCAATTGGTTATTAGAGAAAAAGAGATAATTATCCAATAATTAATATTATTATAAATATAAATGATAATCAACTTATCATACTATATTTATACCATATAGTTTTAATATTTCATCNATTATTATAAATATAAATGATAATCAACTTATCATACTATATTTATACCATATAGTTTTAATATTTCATCTCATGAAACATACAAACCATAGCTCTTTTTCTATTCCATGGTACTTAATGTAAATCTCATTTACATTAATCCTCCACTTGATGTATCTCATACGCCATACTGATCATATTATATACAATCGAAATACCTCTTGTCGATTTGAACATTTCAAATCAATACCAAGAACTGATCCTCAACTGAATCCATTGAGCTACCAAGGGGACCTTATAGACTTATAGCTCGAAGTTCCAATGATACGTGAATAAATGACTAAACTCTTTAGTCACGGGATCCACCATCCGTTAACTGCGAGACACTCCACTAAAGACCGACAATTGAACTCTTCTTACCACAGATATATTATGTGTCCATCTTAACCAATCAACAATGCGATGACCCTTCACAGATCGCTCGTAAGTACAACTTGGCCAATAACCGTTATGCCCCTATAGTTACATCTAACTCCTTAAGTACTACTAAATCCTCTAATGAACATAAGTCATAGTCCTACTATGACTGAGTCCTCTCTTCCAAAGAGAAGTTGTGGCCACTATGTTCAAGCCCCGGAATCAGCCCTTAAGGGAGTAATCTCTCCACTTATCCCTGCTTCGGGAAAGGAATGAATTCCATCTTGTGTAAGTGAGTTCCCAGCTCCCAGTGTTGGGATTGATGTCCTAGTTCTCCCAGAGTCTTGTTGTTTGTAATGATACACATTGTTTTATGAATAAAATAATTGTTATTTCATTATGGCATTTACTCATATCCAATAAACAAAGCTCCATATTTATCTTATTTAAACTTAAGCATGTATATGTGATATACAAGTGAATCATGACTTAAGTGATAACCTAAATAGGTCTGTAGTATAAGGATTAAGGTGGGATACCTGATCCTGGTGACACTACGGATACAACCCGCTTTGTAGAGGAAGTGTTGTAAACTACTACAAATGGTAAATCTTGACCATTCAGGTGGAGACATGCGAGCGGAGGTGTCCTATACAAAGAGTTTGTATAAGATCGGACCACGAGATGATTAGACTCTACATATAACGTTTGTTGATTCTAGAGAACTTACATCTCACATAAACGACCACAGGTGACACGACCTCAATCCTGAGTGTTTTGGAAAATCCTGGCTTTAAGGGAGGTCCTTTGATTAGTGTGGGTGAGAGTGGCCAGATTGCCAACGTCAAAACATGCCTATCTTTTTAGGGACTTGTCTGATTTGGGAGCTGGGAACTCAATACATAAGATGGAATTCACTCATTTCTGAGCAGGGATAGTAGAGTGATTGGCTCCCCTTAAGGGCTGATTTCGAGGCTTGAACATAGTGCCACAACTTCTCTTCAGAAGAGAAGGACTCAGACATAGTAAGAACTATGACTTATGATCATTAGAGGGATCAGTGGTACTTAAAGAGTTAGATGTAACTAAGACAATGACTTATGTTCATTAGAGGGTTCAGTGATAACTTTAAGAAGTTAGATGTAACTAACAGAGGCATAACGGTTATTGGTCGAGCTGTACTTGGCGGCGATCTGTGAAGGTTGTCTCAATTGTTGATTGGTTAAGATGGACACATAAAATATATCTGTGGTAAGGAGAGATTCAGTTGTCCGGTCTTTTAGTAGAGTGCCTGGTAGTTGAAATGGATGGTGGATCCCATGATAAAGAGTTTAGTCAGTTATTCACGTAACCATTGGAGCTGTCGAGCTACAACCCATAAGGTCCCCTTGGTAGCTCAATGGGATTCAGTTGAGGATCGTTCTTGGTATTGATTTGAAATGTCAAATTGACAGAGGTAATTCGATTTATGTATGATTATGATAGGTATGATTGTAATGAGATACATCTAGTGGAGGATTAATGTAAATGAGATTTACATTAAGTGTCATGGAATAGAAAAAGAGTTTTGGTTTGTATGTTTCATGAGATGAAATATTAAAACTATAGGTTATAAATATATTATGGTAAGTTAGTTATCATTTATATTTATAATAATATTATTTATTGGATAATTAACTCTTTTTTCTCTAATAACCAATTGAGTGTGAGGTTATTGGTAGTTTCATGGTAAACTGTGAGATAAAAAGGAAAAATGTTTTTCCTAATTTTAGTAATGTTGAATTTTTGTGAATTTGAGATTCCTTTCCTCGAAATATAACTCAGGAAAGTTGTCAAGTAAATAGGATTTACTAAAGTGATAGCTTGGATAAGGTAAACGATCGTGGAGTGTTTGTAGGCGATAGACATTCAGCTGAGGCATGAGCTAAACGATCGCACAGCTTTTGCTAGAACGATCCGCTTAGTTTTTCCTAAACGATTGGGCATCGACCTATACGATAGGTTCTGCCATCTCCCACTTGCTCAATCGTTTACACGATTGTTGTTTCCTTCGTGTTCTGTCTCAAACCAAGTCCACACAGAGCCCACTCTCTGGATTCTCACACCGAGAATACCAAGGTAGCCTTCTTGGTGGTGTCATACTCAACTCGATACTGTCGATGTTCTGTGGAGGCCGTTCGTGTTGTTCGGGGTGTTCGTGACCTAGGCGATCGCTGAGTACGAGTGCACGGTGTCCGAGCAATGCAACAGTCGTGTTGGACGAGCGTTGAGGTGTTGCTGTGTTCGAGCATTCGAGCGTTCATGATCAAGGAGCTTGACGATGAGTCTACAAAAGTGTGTAGTGTCCTTGATCTTTTGTATTATCGTGTTGTATTTTTGTAATTAATGCATAACCATACGTTTCTGTTTATGACTGTAATTGTAAAGTTCATATATGATTGTAATTTGGAATGATCTTTCCGCTGCTCATGGAAATCCTCATGTTCGATTTTCTTCACCCATATCAGACATGTCCCTAAAAAGGTAGGCATGTTGAGTTGGCAATTTGGCTACTCTCACCCATACTAATCAAAGGACCGCCCTCAAAGGTAGGAGTTCCCCCAAAACACTCAGGATTGAGGTCATGTCACTTATGGTCATTTAGGTGAGATGTAAGTCTCTAGTATCAACGACGTTATATACAGAGTCTAGTCATCTCGTGTTTCGGTCTTATACAAACTCTTTGTATAGGACACCTCCGCTCGCACATCTCTACATGAATGGTCAGGATCTACCCTCTGTAGTAGTTTACAACACTTGTAAACCTCTACAAAGCGGACCGTATCCGTAGTGTCACCAGGATTAGGTATCTCACTTTAATCCTTATATTACAAACCTATTTAGGTTATCACAGGTATGATCCACTTGTATATCACATATACATGCTTAAGTTTACATAAGATAATCATGGAGCTTTGTTTATTGGATATGAGTAAATGCCATAATGAAATAACAATTATTTTATTCATAAAACAATGTATATCATTACAAACAATAAGACTCTAGGAGAATTAGGACATCAATCCCAACAGTTGAGTCGGCGATCTGACCACTCTTACCCATACACATAAAAGAACCAGTCTCATAGGCAGAAGTTCACAACTCACTCGGGATTAAGGTCATGTTACCTATGGTCATCCTAGTGAAATGAAAGTCTATATTATGAACGGTGTTATATAATGAGACTAAACATTTCATGGTCTAGTCTTATACAAACTCCTTTGTATAGAATATCCCCGTTCACATGTTTAATACATGAACGATCAGGATCAGATCCTTTGTAGCACTTTACAATATTCGTAATATCTACAAAGTGGACCATACTTGTAGTGTTACCAAGATAAGGTACCCAGCCTTATCCATATACTATAGACCATTTAGGTTATTACTTAAACATGATCCACCTGTATGTCTCCACATATATGTTTAAGTTACAACGATAACCTTGGATGTTACTTTATTGGTTTGTGGTTAATAAAACTAAAATATCACATATTTCATAGACAAAGTGAATAAAATATCAAATATTATTAATCACATACAAGTTTGTTCATACAAGGTTTACAAACTATACGACCCTACGAGATTTAGAGCATCAACCCCAACAATCTCCCACTTGTCCTAAAGCTAGTGGGGTGTACAAGATAACCAAATTCAAGTACATAAAATAATAAACTAGGGCATAACACGCCCAGTATAAGATCTCCCACTTGCCCTAGTCTAGCCCTGGCCTGTCTCATAGACCCATGCTCTGCAGGTGACCCTCAAACACTGTAGTTGTAAGGGATTTCGTAAACGGATCAGCAACATTGTGCTCCGAAGCTATCTTCGTGACAATCACGTCCCCTCGATGCACAGTCTCTTGGATGAGATGATACTTCCGCTCTATGTGCTTGCCGCGCTTATGACTTCGAGGCTCACGGGAATTAGTCACATCACCACTACTATCACAATAAAGTGTGATGGGCTTTGATATGTTTGGAACAACTTCTAAACCAGTCAGGAATTTCTTGAGCCAAATGGCCTCCTTAGCAGCTTCACAAGCCGCTACATATTCAGCCTCCATGGTGGAGTCCGCGATGCACTCATGCTTGGTGCTTCTCCATACTACAACCCCTCCGTTAAGAGTGAACATTGATCCTGAAGTGGATTTTCGAGAATCCTTATCAGTCTGAAAATCAGAGTCCGTGTATCCGGTAAGGATTGAATCCTTAGAACCATACACAAGCATGTAGTCCCTCGTCCTCCGTAGATACTTGAGGATGTCTTAACGGTTGTCCAGTGATCATATCCTGGATTAGATTGATATCTACTGACTATCTCCACTGCATAGCAGATGTTAGGTCTAGTACATAACATCGTATACATCAAACTGTCGATAGTAGATGCATAGGGGAACCGTCTCATTTCCTCAACCTCTTGAGGTGTCTTAGGACATTGTTCCTTAGATAATGTAACTTCGTGCCTGAAAGAAAATAGGCCCCTCTTAGAGTTCTACATCGAATACTTGGTCATCATCTTGTCAATATACGATGCCTGAGACAGTACTAGTATTTTGTTCTTTCGATCTCGAAAAATCTGAATACCTAGAAGAAACTGAGCCTCTCCCAAATATTTCATTTGGAATCGGGTCACTAACCAATTTTTAACTGTAGTCAGTAAGCCTACATCATTCTCAATGAGTAGGATATGATCTATATACAACACTAGGAAAACTACTGAACTGTTGATGATCTTCTTATAGACACAAGACTTATCAACGTTCTAATCAAAGCCATAAGATTTGATCGAGTATCAAACCTTATATTCTAAGATCGAGATGCCTGTTTCAGTTCATAAATGGGTCGATTCAGCTTGCAAACATTTTGCTCTTGACTTTGGACTATGAATCCATTGGGTTACACCATATAAATGGTCTCCTCATGATTGCTATTCAGAAAATAAGTCTTGACATCCACTTTCCATATCTCATAGTCATAATATGAGACAATGGATAGGAGGATCCGGATAGACTTCAGCATGGCAACAAGCGAGAAAGTCTCCTCATAGTCGACTTCCTCTACCTGGGTATAACCTTTTGCCACCAGTCTAGCCTTTAAGGTTTGCACCTTCCCATCAGCACCTCATTTCCTCTTGTAGATCCATTTACAACCTATAGGTTTAACCCCATCAGGTTGATCTACAAGATCACAAACTAAATCGAAGTACATAGACTCTATTTCGAGATCCATGGCTTTGATCGATTCATCTCTGTCAACATCATCCATTGCCTTCTTGTAAGATAATGGATCCTCAATATTGCCATCAACTACTATAACTAGGATTTCAGTTAAACCCATATAGCGAATAGATGGGTTCGCAACCCTCCCACTACATCGAGGTTTCGTCAACACTTGAAGTGGATTTGACATACTAGATGAACCTACTTCAACAACTCTTGTTGAGGTAACAGGCTCTTCAACAACTCTTGTTGAAGATTCAGTAGTTTTTTTGGAAAGCTCATTCAACATGATTTTGCTTCTAGGTCTGTGCTCCCTTATATGATCATCCTCAAGAAAAGTAGCATTTGTCGATACAAATACTTTGTTTTCTTTAGGATCATAGAAACAATCACCTCTTATTCCCTTGGGGTAGCCTACAAACAGGCATAACCTTGAACGTGATTCCAGTTTCTTAGTATTAGTCTCAAGCACATGTGTTGGGCAACCCCAAATTCTGAAATGATGTAAACTAGCTTTATGACCATTCTATAATTCCAAAGGTGTTCTAGCAATACTCTTGAAGGGAATGTAGTTTAGGATATAGGTTGTAGTCTCCATTGCATAACCCCAAAACGAGTCAGGTAAGGAAACGTAACTCATCATAGATCGAATCATGTCCAACAGGATTCGATTTCTCCTCTCTGATACACCATTCTGCTGAGGTGTACCAGATGCTGAGAGTTGGGAAACTATTCCATGTTTTATCAAATAGTTCTGGAAAGATGAATCCAAAAACTCTCCACCTCGATCAGATCAAAATGTTTTAATCGTTCTATTTAATGTGTTTTCAACTTCAGCCTTGAATTCTTTGAACTTTTCAAAAGACTCATACTTCTGTAGCATTAAATAAACGTATCCATATCTAGAATAATCATCAATGAAAGTGATGAAATATTCATAACCTCCCCTGGATCTTACATTCATCGGACCACAAAGGTCTGAATGCACTAGCTCTATAGGTTATTTGGCCCTATGATCTTTTCCAGTTAAAGGCCTTTTAGTCATTTTGCCTTCAAGGCATGACTCACACACATGTAAAGAATTTTCTTCTGACTCACTTAGAAGTCCATTCTTCACCAACCTCTGAATCCTATTGAGATTAATGTGTCCTATTCTTAGGTGCCAAAGTTGGGCAATTTCCTTAGGAGAAATTCTAAGTTGCTTATTTTGAGTTACGACAGTTTTAAACATCTCAATGTTATGGAGGGCATCTATTGCTAACGGCCTTAGTACATACAAATTACTTTCCCGTTGAGCAGAACATATATCAACACCATTCTTAGTAATAAATATTTTATTAAAAGAAAAATGTAGTTGATATTTACATTCTAGCAAACACTTTATAGACACTAAGTTCCTCTTTAAATCGGGAACTACAAATACATCATTCAAAATGAGAAATTTGTTTTGTAAAGTTAACCGGAGACCTCCCACTGGCACAGCTGAGACGACGTATCCGGTTCCAACTCGCATTGTCATCTCACCAGCACCAAGCTGCCGCCAGGAACTAATTCCCTGAAATGAAGAACAAACATGGTTGGTGGCCCCAGAGTCAATAATCCAGGCAGGCCCATCATTCTCCACTAAACAAGTTTCCAAAACAAGAAAATCGTATTTACTTTGTTTGGCCTTTTTCTTCTCTGCCAAATATCTGGGCTAGTTCATCTTCCAGTACCCATTCTGGTTGAACTAGAAACATTTTCCCTTGTCAACCCTCACTGGTGGTCTATCCCTTGGAATAGTAGGTTGTGGGTCAGTAGGTGCCTTCCCTTTAGCACCCTTCTTTTTCTTCCACTTTCTAGTGCCAGAAGAAGAAGGTGCAGATTTAGTTTCAGAGGTCGAACCTTTGTGGAACTTTTTAGATGATGAAGCAACATTTGCTTCACTTTTATTCTCTTTGCTTTTCAACAAGGATTGGAAAGTTTGCAACTTGTTGAGTAGAGTTGTAAGGTTGTAGTCAATTCTGTTCAGAACCGTAGTGAAGGAAGCTATATGGAAAGGATTCCAGAATTATGCTAACTTAATTGGCCTCATAGATGCTCGACCTGTTCATCTCATCCATGTTAAAGTGGATCATTATGTTGAGAACGTGTTCTCAAACAGATGACCCCTCTTTCATCCGTGAGTTGAAGATGTACTTTAGAGCGTCGTGCCTGAGCTGCAAAGACGGTGTCCGAACATTCCCCTCAAGGACTCAATGATCTCGCGTGCAGTGACTATNAGATGTACTTTAGAGCGTCGTGCCTGAGCTGCAAAGACGGTGTCCGAACATTCCCCTCAAGGACTCAATGATCTCGCGTGCAGTGACTATGGGCTCATGCTTCTCAGCCAAAACTTCGTTAAGAGTGGCCAAGATGTACGCTTGGGCCTTCTCGTTTGCCCGTGTCCATCGCTTGTATGCCTCACGAACATTTCGAGGAGCAGTAGAAGCTGGAATAGGAGGACACTCCTCCGTGAGGACGGATTGAAGATCATTGATGATTAAAATCGTGTTAATGGTGTTTTTTCAACTAGCGTAATTTTCGCCAGTTAACTTATCGACAGCAAGTAAGCTTAAAGTCACGGTAGCCATAATTAAATTGCTGAAAAACGAACAAACTTAATTAAGTCTACTTGCATTAAACCAGTTTATAAAACCAATCAAGTTGTAGGAAAATAGTCTAGTGTACCCTAAGTGACATCTATTTTGCAATGATGCTTCAGTGAGGCAAGACAAAAGTCACCGTAGGGTGATCAAGTAACCCTTCACTAAAATGAGACATTCTCAACCATAAACAATTCCTTGTAACTAAATCTAATAGTCACCATTGTTCGGTCCATAATTTGTTAACATCCTTAACAATTCTGTGTAAGTGTAGCCCCTCATTTTAAGTCTTAGTGTCTCGCCCTCATAAGCCAACCTTAAGGAAAAGTTGATTAGGACAAGAGAGTAAAGCAACCTTATCCATTTTTGGAGATCAAATAAAGAGTTGTGCAGAACTGTCATCCTTTAGGGGGACACCCACAATGCCATGAGGCAATGCACAAAAACTTTATCCAAGCTAATAAGAGAGATCGAGGGATATGTTGTCACACGTCCTGCTCCCACTTATTATGAACACTCTCTCGATTCACCTTGGTATCGACCTACCCAAATGCCACCCATAGGAGGACACCCATGGTGCCTCGAGGCTAAGGATAGATCTCACGGTGTGAACTTTTAGGGAGAAACGTGTAGAGGTAAAAGTGAAGTATCATATACTCCATTTTCCTCCCACTGAATGTTCTACCTAGGATTCGTTAACTTAGAAAATCTGGCTACTGATTTTATCTAAGTGATTTGTTTAATTTGCTAAAAAAATAACACTTTTCTTTGATGATTAAACAACTTTGATTCAAGTTTTATTAAACTATTTAACAGACTTTCATCAAATTTGCATGCATGTAACAAATCTATCTAATTCACCTTTCCAGGTAGGTTCCCAGGTAGGGGTGCGACGTTTCCATCGACTTAAGTACCCCAGCCTAGCTAGAACCAGCCTTAGACAAAAGGTCCCTTATAGATACATTTGTTACATATTTAATCTTTTATTAGGAATCAATTTAATCCTATTAAACCGATTTAAAAGATTAAACTTAGATTTCTAATCTTATTAGAAATGTGATCTTAGGTCTATCTCAATCAAATTTTAGAACACTTTTAAAAAATGATTAAAGCCTAAGGTTTGCATGCAACTCCTTATTATTGATTTTAATTCTTATTTCATTAATTATAACACTCATAAGAAATTAAACAATTAAAACCAATCAACATTGCAAGCTAGACATACATAAGTTATTTATAACAATTATAAATCAACCTAAGGTAGTGTCATGCTTCATACAATGTTCATTCATTGCTAATATATAACTTTTATATAAACAAGTAATGAATTAAACTATAGCATACATTCCATACAAACATTCAACATTATATTATAACATTTATAATATAAATGATGCATGGATATGCTGTAATGCATGTATACATATATTATAACTCTCATATTATATGATGCATGAGCATGCTTTATGTAATTTAAATCATGCATACTAATATATTATAATACTTATAATATAAAATGATACATGAAAAATAACTGCATAACCTATGGTGGGTTTTAAAACTATATGACATACATTATGGCATATAAAATAAACATACATCACATGCATATTTAATAAAGTTGATGGACTAGGATAATAAATCTCAAAACCAGAAAAGAAAAAGCTAAACTATTACAAAAGCTGAGTCCACTGGTTTGGAACAAGTGAACTGGGTCTTGAACCGCTCGCCTTAAAGCCTTGTAGCTTGATCGTGTAGCAAATCTCCTGATCGTCGAGCAACGACCGTCGAGTATAAACGATCATGTAACAACTATTGCGTAGCTTTGGACTATGCGATGAGCATGAAAGTCCACGTGATCGTGTAGCGTGCTTCGAGTAGTGCATACCATGCGATCGTGTAGCTAAAGACTATACGATGAGCATGATAGTCTATACGATCGAGTAGCGTGCACCGAGTATCGTATACTATGCGATCGTGTACCTATTGACTATGCGATGAGCATGATAGTCTACACGATTGTTTAGCATGCAACCCTTGCGTCGAGTATCATATACAACACGATCGTTTACCCCTCGAGCGCCTATGCGATCATGCAGCCAACGCACATGATCGTGTAAACAACTCTACATGATCGTGTAGACAACTCTACATGATCGCGTAGCATTAGCTATGCGATCATTTAGCAGATGCTACACGATCATGTAGAAAACTCTACACGAACGCATAACAAAATCTAAACGATTGTTTAGCTCTAGCTACATAATGCGTCTACAGTTTCGTCTTCTCCGTTGAAACACACTGCAATCTTCACGTCTAAAGCTTCACAAACGACTCAAAACTAAAACGAATATATACTCGATTGCAAGAATTAATGCCCAAAAATGCAGGGTCCATTACCGTAAAAAAAGAGACAACTATCCCGTAAAGATCCATCAACAACCATCCACATACATTTAATGATTAAACACATTGCAAAACTTCAAACCCACCAAAACCGTAAATGATTTCAAGCAGAAATTGAATTTGGAATCATAACTAAAACCTCACTCTGATACCAATTGAAGGAACTCATTTACAAGGAGATCCATGAGCGGAAGGGGATCGTCCAAATCCCATTTCGATTAAAAACTCAAGTTTACAGTAAAACATACAGATTATGCATCTTGATAAAAATTACAACATGCTTTTAAACTACAAACAGGGTTCAAGTTATTATACCTTTGAAGAACACTTCTTCTTATAAAACCCTCAAACTGTTACGAACTCTTTGAACAGTCACTAACTCCTCGAACAACAACAAAACTCAAATCAAAAGATGAGACACTACCATTTGGTATCCTCGGTATTTTAAGGGTGAGAACCCATGAGTGGTAGACTCTGACTATTTTGGTTAGGAGAGAGTTTGTGAGTTTGAAGGAGGAAGACGATTGAAGAAGAACACATTATCATATAGAAAAGCTTCTCAATCGTGCAATCTCAAAGTCTATCGTATAGGCTCCGTGTGTTTGTCGTGCAAATTCTCTAGGGAAAAATAAAAATCTTTTTTTATTTATCCCATTTGCCACAAAAACCACTTAACCACCCACTAAGGTGGTTAGAGAGAAAATGAGATATATTATCCAAAATAATAAATAATATAAATAAATATGATAATCAACTTATCATATTATATTTATAACCTATAGTTTTAATATTGCACCATATACAATATGAACTATAGTTCTTTTTCTCTATTTTATGGCATTTAATATAAATCATATTTATATTAAATTTAACAACTATGAATCTCATTCATAGAAAATATATTTGAATCACATTCAAATATTTATTCCTCCAATTAATCTATGATGTATCAAATACATTATGTCAATTAAATCATGTATAAAATATTTAATTTAATTATATCATATATAATTAAATTTTCTTTTATTAATTTGAACATTTCAAATTAACCCAAAAACTGATTCTCAACTAACTTCTTTTGAGCTAGCAAGGGGACCTTATGGACCTGTAGGTTGAAGCTCCAACGGTATGTGAATAATTAATTAATTTCTTTAATTACATTATCGACCATTATTTAACTGTCAGGCACTCCATTAAAGGCCGACAGCTACACTCTTCGCACTACATATATATTTTTGTGTCCATTGGATATAACCAATCAACAGTACGATGACCCTTCAAAAATTGCTCGCAAGTATAACTCGGCCAAATTACCATTTTGCCGCTGTAGTTACCTCTAACTCCTTAAGTACCACCGATTCCTCTAATGAATAATAGATCATAGTCTCACTATGACTAAACTTCTATCGGGCCAATAGAAGGCGTGGCGCCACATTTTCAAGACCCAAAATTAGCCCTTAAGGGTGCAATTTATCTACTTACCCTTGCATCGGGGAATGAGTGAATTCCATCTTGTGTAGCTGAGTTCCCAACTCCTCAATCAGACGCATCCCCAAAATGGTAGGCTTGTTGAGTCGGCGATCATGGACACTCTCACCCATACAAATCAAAGGACCGCCCTCATAAGCAGAAGTTCACAACTCACTCAGGATTAATATCATGTTACCTATGGTCATCTTAGTAAAATGAAAGTCTCTATTATGAACGATGTTATATAATGAGACTAAATATTTCATGGTCTAGTCTTATACAAACTCTTTTGTATAGAATATCCTCGTTCGCATGTCTAATACATGAATGATCAATATCAGATCATTTGTAGCACTTTACAACATTTGTAACATATACAAAGCAGGCCATACTCATAGCATTACCTGGATAAGGTATCGAACCTTATCCATATACTACAGACCATTTAGGTTATCACTCAAACATGATCCACTTGTATGTCTCCACATGTAGGTTTAAGTTACAACGATAACCTTGGATGTTAGTTTATTGGTTTGTGGTTAATGCAACTAAAATATCACATATTTCATAGACAAAGTGAATAAAATATCAAATATTATTAATCATATACAAGTTTGTTCATACAAGGTTTACAAACTATAGGACCCTACGAGATTTATGGCATCAACGCCAATACAAACACCTTAGCCGTGAAGGCCTTTATAAACAGATTAACAATATTGTGCTCTGAAGCTATATGCGTGACGATCACGTCCCATCGATGCACAATCTCTCAGATGAGATGATATTTCTGCTCTATGTGTTTCCTGCATTCGTGACTCCTAGGCTCTCGAGAATTAGCCATAGCACTACTATTATCACAATAAAGTGTGATGGGCTTTGACATGTCTAGAACGACTTCCAGATCCGTCAAGATTTTCCTGAGCTAAACAACTTCATTAGCAGCTTGTAAGCTATTACATACTCAGCCTCCATAGTGGAGTCAACAATGCACCCTTGCTTAGTGCTCCTCTAGACTACTGCTCCTCTGTTAAGAGTGAACACAAATCCTGAATTGGATTTCCTACAATCCTTATCAGTCTGAAAATCAGAGTCTGTGTATCCAGTAAAGATCAGATCCTTAGAACCATACACGAGCATATGGTTCCTCATTCTCCACAGATACTTAAGGATTTTTTTTAATGGCGGTCCAGTTATCAAATCCTAGATTAGACTGATATCTACTGACCATCCCTACCGCATAGAAGATTTCATGTCTCGTACATAACATCGTATACATCAGGCTTCCAACAACTAATGCATAGGGGATCCGTCTCATTTCCTCAACCTCTTGAGGTGTCTTGGGACACTCCTCCTTAGACAATATTACTCCATGTCTGAAAGGTAGTAAGCCTCTTTTAGAGTTCTGCATCGAATATTTGACAAACATCTTGTCAATATACGATGCTTAAGACAGAGCTAGCGTTTTGTTCTTTCAATCTCTAAAGATCTGAATTCTGAGAACAAACTGAGCCTCTCCCAAATCATTCATTTGGAATTGGGTTGTTGGCTAGTTCTTAACTTTAGTCAGTAGACCTACATCATTCCCAATAGTAGGATATCCTTTACATATAACAGTAATAAAGCTACTGAACTGTTGATGATCCTCTTTTAAACCCAAGGTTCATCAACATCTTGATCAAAGCCATAATATTTTATCGCAATATCAAACCTTATATTCCAAAATCGAGAAGCTTGCTTCAGTCCATAAATGGATCGATTAAGCCTGCAAACCCTTTACTTTTGACCTTGGATTATGAATCCTTCGGGCTACTCTATATAAATGGTCTTATTAAGATTGTCATTACAAAATGTAGTCTTGACGTCCATCTTCCAAATCTCATAGTCATAATATGAGGTAATGGACAGAAGGATCCGGATAGACTTAAGCATGGAAACAGATGAGAAAGTCTCCTGTAGTCAACTCTCTTAACCTGGGTATAACCTTTTGCCACCAGTCTAGCCTTGAAGGTTTGTGCCTTCCCCTCAGCACCTCGTTTTCTCTTGTAGATCCATTTGCAACCTATAGGTTTTACCCCATTAGGTTGATCTACAAGATCCCATACTGAACTGAACATTGACTTCATTTTGAGATCCATAGATAATGAATCTTTGAAGGAAATCGGATTCTGAGATTTCCATAAGTAGCGGAACAAGACTATTCTAAATTACAATCATGAATGAACATATATTTATAACCGACTTCAATACCAACGGTTATACAATTCATATAGAGAAATTACAGTATGAATAACAAATGAACAAAGAGATCAAACTCTACGCACAATGAGAATGCATCTCCACGCTCCGTTGCGCGACTCTGATCGAACAACAGCAACCACGAGTGCTCGATCTACACGACCACAACACTGCATGAACACAGCACGAACACTTCGCGCTCGTCCTCAACGAACTCCTCCGCAACGTGAACGGCCTCTATAGCAACACGAACGACCTCCAGAAAACCTCGACGGTGTCGAGTTGAGTCTGACACCACCAATAAGGCTACCTTGGTATTCTTGGTGTGAGAATCTAGAGGGTGGGCTCTGTTCAAACTTTGTATGATGCAGACGAAGAAGGAAACAACGATCGAGTACATAACTGGGCAAGTGGGAGATGGCAGAGACCTATCATATAGGTCGATGCCCAATCATTTAGATAAAGTTAAGTGATCGTCTAGCAAAAGCTATGCGATCGTTTAGCTCATTGTTTAGCTCGGTCTTGATAACTTGTAGAAATACAAGTTATTTATACTTTTTTATTTAGATATTGCAGCAAAAAGAAAGGAAAGTTGTGTCGATAGTATAGAAATTGGCTAAAAAATGCGAAAATTATAAAATGTAGTCAATACACCCATTAACACCATTGCGATGGTTGAATAGAGTATTTCAATTTATATTTTGCAGGAAATCAGTCACCGCATGCGTTAATAGCTCAAAGATAAAAGAAACAACGCATCTACGTAGTATTATGCCCATCAATTGAGAACGAAGAGATGATCAACGCAATGACAGCACATGCGACAATCAATCAAGAGCTTAGCGATCAACGCAAATTCAACTGCATGCGGTAATTAAAAATAACACCGCATGCGGCGATCGATCAAAGATGTAAAGACCAACGTAATTGCGGAGAATTTTGACAAGTGTATAGCTTTTAGTTGAGCACTTTTGACGGGTTGATTACGTAATAGAAGGAATATTCACTCCACCATTTCAGAAACTACCATAACCATATAGTGGGGACCATACATTCAAAGAGTCAAGCTTCCCCTATAAATAGCTCATGCAATTCCATTGAAAGATATACTCGATACAGGGAGACGTGTATATACTGAGCTGAGAGAGAGACTGGTTTGAGTGCCTGATCAGAGTAGATTCGGGGATAATCAAGAGACAAGGCCGAGATGTGAGTCTCCGGGAAAAGAATCCTTTCAATCCCCGCTGTTGAAGCTCTGTACGAAGGTCACTTCTACCAGAAGAGCAAGCATGAGAGGGAAGTTCTCCTCTTCATCCATTCCACACGTCGACAAGCAAAACCTTCGTCCAGATCTGTGTCAAGACGTTGACACTCTTCTGTATTTGTTTCTATCTCTTTTTCATCACTTGTACTCATATTCTTTACTCTATCATTCACACCATGTATCAGAGGCTTAATCTTAGTATTAATTGCTATGATTATTACCATTATCATCTCTCTGTCTATTTCTGTTCATCCATAATCTATTTTCTCCATGATGTTTTCCTAATTCTCTGGGTAATTAGCAAGAATTAAGCAAGTAAATTAATTTGTGTTAAGGAAATAATTAAGTTTAGCTAAAGCATGCTCGACGGCATCTTCAGCTGTGAGAGCAGAAGTGAAGATGTTATTCCGCCTATCGAGAGAAGGTTGGAAGAATGCATGAACTAAAGCGAGAAGTAGTTCCAGAGATGGAAGCAACCTTGCGTTCATTACGTTCATCCCTGTTTCACCATAGAGATATGGGAACGTTGCCGATCACCGAGAGGTGTACGCTAAGGGAAAGTGAAATCTTAGTTGCATCTTTAATGCACTTAACAAACTTGCGTTGTTTTTACTATCTACTCTTTCTTTTTCTGATTCATCCATAAAGACTTGCCATCGCATACCACGATCCTTTGTATAACTTCACAGTCAGTCTCGAACTCAGAATCAATATCTTGTATCTTGTATCATCTTAGTTTAGGATTGTATTTTCAACGCAATTTTATTTCATCGCAATTTAAATTCCTGTTTAAACAACCATTCTTTATTAATTGTAAAAACTGGTCGCATGTATCACAAAATTAACGCATTAACGAATAATCCCTGTGTTCGACCTTGGATTATTATGAAAAACTTGTGTTGGAATTATACTTGGTTTCAGCACAAGGAAACTTGTGACACGCATTACTCTATCGCATACTACAAGCATATCATTAACAACACATATTTAGAAGTAGTGTGCATAAGCGATAACACAGCATAACATTCCATTCTTTTAGTGTTAGCAGTTTATGGCAACACGAGCTTGTTCATTCATTCATATTCATATTTTTTCACATGTTGTAAGATAAAGATATAAATTCATCGTGTTAAGTTTATGGCGTCAAAATTGGGGATTGGTAACGGTTAGTGTTGAGTACTTTTGTGGTATTTTGCAGGACAGATCTCTTTGTACTGTCTGTTTAATGCGAATAACAAGCTGACGATTTATGAGTACTAACATTGATCTAGAATTCGAAGCTGACCTAGAGATCGAGCGTACTTTTCGTGCAAGGGCACGCCAGAACAGAGCAAGGCGAAGGAGAGTTAATATGGCAGAAAACAACAATAATAATGAGGCACCCGAAGCAAATCAAGGGGTAAACCGGTCAGCGCAAGACCCCATTTTTCTTGCTGTTAACCACAATATTCCAATGAGGAACTATGCGGCGCCCAATCTCTATGAATTCTCACCTGGAATTTCACGTCCAATAGTTGAAGAGAACGCACGTTTCGAGATAAAAGTCGGTCATGCTCCAATTGATACAAAACATGGGGCAGTTCGGAGGTCTACAAGGTGAGAACCCTCATGCCCATCTGACCAGTTTTGTCGAGATGTGCAGTACCTTCTCTATCCCTGGCATAACCCCATAAGGTATCAGACTTTACCTCTTCCCATACACCTTGAGGGATGTGGCTAAGATGTGGGCTCATTCATTGGAGCCAAACGAAATAACTTCATGGGATCAGTTGGTGGAACGGTTTGTGAAGAAGTTCTTCCCTCCAGCAGTCAATGTAAGAAGACGAAAGGATGTGCTGAACTTTGAGCAGATGGATAACGAGACCCTAAGCACCGCCTAGGTGCGATTCAGAAGGTTGGTGAAGAATTGTTCGCATATCGAGATACCTGATTGCGTTCTAATGGAAACATTTTACAATGGCCTAAACAGATCAATGCAAGCTATTGCTGATGCCTCCGCAGCAGGAGGTTTTATGGATAAAACTTACATAGAAGCCAAGGTCATCTTCGACCGCATCTCGTGGAATATGGATGACTAGGTAGATGACGGGTACAGAGGAAGAGGATTCGAGAGAAGAAGAAATGATACTGCCATTATACCTGCGGATACAATGACAACTTTTCTCAGACAGATGGCCGCGGTGACCCCTCTTGTACAATTAATGGCGCTTAATCAAGGTGATCTCTCTCAAGGATCAGCGTAATCCAATGCGCCGGCACAGGTGGCCACAATAAGTTGCATCCAATGTGAAGGGGTCCATGCGATAGAAATGTGCCCATTAAACTCGCAGCAAGTGTGTGCTATCCAGAATAATCCGTACAACACCACTTATAATTCTGGTTGGAGGAATCACCTTAACTTCGGCTGGGGAGGAAATCATAACCAAGATGGGCCAAGTAACCACCAGAACAGCAACTCCGGGAATCGAGGAAACTCTCCACCTTTTCGCCAAAACCAGAATCAAGGTCATTAGAGACAACTGCAAAACCAACCATCTTCCTCCAACACCTTTGGAAATTCATTGGAGTCCCTACTCGAGTAATATATTGAGAAAAACGATGTTGTCATGCAGTCGCAGATATCTTCAATCAGAAATTTGGAGATTCAAGTAGGGCAGCTGGCAGCCGAACTATGTAGTAGAACACCTGGAACGCTGCCAAGTAATTTCGAAGCCCCAGGATCTCACGGGAAGGAGCAATGTCCTTGACGACATTGTGCAGGCAAGCTTGACCACTTGCAGAGGTGTGGATTGTGTTCATCATGGGAAAATTGTCTTCCGGTCCATATCTCTAAATTCTATGTTTACTTGCTTTCTTAATTACCTTCTTTATTGCTCTATGAATTTTGTTACTTATTGCTTCTTTAGACTTGTTTTTATTGCTTTATGAAATTACTCTTATTGAATTCACTTCCGTTTATTTCCGTGCTCTCTTTAATTTCCTTACTTTTCTGTATTAAATGCGTTATTCTTAAATTTTGGTGAATGATTGTGTAACAGAAATTGATTACCGCAAAGTCCCTGTGACTTGCGTTGATGAAAAATAATAATAAAAATAATAACAATCAACACCCGATACGCATTGCGATGATGGGTGCATCTTGTGCCAACAAGATACACTTTGCGTTCATCCTACTCCAATGAATTGCGCTGAGGGGTGTGTTGCGCTCGTATGTATTTCCACTCGTCTTTAGTGAAAACGCACTATGTTGAGGTAGTGTTGCGCCAGTAGAAATACCGTGCGCCCGTCCTCCAGAAATGCGTTGAGTTAAGGGGTGTGTGTGATGATACATGTGTTGTTGCCCGTCCTCTACAAAGATGCATTTGTGTTGATGGATTCATTGCGTTAATTCTTAACCTTGTGCCCATCCGAATAAAACACTAAAGACAAATTATTTTCGCAAATAGAGTAGTCCGATCGTTTAGGCTTCTAAGAAAATGATGATTTTGCAGATGAAAGGACGTACTTCTTTGTGGATTCATAAATGTGAGGAGCGCGGCGACAGGCTTTTTAAGTACCTCGAGGCCTGCCACCGTAGAATTTGCGTTGGGCCTATCAAGGCCCAACCTATAAATTCCCACTTCCTCCGTCTGAGAGCCTATTTGACTCTTTTGAAAATAGAAACCCTAGCAACTCTACATACCCAGATTTACTTTCTTCCTAAAACCCTAAGAGTTTCCTAGCTTTTCCATGCAGTACATTCATGGCCGATCAGTCTTCCCATCCATCCTCTTCATCTTCATCACCCTCATAAGCCCGAATCACTGCAAGAGAGGCAGCATTCCTAGCAGCGAGCCGCCATCTCGTTGCCCAACCAAAACCCATCCCTCGAGTTGCTGGAAAACTTCGGCGAAAGCCTTTAGCAGTCAGACCACTCCAGATTAGAGAGGGGCAGAGTTCGAAAAGTACCCCACTCCCAACCTTTTCTTCCGAAAGTGAAAGGAAGAGAGAGGAAAATAAAGAGGTGTTTGGGAACATACTCAGTAACCTGGAAAAGGAGGGAGGACTGCCCGAAGTTGGGGTTGTGAACTAGCCACTGCCTTTGGAGGAATAGATGAAGGAAGCATCAAGAAGAAGCGCTCTGGCAATCTCGGATCCTAAGGAATCTGTTCACGCAGAATTCTATGAGGGACCCGAAGTTGGGGTTGTGAACTAGCCACTGCCTTTGGAGGAATAGATGAAGGAAGCATCAAGAAGGAGCACCCTGGCCATTTCGGATCCTAAGAAAACTATTCAAACAGAATCTTATGAGGGACCCATCAGGGTTGCTTTGGAGAAAGCGGTGGCGAAGAAGCAGCCTGAAGTGGCTGAGGAAAAGAAGAAGAAGATGATGATCAAAGAGAAGAGGGCTGAAGGAGAGGAGGAAGCCAATCCAATCAAGAAGAAAGAAAGAAAGAAGAACGAGTGAAAAGAAGGAATGCAGGTAGGAGGAGAAGCGACTGAAGAAGGAGGAAGAGAGGAGAAAAAGGGCTGAGAGCCCAGAAATCGACGAAGAATCCACCTCCGTAAGGGTGGATAAAGGGGAGTCAGCGCAACAAAAAGAATCAATGCAACCTGAAGAGGAAACAACGCAAGTAAGAACGGTTGCGACTAATGATGGTGAAGATTCAGACATTACCCCCTTGATGCGGCGTCGTAAAGAAAATGCGCCACAAGGGTCGACAGTCGACCCACCAATTTTGTAAGATGTATTAGAGGAAAAGGAGAAGAGAAGAAAAGAGGAGGAAGAAAAACAGGAGAAAATGTTGTGGGCACAACAAATCATCGCAGAAGGCGATTTAAGGAGAAAATTACAAGATGAAGAAGTGTGCCGCAACAACACAATATTGACAGAAGAGAAAAGAATAAGGCTCGAGGAAGAACAACACATTGTGCTGGCCTCAGAGCAATTTGAAAGAGAATTTGAAAAAGAACTGAGTGAAGAAGAGGAGGAAGAATAGAAGAAGAAGGAAGAGAAGGAGAAGAGGCGTCGAGCAAATGTTTAGCACATTCAAGAAAAGAAAGGCAAAGAAATTGCGGAGTGGGAGAAGGAAGAACAACGCAAGGAAACGAAAAAGAAACAAGGGTAAAGATCCTGCCTTGCATTGACAAAAGAGAAGGGTAAAGCAATAGTGGAAAGCAGTGAGTCTGCGTTGGCTAAGGGACGACCATCAAAGAAGAAAGAGAATGATGATATGATGATGGAGATGGGATTCTTCCCTGCGCCAACGCCACTACCGGACTTAATCACAAGTGTTGTACTAGAACATGGATGGGAAACATTTTGCCATTGCCCATCCATCGTCATCCCATCGATAGTGTGAGACTTCTACAATGGACGACTCTATGGCACCAAAGATGCAGTGACCATGAAAGGGGAAGTGGTGTCTTTCAGCGCCAAGGACATCAATGAATTATATCAGATGAAGGATATCTTGGATGCGCCAGGTAATAAAATAATTGTTGATCCTACAAAAGAACAAATGGAAGATGCGTTGAAGGTATTAACGCAACCGAGCACTCAGTGGTCGGTTTCCTTAAAAGACATCAGAACTCTTGCATCCAAGACAATGCTTCCAGAGGTGCGGCTTTGGGAATATTTGGTTAAACGGCGACTCATCCCGACTTCACATGACAAAAAGATTTCAAGGGATAGAGTCATGGTCGCATACTGCATCGCATGCGACATTCCAATAAACGTGGGCCAGTTGATTGCAAGATAGATTTGAGGTTTTGTGGGGCATATACGAGGCCAATATTTCTTTCCTTGGATAGTCTCAAGCCCATGCCTCTCACTAGGTGTGGGTATTGAAGAGGAACCAATGCCGGAAGTACATGGTCTTATAAACGTCAAGATTTTGAGAATGCTTCTCAAAGATTCCCCACATTGCCCCGAACTTCCACCTAAAAGGCCCATGATCGAATGTGCCGCAGTAGCCGAAACCAAAGAAATAGCACAAGGTTGACAAAGGAAATGAGTCCAAGAGCCATCACCACAAGATTCTGAACCCTTGGACCCTTTGGCTTTGATCATCCGCCCTCCAAGGCCTCCTGCAGAACCTCCTTCCCCACTTCCCGAACATTTTACCAACCTTCTCCTTGCCTCTGATTCACCAAACGCATATCCAGTAGCTCCATCCTCCCCTTCATCTTCACCGTAATTTTCCCTTCCACCGCTGCATGTTGATGACCCACGCAATTTGGGTGAAGACACTTCTGCCCAACCCAAAATGTTGATGGCGAAACATCGCAGGCGCAACCCACCATTACCACCTTAGCTGCTGAACTTGTTGATATGTGTTCTCTTTTTTCTCATCAACATGATTATTTATGCCAGCGAATAAATGAGGTAAACGAGTGATTAGAAGATTTGCAACGCAGTTCTGCTATGACAAGGCAGGTGATGATCAATATTCAACGCAACATTTACACGATCCACCTGAACCAAAGGCAATTAGTAGAGCGTAACCATGAGTACTTCAACTTTTTAACAGCGTATCTTCATTGTCCCATGGTGCTTCCGCATCTCCAGCAACATCTGCATTTCCAAGAAGCTCCTCGCGTACCTCATCAAAATCCTCCACCTGAACCTCCTCCTCCTTAACTTTACATTTTTTTTTTTATTGTGGTCATTCTTTTATTTTTATTTTTGTTTCATTCATTTTTCTATGTATAAAAGCTAATTACTTGATTCTTTGTACATGCTAAAATTTTGTATTGCGTTATTTGTAATCCTTTACATACTTGGTTAATTTTTAATACAAATGAGTAAAAATTCTTTCCGTATGCGTTAGCCTCTTATTTATCATCCTTTGTCAATTATTGCGATGTTCTTTATCTTCTATCTTGTGTTATTAATTGCGCTGCCATGATGAACTATATGCATTACCTTAGTAACATTTCCCACACTTTGTATTTTTTGACTAACACTAAAATACTTCGTATCAATAGCACTGCTTTACCTTTTATCCTTCAAAACTCTACTCAAACCTACTTTTAAAAATTTTGACTAAGTGTTTGTCTATTTTGTCCAAAACAACGTAATGAGGACCTTGCGCATCTCTAAATTTGGGGGTGGGGAAGGTCTGAGCAGATATGATCAAGTGGATGCGGTCATTAGAAAATGCATTCATTATAAAAAAAGTAATATATATATTATATATAAAATATATAATATATATACTAATTTTTCATACAAAACTCCAATGTCAGCACAAGGAAAAATCAACATTCCCACTTGATAAAAGTTAAGTTGTGAAAGAAACCTGCTCATAGTTGGATGTTCGCATGACACCCATGGGAGCAAGCCAAAACGAAGGTGGGTTTCCAAGAACGACGCAATATGAAAAGAGAAAACAAAAGTATGAGAGGAAAAAAAAGAGTATAAGAGACAACTCCTTTGACCAACAAAAAAAAAGTTGAACATAGCTAAAAATCAAGAGTTGAAGTTGAGATTGGCACACAACCGTAGTTAGATGTTTGCATGACACCCGTGGGAACAAGCCAACACGAAGGGTTTAACCATGATCAATAGTCTCGAATAAAATAACGCAACCCGACCACCGCATTCAAGTCGTACCAAGTTGTTTTTGCATAAAGAGGTAAACATTCTTTTTAAAACAAGAAAAGAATTTTTTAATAGAGATGTGCTATATAAAAGAATAAAGTAGGGCTTGTTTATGAATTATCAAGGATAGAAAGAAATTGCTTGTTAAGTAATGTTGCCTAGGTGGAGCATTCAAAGCAACCAATCGACGCAAAATAAGGTCACTTCTACTAGAAGCGAAAGCATGAGTGGGAAGCTCTCCTCTTCATCCATTCCACACGTCGACAAGCAAAACCTCCGTCCAGATCTGTGTCAAAACGTTGACACTCTTCTGTATTTGTTTCTATCTCTTTTTCATCGCTTGTACTCATCTTCTTTACTCTATCATTCACACCATGTATCAGACGCTTAATCTTAGTATTAATTGCTATGATCATTACCATTATCATCTCTCTGTCTATTTCCATTCATCCATAATCCATTTTCTCCATGATGTTTTCCTAATTCCCTGGGTAATTAGCAAGAATTAAACAAGTAAATTAATTTGTGTTAAGGAAATAATTAAGTTTAGCTAAAGCATGCTTGATGGCATCTTCAGCTGTGAGAGAAGAAGTGAAGATGTTATTCCGCCTATCGAGAGAAGGTTGGAAGAATGCATTAACTAAAGCGAGAAGTAGTTCCAGAGATGGAAGCAACCTTGCGTTCATTACGTTCATCCCTGTTTCACCATAGAGATATGGGAACGCTTCTGATCACCTAGAGGTGTACGCCAAGGGAATGTGGAACCTTAGTTGCATCTTTTACGTAGTTAACAAACTTGTGTTGTTTTTACTATCTAAATTTTCTCTTTCTGATTCATCCATAAAGACTTGCCATCACATACCACGATCCTTTGTATAACGTCACAGTCAATCTCGAACTTAGTATCATGTATCATGTATCTTGTATCTGTAGCATCTTAGACTATCTAGGTGACCTTCGAACACTTTAGCCGTGAGGTCTTTTGTAAAGGGATCAACAATGTTGTATCCTATAAGGATTAGATCCTTATCTCCATATACAAGCATAAATTGACCTATAGTACCAGGAAAGCTACTGAGTTGTTGATGATCTTCTTGTAAACACAAGGCTCATCAACATTCTGGTCAAAGCCAAACGACTTGACAATAGTGTCAAATCTAATGTTCCAAGATCTAGATGCTTGTTTCAGCCCATAAATGAACCTATTAAGCTTGCAAACTCTTTGCTCTTAATATGGAATTAGGAACCCCTCTAGTTGAGTCATATAGATGGTCTCTTCAAGATTACCATTCAGAAAGGCAGTCTTGACGTCCATTTTCCATATTTCATAATCATAAAATGTGGCTACGGACAAGAGAATCTGGATAGACTTTAGCATGATAACAGGTGAGAAAGTTTCCTCATAGTCAACTCCCTCAACCTGGGTATAACCCTTTACCACGAGTCTAGCCTTAAAGGTTTGCACCTTTCCATCTACACCTCTCTTTCGCTTATAGATCCACTTACACCCAATAGGTCTTACCTCATCAGGTGGATCAAGAAGCTCCCAGACGTTATTGAAGTACATAGACTCCATTTCCTGGTTCATGGCCTTAGCCCATTCATCTTTGTCAACATCCTCCATTACTTTTTTAAAAGACAACGGATCCTCGACCCTATCATTCGTAATGACGTTTTGGGCTTCAATCAAACCCATGTAGCGATCCGGTGGGTTCACGAACCTCACACTACGTCGAAGTAGTCTCAACTTTTGAGCTGGTTGACTAGACGTCCCGACCTTAACAACTCTTGTTGATCTGTCAGTCTGTTCAACAACTCTTGTTAAACCCTCAGCAATCTCAGTCGCACTTGAGATCTCACGTAAAACGAGCTTACTTTGTGGCTTATTATCCCTCATGTGATCTTCTTCCAAGAAGATAACATTAGTGGAAACAAACACTTTGTTCTCACTCGGATCATAGAAGTATCCTCCTCTCATTTCCTTGAGGTAGCCTACAAAGAAGCACACCTTCGAATGCGGTTCCAACTTCTTTGGGTTAGTCGCTAGCACATGTGCCAGACAACCCCAAATCCTGAAGTGGCGTAAACTACCTTTACAGCCTTTCCATAACTCAAAAGGTGTTTTAGAAACACTTTTCGAGGAAGCGACGTTCAGGATATAACATGCAGTCTGGACTGCATGACCCCAAAATGAGTCTGGAAGATGAGCATAACTCATCATAGACGGAACCATGTCCAACAAGGTTATGTTTCTCCTTTATGATACACCATTCTGCTGAGATGTACCTGGGGTCGAGAGTTAGGATGCAATCCCATGTTCTATCATATAGTTCTGGAATTGGAAGTCCATATACTCTCCACAACGATCAGATCGTAGTGTTTTTATCTTCTTACCTAACAAGTTTTCAACTTCAACCTTATACTCCTTGAACTTGCCAAAGGCTTCAGACTTACGTTGCATTAGAAAGAGATACCCAAACCTTGAATAATCATCTATGAAAGAGATGAAATATTCATACCCACCTCGAGCTCTAACATTCATCAGACCACACAGGTCTGAATGTACAAGCTCCAAGGCTTCCTTGGCTCTGTAACCTTTTCCAGTAAAAGGTCATTTGGTCATTTTGCCTTCGAGGCGTGATTCGCATACCGGCAAGGATTTTTCTTCTAAACTCTTTAGAAGTCCACTTTACACCAACTTCTCAATCCTATTGAGGTTGATGTGGCCTAACCTTAGATGCCAAAGATGGGTGTTTTTCCCTTGGAGATACTTTTGGTCTTTTAGCTGTTGTTGCCATACTGAACATTTAAGTGTTAAACAAGGCTTTTATAACTAATGGCCTTAGTATATACAAGTTATTTTCCATTGAACTATAATCAATCTTCATTCCATTCTCGAAAATAAACATTTTATTCTCAGAAAAGGAGACGGTATAGCCTTGTTCAATGAGACAAGAAACCGAGATTAAGTTCCTCTTAATATGAGGAACTACAAAAACATTATCCAGTAACATATAACGTTTCTTGTCAACAAATAACTTCAGCCTACCTACAGCAACAGTTGAAACAACCTCACCAGTACCGACTTGAAGAGTCATCTCTCCTTATGGCAACGTTTGCTAGGAACTGAATCCTTGGTAAGAGGAACTGACATGATTGGTAGCACCTGAATCACGGATCCAGGCAGAATCATCATTCTCTACCAGACATGCCTCCAAGACCAATAAATCATATTTACTGTCTTGTCTCCTCTTTTGGAGAGTAGTGAGATGGAGGTCGTTTGCCACGAAATTCGTTTCACACTATTCTTTCCACTATAAATAATCGGTCATTTTTAAAAGCTTTAAATGGAAATACTAACGAGTTGCTGAAAAGAAAAACGCATTGACCTACGTTAGGCTTTAAGCAAATACCCATTGTAAAACAAAACAACATCTAGTAAGGTTTTAACAAAACTAACATGAACCCCGTGTGACATCTAGTTTCGCATTGACGCTTCAAAAGTTTAGGACAAAAGTCATCGAAAGGAGGTCAGTTATCCCTCCTTTGAATTGAGAAGTTCTCAACCAGTCATTAATACCAAAACAAATTTTGTTCCTATAATGACAAGCCATCATTGATTTAGCCAAGAGCTCATTAACTTACTTAACAATCTCTCGTAAGTGTGACCCGTCATTTTAAGCCCTAGAAGTCCGTCCCAAAAGGCCAATCCGAAGGGAAAAAATCCGATTGGGGCAAAACCTAAAGCGACCCTATCCATTTCTGGAGTTCACCTTGATATTGACCAACTGCACAAAACCCATCCAAAGGAGGACGCTCCGAAGGCGACACGAGGGCGTATAGAGTGATCTCATGGTGTGAACTAATGACAGAGACCATAGGATGTGTTGACACACACCCTTCACCCACTTACTATAAACACTCTCTCCGTCCACCTTGATATTGACTCATGCAAACACCACCCGAAGAGGGATGCATCCTGGGCATCTCGAGGCCAAGCATAAATCTCACGGCGTGAACATATAGGGAGAAATGTTAGTGGAGTCATAGACATATCTGATATGCCTCTTCCTCTCACTGAGTATTTTATAACCTAGGGTTTAGCTTACTTGGAAAAAACACGGCTAAGGATTTTAACTAAGTGACTTTTAGGTTTTTCCAAGAGTAACATTTACCTTGGATAGTTAAACAACTTTCATCATCCATTAAACTCTTTAACGGAATCTTTGACCAAAACGTCGCATGGTTGTTGAAAATCTATCTAATTCACCTTTCCAGGTAGGTTCCCAGATAGGAGGTTAAGTTTCCGTCAACTTAAGAATCCCAGCCTAGCCAGAACCTGCCTTAGACAAAAGGTCCCTTATAGATAGGTTTACAACAAATTTAATATTTTATTCAACCAACTTAATCCTATTAAATCGATTTTAAAAGATTAATCTATGTTACTAAACTCTTTAGAACCATTTGAACTTAGTCCATCTCAATTCAATTTTAAAACCCTTTTAAAAACTTAAGTTCATCCTAAGTTCGCATGCAACTATGAATAATTGATTTTAGATTAAATTTCCTTTATAACACTTATAAACGAAAACAACCACAATGCTAAGCTAACACATGCAAGGCATTCATAACGATTATAAACAACCTAAGTGTCATGCTCAATGCATTGTCCATTCATTGCTACTTCTTTTATATAACACTTATACAAACCGCAATGAAACACACAAAACATGCTTCCATTCACCCTTTGACTATCACACTTATAATAAAAGGATGATGCATGATAATGCTTACTGCATGCAAAATATAACTCTTATATTTCATGATGCATGCATATGCTTTCAAGTAATTTCTTCATGCTTGATTATAACAATTATAATACATGATAATTGCACAACCTAAGGTGGGTTTTTAACTATATGACAAACACTTTGTCATATAAGAACCATACATCACATGTATAAGCAATAATAGTTGATGAACCGGGTAAAATTGCCTTAAAACACAAAAAAGAAAGCTAACTATTACAAAGACAAGGAGTCTCCGATTCAAATAGATGAACCGGGGCTTGAACCGCTCGGAAAAGCATCGCTTCTCCAACCATCCATCATGTACTAAGCACCCCGCGATCGTCTAGATGATAAAACAAACTCTTCGTTTTATCACTTACCAGCGCTCCTACAGTTGAACGATCATTTAGCATTACCATACGATCGTCTAGAGAAATCCAAGCGATCGTTTAGTTGTTACTATACGATCGTGTACCTTTACTAAGCGATGAAGCCTGAAGTACACGATCGCTTAGTGCGCCCCACACAACGCCCGCCTTCCGCGATCGTCTAAGCGACTACAATGCTGCGAAGCACCATCGCCTAAGAGATCGCTTAGCTAGCGTCTACGTATCGCATACGCGCGATCGCATAGGTAGTAACAAAGTGATGAAGCTTGCTAACTACACGATCGTCTAGCGCACGTTTTCTACTAAATGATGAGCATTGCATGCTCCCACTACGATTGCCTACCTTTAGCGTCTACGTGATCGCGCAACCAACGCTATGCGATATGGTAAACGATTTACCCCATCGCTTAGCATTAGCTAAACGATCGATTAGAAAATACTACATGATCGTCTAGAAAAAAAATCTAAACGATCGCTTAGTTAAATCCTAACGATCGTTTACCTGAGGCTACACAATCCGACCAACGCTTGGTCTTCTTCTTCGTTGAGAACTGCATCGCTATGCGCCGAAGCTTCAACACAAATGACTTGATGAACTCGAACTTTTCGAATTACAGACTCGATTGCAAAGTTAATTTTGCCTAAAAACACAGGGGCCCTTATAGTTAACACTTTGTAATATTGAAAGCTTTAACAAAAAGGTAATTTAAAACCCGAAACGTTCATCAAATTCATCCACAAATGCAAAAAAATGGCTAACCACAAATGCAGAAACCCACCACAACTGAAAAATACATTCGATTCAGATCTGTAATTTGGAATATCAGAGAACCTGTCTCTGATACCAATTGAAGGAAATTAGATTATGAGTTTTCCATGAGTAGTGGAACAAGACTATTCCAAATTACAATCATGAATGAACATATATTTACAGTCAACTTCAATATAAATGGTTATACAATTCATACAGAGAAATTACAGCATGAATAAAAAATGAACAAAGAGATAAAACTCTACGCACAATGTGAATGTGTCTCCATGCTCCGTTGCGCAACTCTGGTCGAACAACAGCAACCACGAGCGCTCGATCTACACGATCGCAACACCGCATGAACACAGCACGAACACTTCATGCTCTCCTCAATGATCTCCTCGGTCACGAACTCCTCCTCAACGCAAACGGCCTCCACAATAACACGAACAACCTCTAGAAAACTTCGACAGTGCCGAATTCAGTCTGACACCACCAACAAGGCTACCTTGGTATTCTTGGTGTTAGAATCCAGAGGGTGGGCTCTGTTCGGACTTGGTATGAGGTAGACAAAGGAGGAAACAACGATCGTGTATACGACTGGGCAAGTGGGAGATGGGATAGGTCGATGCCCAATCGTTTAGATAAAGCTAAGCAATCGTCTAGCAAAAGTTATGCGATCGTTTAGCTTATTTTTTAGCTCAGTCTGTCGCCTACAAACACTACACGATCATTTACCTTAGGCCAGCGATTGTCTAGCAAGACTATGCGATCATTTAGTAAATACTGCACGATCATTTAGCTCTACTCTACACGATCGTTTAACTCGCCCAGCCATCGTTAGTAAATCTGTATTTACTTGACGACTTCGTGAGTTTCTTTTGCGCAAGAGAAAACTAAAAATCCTTTTCAATCGTTTTGTAAACCTTCTTTTGAAAATAGGAAAACCATTTTCCTTTTAAACTCACGGTTACCATGATCCAATAACCACCCACTACTTTGGTTATTAAAAGAAAAACAATTAATTATCCAATAATTAATATTATTATAACATAAAGAAAAAGGACCGCCCTCAAAGGCAGGAGTTCCAAAATACTTACGATTGAGGTCGTGTCACCTATGGTCGTTTAGGTGAGATGCAAGTCTCTAGTATCAACGGCGTTATATACAGAGTCTAGTCATCTCGTGGTCCAGATTTTATACCAACTCTTATATTAGGACACCCCCATCCACGTCTCCATATGAATGGTCAGGATCAACCATCTGCAGTAGTTTACAACACTTGCAAACCTCTACAAAGTGGGTCATATTCATAGTGTCACCAGGATCAAGTATCCCACTTTAATCCTTATACTACATATCGATTTAGGTTATCACTTAAGGTATGATCCACTTGTATATTACATATACATGCTTAAGTTCACATAAGATAACCAAGGAGCTCTGTTTATTGGATATGAGTAAATGCCAGAATTAAATAACATTTATTTTATTCATTGAACAATGTGTATCTTTACAAAATAACGAGACTCCGGGAGAATTAGGACGCCAATCCCAACATCCTCAACATCTTCATCAGCTACCATAGCTAGGATTTCAGTTAAACTCATGTAACGAAAAGGTTGGTTTGCAATCCTCCCACTGTGTCGAAGTTCCCTCAACACTTGAGGTGGATTTTACCTACTAGATGATCCAACTTCAATAACTCTTGTTGAGGTGTTGTGTTCCCTTATGTGGTCTTCTTCAAGGAAAGTAGAGTTTCTCGATACAAACACTTTGTTTTCTTTTGGGTAAAAGAAGTAACCATCTCTCGTTCCTTTAAATTGCCTACAAATAGGCACAATTTTGAACGAGATTCCAGTTTCTTAGGAATCGCCTCAATGTTGGGTAACCTTAGATTCTGAAATGACATGAACTAGCTTTATGATCATTCTATAATTCCAAAGGTGTTCTAGTTACACCCTTGGATGGAACACATTTCAAAATGTACGTTGCAGTCTCCACTACATAACACCAAAACGAGTCAAGTAAGCAAGCGTAACTCATCATAGACCAAATCATGTCCAACAAGGTTCAATTTCTCCTTTCTAATATACCATTCTACTGAGGTGTACCAGGTACTGAGAATTGGGATTCAATTCCATGTTCTATCAAATAGTTTTAGAATGTTAGATCTATAAACTCTCCACCTCAATCAAATAGAAATGTCTTTATTATTTTACTTAATGCATTTTCAACTTCAGCCTTAAATTCTTTGAACTTTTCAAAAGATTCAGACTTATATTGCATTAAATAAATGTACCCATATCTTGAATAATCATCAGTAAAGGAGATGAAATATTCGTAACCTCCCCTAGCTTTTACATTCATCGGACCACAGAGATCTGAATGTACTAGCTCTAAAGGTTCTTTGGCCTTATGACCTTTTCTAGTAAAGGGTCTCTTAGTCATTTTGCCTTCAAGGCATGACTCACACATAGGTAAAGAATTTTCTTCTAACTCGTTTAGAAGTCTATTCTTCGCCAAGCTCTCAATCCTATTAAGATTAATGTGTCCTAACCTCAGGTGCCAAAGTTGGGCCTTTTCTTTAGGAGAAATTTTAAGCCTTTTATATCGAGTTACTATAGTTTGAAACGTTTCGGTGTTATGAAGGGATTTAGTTGCTAACGGGCTTAGCACATATAAATTATTTTCCAGTTCAACTGAACAAATTTTAACATAAAAAATAAACACTTTATTTACAGAGAAATTTATAAAATATTTTTGTTCAAGTAAACACTTTACAAAAATTAAGTTCCTCTTCAAACGAGGAACTACATATACATTTTCTAGTAAAATGAATTTATTCTGTAAAGTTAACTGTATTCTGAATTAAGGTCTAACCCGCATCATCATCTCTCCATCAGCTAAATGTCGCTAAGAACTAATTCCCTGAAATGAAGAACAAACGTGGTTAGTGGTGCCAGAATCTATAATCCAGGCAGAATCATCATTCTCCACTAAAATTGTTTCCAATACAAGCAAATCACATTTACCTTGCTTTGCCTTCTTCTTTTCTGCCAAATACTTGGGACAGTTCCTTTTCCAATGTCTCTCTTGGTTTAAATAGAAACAGATTCCATTTGCAACCTTGGCTTTCTTTTGAGCAGTTGCTATTGGGTTAGCTTTCCCCTTTCCACCTTTCATTTTCTTCCACTTTTTATTGTCGGAGGAATAAGGTACAGACTTTGTCCTAACGGTCGAACCTCTGTGGAGCTTCTTAGAGGATGAAGCAATATTTGCTTCACCCTTCCATTCCTTACTTTTCATTAAGGACTAAAAGGTCTGTAGCTCGCTGAAGAGGGTAGTTAGGTTGTAGTCAATCCTGTTCAAAACAACATTGCTCTAAAAATGAAGGAAACTTTCAGGTAAAGATTCCAAAATAATGCTAACCTAGTTGGCTTAATCAATGACGGACCCATTCATCTCTGCCACGTCGAAGTGGACCATCATGTTAAGAACATGTTCTCGAACAGATGCCCCTTCTTGCATACGGGCATTGAAGATGTGTTTGAGAACATCATGTCTGAGTTGTGTGGACGGTTGTCCGAACATTCCCTTCAGGGACTCCATGATCTCACAAGTTGTGATCATAGGCTCATGCTTCTTGGCTAAGACTTCGGAAAAACTCACCAAGATATATGCTCGGGTTTTTTGTTTGCCTGTGTCCAACGCTCCTATGCTCTCAAACACTTCGAGCAGCATTTGGAGCTGGAATGGGAGTACAGTCCTCCATTAGGACAAAACAAAGGTCATCGATTAAAATTGTGTTGATTGTGTTTTTCCATGAAGCATAGTTTTCGCCCGTAAATTTGTCAACGACAAGAAGATTTAAAGTAGTGATAGCCATTGAAACTAATTTGCTGGAACATACAAATTATTTATAATTAGTTTACTTGCATTAAAACACTAAGACAACCAATCGGTTTTTATCAAAATAGTCTATTGTACCCTAGTTTACATCTATTTTGCAATGATGTTTCAGTGAGGCAGGACAAAAGTCACTGTAGGGTGATCAAGTGCCCCTTCACTGAAATGAGACATTCTCAACTATTAGACAGAAACAACACATTGTCACTGTAACTAACAGTCACCATTGTTCGGTCTAGAATTTGTTAACTTGCTTAACAATTCTTGTAAGCGTGACCCCTCATTTTTGGTTTTAGAGTTCCACCCTAATGAGCCAACCGTATGAGCCAACCGTAAGAAAAAAAAACCGATTGGGACATGAAACTAAAGCAACTTTATCCATTTTTTGAGATTGAATAAAGCATCATGCAAAAATGTCATCCTTTAGGAGGTCACCCATGGTACCACGAGGCCATACACTAAACTTTAGTTCAATCTAATGAGAGAGACCGAGGGATGTTTTGTCTCGTGTCCTGCTCTCACTTACTATAAACACTCTCTCCATTCACTTTGATAATTATCTATATAAATGCAACTCGTATGGGGACACCTATGGTGCCTCGAGGTCGAGTATAGACCTCACGGTGTGAATTTTAAGGAGAAACGTGAAGAGGATAAAATGAAGTATCATATACCCCATTTTCCTTCCACTAAGTATTTTATCTAGAGTTAATTAACTTAGGAAAAACTGGTTACTGAAGTTTAACTAAGTGAAAGTTTAATTTGCCCAAAAACAATATTTGTCTTTGGATAGTGATCAGAATCTATTAGATTCTTTAATAAACTTTAATCAATCTTGCATGCATGTAACAAATCTATCTAATTCATCTTTCCAGGTAAGTTCCCAGGTAGAGGTGGTACGTTTTCGTCAACTTAAATACCCCAGCCTAGACAGAACTCGCCTTAGACAAAAGTTCCCTTATAGATATATTTGTTACATTGTTAATCTTTTATTAAGATCAATTTAATCCTATTAAACTGATTTAAAAGATTAAACTAAGATTTCTAATCTCATTAGAAACATGATCTTAGGGCTATGTGAATCATATTTTAAAACAATTTTAAAAGATGATTTTAACCTAAGGTTTGCATGCAATTCTGACTTATTGATTTTAATTTCTAAATTCATTTAATTATAATGATTATAAAAAAATGAAACAAAATTAAAAGTAATTAATTGCATCAAATTACATACTTAGTAAATTATAACAATTATAAATTACCTAAGGTAATGTCATGCTTCATGTATTTCCATTTCATTACTAGTTATTGATGACGGGCAGAAATGCACGTCATCTTAGGCCTTTTATTTAGAATTATGAGGATTTTTAAGTGAAATATATGGCAAATATGTTAGGAATTCATAAGAAAATGAGTTTGCATCGTTCAACATTAAGAATCTCGACTAACCCACTATTATGCGTTATTATGCGTTCAATTGTCTACTTTTTTAGCTAACGCAGGAATCGGACGCATACGCGGAAGCTGGGCTATCGCATAGAGACCGCATGTGGAGAATTTCTCCATCACAAAGGCGAACGCATACGTTCAATGCATGGGTGTTACGGTAATCAACCACATGCGTCCATCGCATAGTAGTTACGATCATCAGATGATTGCGGTCATCGTGTAGAAGTTGCGGTAATCAAGCGAATGCGGTCATTGCAAGATTACAGCTACACGATGATAACCATAGTAGCGGGATTACCGCAAGGTTGGTGGAATGGAAACATTAACGCATACCTCAGAAGAATCAAAAGATGATGTTGACATTTCACCAACCACGCTGTTAGCAGTAGAGATTCAGAAAGGTCCAATGCGCCGTGAATGTCAGAATCAGAGTAGGTCCATTAATATTGTCGGCGATCAACCTCTATAAATAGAAGCCGATGAGCAGAAGTACATTTTATCCAAGTTTCTACCTTCGGGTGGATCCTTGTGATTCAGACCAGAGCGTTAGAAGAAAGCTTGAGAGTTCTTCATCTCTTTCATCCATTCTGAGTGACGATCGAAGCCTTCACCGGAGTTAGATCTTGAGAGAGTTAGCTACACCACCCTTCCATGGCACCACTGACAGCCTTGACACACATCTGCTGGAAGCAAGACATTATTTCCAGCTAGCCTTTTCCATTTCTCTTCTTTTCTTATATTGTATTGTATTACATTTTAGCTTAAGAAATTAATACATTTTATGATCAATGTATTTCTATATTTCCTTCGATTCCATCTCCACCTTCATTTACTT
This sequence comes from Benincasa hispida, assembly GCF_009727055.1. Classification (NCBI taxonomy): domain Eukaryota; kingdom Viridiplantae; phylum Streptophyta; class Magnoliopsida; order Cucurbitales; family Cucurbitaceae; genus Benincasa; species Benincasa hispida. The sequence continues at coordinate 2,857,155 of NC_052351.1, read as the reverse complement.
AGCATCCTTAACTTTCATTGCATCACTTAGTGAGACTGTTAGAGTATCAAACACTTAATCATGCGGCATGGGAATATGAAGCATGTAGCAAACCACCGGGAGGTGTGCGTTGCATGAGTGTTGTGAGAAAACCTTATTTGCTTAGTGTGAAGCTGTAGCAACGCCTGTCTATAGGCGGACAGAATGCTTGCCTATGAGTAAAGTCAGCAACAACTAATTGCCCGGGAGGGTAAGTGGTTGGTCGCATTAAGCAATATAAGCAAGTGTTCACTAGAGGTAGCAATAATCTTACGTCAGCCAAGTTTATACGGTTACCTTGTCTTCTGAGCGCATCATTCATCATTTAGGCAACTTGGAAGAGTAGTCTAAAAACCAAATCTAAGACTAGAGAGAGCGGATTAGAACGCATAAGCAAGAATGAGGAACTTAGGAATAAGCTCCGTTTGCTATTACATAGTATATGCACCCTACGGAGAGGATATTGCATGCATCTAAGAAGTAGGATACGGTGTTATGTGATCATCTTGTTTATGTGTGGAAGCACATAAGCAGGAATAGAGATTTAGAAATAAGGTCTCTCGACACGTCGCATATACATCGCATGCGTCCTAGAAATAGGCTCAACCGTGTGTAATATATCGCATAGCTTGCGTTGGCTGGGGTTGCCCTTGCAGTCAAGCTTAGGGTTGCGATGAAGACATCCTCACATTTTATCTATTTTTCTATACATTTACTACGCGTTAACAGTTGTCGTGTCTCTACCTCTCATTCATACTTCCAATGCTTTGTCTATTAGTTAGGAGTAGAAGTAGTTATTAGCGTATACCCTCCATCATTCTTTTATTTATCCGCTGCAAATACATTACCGCATACATTTAGTTACAAGACCCTGAGTTCGACCTCAAATCACTCGAGAAACTTGTGTTCGCGTTATACTTGACATGAGCGCAAGAAAACTTGTGACAGGAACGCATGGTCATCGCAAATAAGAGTAACGCATATCTTCATTCCAACACATGACCACCGATGCATGAGAACTAACACATAGCTTAAGACATGCATCGCATATTGCATCCCACATAGTTTTCGTCACCAATTATATATAACAGTTATATAATAGTGTAATGAAATAAGTAATAACAATCATCTATACATACTCAAAACTATATATTATAACATTTATAATATAAATGATGCATACAAACATATAGTATAACACTTATATGATATGATGCATGAGCATGCTATATTAATTAAATCATGCAATTATATATATTATAACACTTACAATATAAACGATGCATGAAATTAAATGAATAATCTATGGTGGGATTTTTTTATTACTATATGGCATACATTATAACATATAATAATAAAAATAAAAATAAATCATACATCAAATACATAATTAAAAAAATATTGGACCGGGATTGGACACTTAAACAACTATTTAAATTAATATAACACTTATATTAATTTAATTAACCAAAGCAACTATCTATTACAAGATAAAAGTCATCTGATTCGAAACAGGTGAACCAGGTCTTTTACCGCTCGAATCGAACCACCCACCAACGATCTCTCGGCAATGATTTCTTAGCAAATACTGGCAGATCTCGTAGGAAACGCTAGCAGATCTTGTAGGAAACATTGGTAGATCTCGTAGCAAAAGCTAGAAAATCTCGTAATAAACACTAGTAAATATTGTAGTAAACGCCACGCGATCTCTTAGCAAATGCTTTCTTCCTCATTGTAGCATTGCTTTGAATTTCCTCTTAAACTCACAGGAAACAACAGAGCAACACGAAACTTTAAATTACAGACTTGATCGCAAACAAATAAGCCCAAAACAGGTGTCCTTACAAACAAATTTATAAATCGAAAGCAGTAAACTAACAGTGCCAATCCCGTAAATTATCCAATAATTTCAAACACCCACGTTTTTAAACATTCATCACATGACAAATTACAGTATGCTTAAATCCCACTAAAAGCTGTAAAAATTAATTTGAAGTTTTGGAAAAAAATTGGGCCAGAAACACCGCTCTGATACCAATTGAAGGATCCCTGTGAAAGCTCCGCAGTAGAAGCTGATCGTCCTAATTCTAAAAAATTTACATAACACGAGTTTACAGAAAAACAAAACAAATCATGCATTTAATTAAACAAAACATACAATATGCTTGAGAAACTAAGAAAATGGAATAGAAGACTTACCCTTGAAGAACGTGATCTTCACATTTCCTCTTCATTATGAAAAACACAAACACCAAAAAAGGCACTACCATAAAAGCAACCTCGATATTCTCTGGATGAGAATTCAGAAGGAGTGGACTCTGTCTATTTTGGTGAGGGAAGGGATCGAGAGAGGAGAATAAAAGAAAAGCAGGGGAAAGCCCGAGATATCAGAACACCAAAAAAAAGGTTTTTTTGTTTCTTTTCTTCACCACACACAGAAGAAGAAAGTGTAACCAACCCACATACACGATCTAGAGAGAAAAAGAGGGGAAAGAGTTACAACTCCCTCCCAAATAACATTAATTAAAAATAAATAAATAAATAAAATAATTAATTTAATAAATTAGTTAATATATATTTATATGATAACTACCTTATCATATAATATATATTAAACTAAATGTTATATCAAATATAACATACCTTTCTCTCACCAATGACTTTTAATATAAATCACATTGACATTAATTTTAACCATATGAATCCAATTCATATAATTAATATTTGAATCATATTCAAACATTTATTTTCTCTAATAAATACTTAATATTATAATATATCAAATACATCATAATAATTATATCACATATAATTAATACCCCCGATTAATTTGAACAGTTCAAATTAATCCAAAAACTGATTCTCATTAAATCCCATTGAGCTACCAAGAGGACCTTATGGACCTGTAGCTTGAAGTTCCAACAGTACATGAATAATTAATTAAACCCTTTAATTTAAATTATTCACCATTCGTTACCTGACGGGCACTCCACTAAAGACCGTTAGCTACACTCTTCGCACTACATATATATTTCTATATCCATTGGATATAAGCAATATACAGTACGATGACCCTTTCACAAATTATTCGTAAGTACAGCTACGCCAAAATTACCATTTTTCCCTTATAGTTACATTTAACTCCTTAAATACCATTGCTCCCCCGAATGAACAATAAATCATAGTCCAACTATGACCAAACCCCTCTTAGGCAAGGAGAAGGTATGGCGCCACATTATTCAAGCCCCGGAATCAACCCTTAAGGAAAAAATTTATCTACTTACCCAAACGTTGGGGAAAGAATGAATTCCTTTTTGTGTAGTTGTATTCCCAACTCCCCAATCAGACGAATCCCCAAAATGGTAGGCTTGTTAAGTCAGCGATCTGGCCATTCTCACCCATACTAATAAAAGGACCACCTTTATAGGCAGGAGTTCATAACTCACTCAGGATTCAAGTCATGTTACCTATGGTCATCATGATGAAATGTAAGTCTCTATTATGAACGTCGTTATATAATGAGACTAAATATTTCGTGGTCCGGTCTTATACAAACTCATTTGTATAGAATATCTCTACTTACATGTCTCCACATGAATAATCAGGATCAGATCATTTGTAGCACTTTACAACAATTGTAACATCTACAAAACAGGCCACACTCGTTGTGTCACCAAGATATGGTATCTAGCCTTATCCATCTACTACAGATCATTTAGGTTATCACTTAAACATGATCCACCCATATGTATCTACATACATGTTTAAGCTACAAGATAAACTTGGATGTTAGTTTATTGGTTTGTGGTCAATGCAACTAATTTTGAAATAAAACATCAAATATTTTATTACATAAATAAAATGTTTGTACATTACAATTACAAACTATAGGACTTTACGAGATTTAAGGCATTAACCCCAATAAATTCATCACGAAGACTTATTTACAATCATTTTCAACACTATAAACAAGGCAATAGAAACATTGAAGGTTATACTAAAGAATTCCAAAGGTTAAATACGCGAAAAAACTTGGCCGAAAATGAAAACTAGCAAATAGCTCGGTTTGTGGATGGTTTGTGACAAGATATTAAAGAAAAGATTCATCTTTATCCTATGTCTTACCTTTCGGAAGTCATATCTATTGCCACTACAATCGAAGAAGATGATAATCGAAAGCAAATAAGATGGGCTGGAAAGATATCTAATTGGGAAAGACAAACCAACCAGCAACCTTCCCAATCCAATAAGCCTTCGGCTGAAGGACAAAAATCAGTGCCAAACTCCTCATCGTCTAAACTAAAGGATTCGGGGCCAAGAATCGATGGTGAACAAAAGGGCAGTACCCAAACTTTGTCTAATAAAACTTTTAACCTGTATAATAGACCTAATGTTGGCAAATGTTTTAGGTGTGGTCAAGCTAGACATCTCTCAAATGACTGTCCTCAAATGAGAAATTTGACAATTCAGGAGTGTGAGGATGAAAGTGAATTGGAGCAAAAGGATACTGATCAGCTTGAGGTAACACCGGATATAGGAGATGAACTCTCATGCATGGTCCAAAGGATCTTATTAACTCTAACATCCGATTCACAACCACAAAGACATTCTCTTTTCGGTACCAAGTGTACTATTAATAGGAAAGTGTGATTGGTCATTATCGACAGTGGAAGTAGTGAAAATATGGTCTCAAAAAAGTTGGTTTAGGTTTTAAAACTAAAAATAGACCCTCACCACACCCGTATAGAGTGGGTTGGATAAAGAAAGGGGGGGAGAGGCCTTGATCAATGAAACTTGCACTATACCCATATCTATTAGGAGCCACTATAAGGATCAAATAATATGTGATGTTATCCAAATGGATGTTTGTCATGTCCTCCTTAGTCATCCATGGTAGTTTAACAACCAAACAGTCCAAGGCTTAGCAAATACATAAGAGTTTGATTGGATGGGGAAGAAAGTTGTTCTCTGACGGTATGCGCAAGCGCACACAATTGAAATAGTAAATCCCAAATAGGGTATCATTTTAAGGGACCGGCGTGAGCAAAATTTTCCTAACTTAGCTATCACAATTCTTCATCAATTTTATCCAGGCAACCAAAAGGTGATTTTTTATCTATAACTACAGATAAAAAAATTCAGTCACATACAAGAATAATTCGGAGCGAAACAATTCCAGGGTGTTGTTTCATTTAGGGAATACAATGAATATGACATGCAATTGATTGAAATCGATAGATTGGGACTAGAAGTTCTAAAATCAAAAAATCCTCTATGGAGCTCAAACCATCTTAATAACTACCCATAGACTTGAATCTCTTCTATCGCTTGAATAGTTACAACATTAAGATCCTTCAATCGCACCCCTTATTATTCTAAATTCATTCTCATGCAATTTCGAATAACAATCTAAATTATTAAGTCCAACAAATTAAACTCTCTCTCGACATCTAATTAACTTAAGTTCATTCAATAAGTGGCCATTAAGAAAAGTATTAAACACAAATAATTTAGAAATCCATGCAAAATCAATCAATTGTAAATTCAATATTCAAAGTATCATCCCTAAAATCCATAAACACCCTAGAATAATAGAGTTTAGTCACACATGATTCCAATAACAACATTCAACAAACAAACAATCATTATGGCGAAAATAAATTAATAAGGAAGAACGATCTCCCCTCGATAGGTTCGAATCCCAATCACGATCTCCTTGACTCTTGCCACAAATACCAAATTGTTCTTCAACAAAATTGCACGATCACGATCAATCTTCCTGTCACAATCAATTCAAAAACTCTTCCAGATTAACTCTCAATCGAAATCTTGAGTCTTCATCAAAAAACGATCAAAATTGCTCTGTTTCGGCTCTTGTATGGACTATAATTTAGGAAAAATCTATCAAAGTCGGCTATTTTTTTCCCTCCCTAGACCTTTCAGCACAACGCTGTTATTTATAATATGCTCGCTGCATTGCAACGATGGCGTCATGCCAGCCGCGCATCAAGGTCATAGTGTTAACATTGCCCTATTTGCAATTGGTCTCGGGTCTACAGCATTGCAACACTCTTCCAACGATGGCACCCCCGAATTTCCTTCCAAATTTGCCTCTTTTCTTGATCTTAGATCCTTGGTTTCTTCCTAATTCCATGGCCAACCTGTAATTGCTCAAAATTGGAGTTTTGCCCCGAGTTTTTTTTTTTTATCATTTTCGCACAAATTGCTCCTGATGCTTAGTTTCCTAAAATCACGCAATAAACCACATCAAACTAAACAAAACTAACAATATTAGTTCTAAATTTGAAGGTAATGAAAGCACTTTTTAGCTGTTTTGCACCACCCCAAACTTAAAACTTTGCTAGTCACGAGCAAAGAAAAGAAAGAGGCACAAAGTCGGAGAAATAATGAATAATATGATGAAAAGGTTTTAGGCATGCATTCTCTTACTCCAATTTCATTAGCTTCTTAACATATGAAACACTCTTCCATAGAAAAATTCATACACATCCTAAACATTGAGAGTTTCTAAATCCAAAACATTTATCCCTTGTGTGTGTGATTCCTCCTTTAATTCAAAACTCAACAACTAACTTAAAATTTAATTAAGCTTTATTAGTTTCTCCCCTAATCTAGCTCAAATACTAATCATCAAGCATCACCACACTCAAGGAAGTAATAAGTCCACTAAGGTGCCTTATTTCTGTTTTTATTTTCAATAACAAAAGGGCCCTAAACTTGCATCATTTTACCTAGGGGCACTAGCTTTTACACATCCATTGTAGGGAACCATACCTAGTCAATTCTCAGGTGTTCTAACTGATCATAGCAAAGTCAGCTCTTTTTACCCCTATCCATGCATACACATTACAAGTTTAAATAATAAAAATATATTTCTTTCAAGTGCATGAGTGCACACTCTATTTTTTTCCTCAAAGGCAATAATAATATTCTTTTCTTTCCTCTTAATTTAACATTACAAACCATCATGCAAGACACTCTCTAACCAGTGGGGCCTTTCGAGGTGACAACCAACTTGACTTAAAATAAGGCTTTGTTCAATTACAGGTTCTAAATTAAAGTGGTTCTGCTCAAGATAACAGAGGATACAAAGAGGGATTCGGAACAAAGAACACTCAAGACAGGACTATGTTATCCAATTTCTACTTCAAAGCATGGCATACATCATGAGTGACAAATCAACCATCATAGTAAAAGAAAGCAGCCAAAGAACACAATTCAATCAGTCTCAGCATTCTTCCTAACCAAAATCAACTCTTTTTCAAAAAATTTCAAATTTTCCTCAAAATCGACAATAACAGCATAAAAAAACCAACTCAAAACAGCATGCATAAAAGCACAAGATTCAATCACAAAGTACGCCCCCCACCAAACTTAAAAAGATGCATTGTCCCCAATGCATAACATCTAAAACAATTACACAACAGATGAGCGATACAAGCCTGGGTAATGAGCAAGGATTCACGAAAGTGGATGGCGAATTGGTGCTTGAAAACATTTGAACATCATCTCCAACCTGAGAATCAAAACAAAATAATCATGAGGTGGCTCTCTATCCTTAAGAAAATCAAATAACAAATAAAATCAAAACTGAATTAAAACTAGAACACTAAGGTTGCCTCCCAAGAAGCGCTTAGTTTAACGACTTTAGCTAGACCAAGCCAAATCGATCACTCCTTAAAGCGCAAGTCCTCCACATGTCGCTCTTCATCTCTACAATAATGTTTCAATCTCTGGGTATTAACCTTGAATGTCGTTCCATCGTTGCCATGTAGTTCCACTGCACCATAAAGGGTGACATCCTTGATTACGAACGATCCAGACCATCGAGACTTAAGCTTCCTTGGAAATAACTGAAGATGAGAACTAAACAGCAAAACCCATTGACCAGGAAGAAAAAATCTAGGCACAATCTGATTATCATGCCATTTCGTCGTGCGTTCCTTATAAATCTTAGAATTCTCATATGTTTGGTTCCGGAATTCCTCCATCTCATTAAGTTGCAGCAATTTGTGCTTCCTAGCTACATGAAGATCGAAATTCATCTTCTTAATAGACCAATAAGCTTGATGCACTAACTCAACAGACAAATGGCACACTTTTCCATACACCAAGTTGTACGGGGATGTACTAATCAGGGTTTTAAAAGCCGTTCTATACACCCGCAGAGCATCGTCAAGCTTTAATGCCCAATCCTTCCTGTTAGCTTGAACTGTCTTTTCTAGAATCTGCTTAATCTCCCTGTTAGACACTTCAACTAAACCATTAGTCTGTGGGTAATAAGCTAAAGATGCCTTATGCTTAACCTCGTATTTAAAAGGCATCATGTCATGCAACCTATTGCAAAAGTGAGATCCCTCATCACTAATTAGTGCTCGTGGGGTACCAAACCATGTGAAAATATTTATATGCAAAAATTTAAGAACAACACGAGCATCATTTGTCCTAGTAGCAATCGCCTCTACCCATTTTGAGACATAATCCACCGCAAGTAGAATATAAGAATACCCCTCAAAAGGTTGGAAAGGACCCATAAAATAAATATCCCATACATCAAATAATTCTAGTTCTACAATTGGGGTAAGGGGAAACTCAATTTTCCTTAAAACATTGCCAGTACGTTGGCACCTATCACAAGTTCTCACACATGTATAACAATATTTAAACAGTGTAGGCCAATAAAAACCAAATTGTAATACCTTTGTTGCAGTTCGTGTGGGTCCAAAATGGCCACCATATGGAGACGAATGACATTCAAATAAAATTTTAGAATACTTCTCCAATGGCACACATCGTCTAATAACATCGGCAGAACAGATCTTAAAAAGAAAGGGGTCGTCTCAAAGAAAAAACTTGACTTGGTGAAGGAACCTTTTCCTCTGTTCATAGTCAAATCAGGGGGCATCACTCCACCTGCCAAATAGTTCACATAATCAACGACCCAAGGAATACTCCCCTCTACCTTGTACAGGCGCTCATCTGGAAATTCTTCAATTATTGGAGTCAATTGCTGGCCACTTTCATGCTCAATCCTGGACAAATGATCGGCTACCACATTCTCACACCCTTTTCGATCCTTGATTGTGAAGTCGAATTCCTGCAACAATAAAATCCATCTAATCAGCCTAGGCCTGGCATCTTTCTTTTCAAACAAGAATTTCAAAGCAGCATGATTTGTGTGAACAATTATTTTAGAGCCAAGTAGATAAGGCCGAAACTTATCAAAAGCAAATACAACTGCAAGTAGTTTTTTTCAGTAGTTGTATAATTTACCTGGGCATAATCAAGAGTCCTACTCGCATAATAAATTTCCCTAAACAAATTTTCTCTACGTTGCCCTAAAACGGCCTCTATAGCAAAATCACTAGCATCACACATTATTTCAAATGACTGAATCCAATCATGTGTGACAATAATAGGTGTATAAGTCAATTTTTCTCTCAAAGAATTAAAAGCTATCTGACAAGCCTCATCAAAAATAAATTTCGAGTCTTTTTCTAACAGGTTGCACAAGGGTTTTGCAATTTTTGAAAAATCTTTTATAAAACGCTTATAAAACCCAGCATGCCCTAAGAACTTCTAACTCCCTTGACATTCACTGGAGGGGGTAACTGGTCTAGAGTAGAAATTTTTACCTGATCGACCTCCAAACCTCTTTTAGAAATCTTGTGCCCTAGCATAATACCTTCCTTGACCATGAAATGACATTTCTCCCAATTCAGACAAGGATGGTTTCCTAGCACCTTTACAAAAACACGTGAAAAATTAGCTAAACAAGAATCAAATGAGAATCCAAACACAGAAGAATCATCCATAAAAACCTCAATGATCTCCTCGATCAGTCCATGAAAAATGGTCATAATGCATATTTGAGAATTGGCTGGTGCGTTACATAAGCCGAATGGCATCCTCCTAAATGCAAATGTCCCATAAAGACACGTGAATGTTGTCTTCTCCTGATCATCAGGTAGCGATCTGATTGTAACCTGAAAAACCATCCAGAAAACAATTAGCAAGGATATTCGGCCAACCTATCTAACATCTGATCAATAAATGGCAAAGGAAAATGGTCTTTTTTGGTGGCCTTGTTTAGTTTCCTGTAATCGATGCACACCCTCCATCCTATAACTATCCTAGTGGGAATACTTTCATTATTCTCATTTTTTTTATCACGGTCATCCCACCTTCCTTGGGTACCACATGCACCGAACTCATCCAAGGACTATCAGATATCACATAGATAATTCTTGCATTTAGCAATTTAAGAACCTCAACCCTTACAACTTCTCTCATTGCAGGATTCAACCTCCTTTTGGATTCAATCGAGGGACTGAAGGAATCCTCCATTAATATTTTATGCATCAAAATTGAGGGACTGATTCCTTTCAAGTCACTAATTGACCACCCCAAAGTCGATCGATAGGTTTGCAAGACTCTCAATAATTTCTCCTCTTCCACTCTGTTCAGTTCAAATGAAATAATTATGAGGTACATAAAGGATTCTCCTAGAAAATCATATCTCAAATGTGTAGGTAGGTCTTTCAATTCTAATAAGGATGGCGTATTAACATTAGACTCACTATAGACAGTAGAGGTACAGGTACATGCTTAACATAACATACAGGCAAATAATTCAAGCATTTAGTGTAAAATACAGTATCCTCATCTATCCTATCTATCATATCCATCTCACAATTTAACAAACTCTGACTTAAATGATCGGTGGCTAAGGCCAGTTTTTAAAACTCAGCAATATGTCTATCCACAACATTAATGCTATAGCAAGTACTATTAGACTCAGCATGCTTCAGAGAACAGAAAACATTGAATTTTACCTCCTCATCGTCCACTCGAAGTGTAAGCTTATCGTCGTAGACGTCAATCAATGCCCTACATGTGGCCAAGAATGGTTGGCCTAGGATAATGAGAACCTCTTAATCTTTCTCCATATCCAGGACAACAAAATCAGCTGGGAAGATGAATTTACCGACCTTGACTAGTACATCCTTCACTACACCTCGAGGGTAAGTAAGAGAATGATCTACTAGTTGCAAAGATATAGTTGTCGGTTGTACTTCCCCTATGTCCAATTTCCTGTACAAAGGTAAATGCATCAGATTAATTGAGGCCCCATACTTACCGTTAAGCTCCCAATGATGCAGGGGATTGTGAAGCTCCTAGGATCCTTCATCTTTTGAGGCAGCTTCCTTTGCAAAATTGCACTGCATTCCTCTGTTAAACTCACCCTCTCAAATTTTCCAAATTTCTTCTTTTTTGACAACACATCCTTCATAAACTTGGCATAATTAGGCATTTGTTCCAGCGCATCTACAAAAGGAATATTTATATGTAACTTCTTAAAAATGTCTAAAAATTTGGAAAATTGATCATTTAGCTTCTTCTTTTGAAAACATTGAGGATAAGGGATGCTATTACAAATAGGAGGTAAAAGGTTAGAAAGACTCCCTGAATTCGATGACGTGGGTACATCAATTGCCTCCCTCTCGACATTCACTTCAAATTCTTGGTCAATGTCCCTTTTCACGGGCTTATCGGCCTCCTGTGCATCCTCATCCACTCGTTCGGTCTCAACTACTACTCTACCGCTTCTCAGATTCATTGCCTTGCACTCATTATTATGACTTTTCTCAACACAGCGGATGAACTTGCCTGACTGTATGGCATTCATTGTAGTCGTCATTTGGTTAAACTGGTCCTTAAGGTTCTGAATGGCCTTACCATGACGTCACGGTACTTTCAAAGTAGTTCGCCCTACTTCTAGATTCTGTGATGAATTCCCTCATCAATTCCTCCATTGAGGGCTTCTGCTCAGGAGGTGGTGAAAAAGTCGAAAAACTTGGATGGCCCTGCAAAACATTTTTTGTGTTAGCATGTGAGAAGCTTTCATGATTACGCAAACCTGATTGATAATGAGGAGGTTGGTGTGACTGATATGGGTTCTGATGTGATCCTTGAAACTGGTTATGCTAATGTGCAAAATTTGCCTGGTTAGTATTTGGCACCTCCCATGATGACGTTGCATGGTACGCCGCTATTGATGCAATCGATGGTTGGGTACCTGTAGACAGATGACTAATTATGTTAGTCAAGGCATCCACTTGTTCCTTTAACACCCTTATCTCATCGAGCTTGTAAAGGCCTGCCACTCTAGATGTGCCTCATTTTGATAGCCAATTATAACTTGTGGTGGCCATATCCTCTAATAGTGCCTGAGCAGCGATTAGGGTTTTTGTAAAAATTGAGCCACCTGCAGCAGCATCCAAGATGGATTTCATAGTACTGGTCAACCCATTGTAGAACAACTGAATCTGCAATCAGTTAGGATATCTATGTTGGGTACACTTTCGTAACAACTTCTTATAGCGCTCTAATGCCTCGAATAACTGCTCGTCCTCTCTCTGTCTGAATGTGCCAATTCCTGTCTTAGTCTACTTATTTTCGCAAGAGGGAAGAATTTATTCAGAAAGGCTTGGGCCAACTCGTCCCATGTAGTTATACTCCCTGTTGCAAGTGACTCTAGCCAATCGTTTGCCTTGTCCCACACAGAAAAAGGAAACAATCTTAGCCAAATAGCACCAGAAGAGACTCCATTTATTTTTATCGTCTCGTTAATTTCCAGGAAAGAGCGGATATGCTTATGTAGATTTTTATGTGGAGTTCCTCTGAATGCAAGGTACCCTGCCATCTGAATTAAACCAGGTTTTAGCTTAAAATTATTGACATTAATTGGGGCCTCAGCAATGCCTCTTTGTATCGGGGGGGCAACTAGTTGGAAATACTCTCTAATGGTTCTGTCACCACCTGTCTTAGCTCTTCCAAACTTCAGCAAACCTTTCCAAGTTGCCTTGGATGCTTGTGGATTCGGCATAGGAGCTGTCTTATCCCAAGAGTCTCATCCTATTGAATATTTTAGTGAAAAATTGAGTGCTACTCGTAAAAATGGATGACTTATAAGCAAGAATTATATGCTTTGGTTTGTGCCTTTCATTATTAGGAACATTATTTTATTGGAAAAGAGTTTATCTTATTCATCGATCACTACTCCCTTAAGTTCCTACATTCCCAAAAAAATATAAGTCGAATGCACGCTTGTTGGATTTTATTTGTTAAAAAATTTGACTTTGTAATAAAGCATACATCTGGCACAACCAACAAAGTGGCAGATGCTTTAAGCCGTAAATTCTCATTATTGACTTTACTACACTCCACTATCACAACATTTGATCATCTCCCAAATTGCTACGAATCTGACCCGGATTTTGGAGATATTTGGTAAAAGTGTCAAACAAATTCGTCGATCAAAGACTATCATTTATTTGATAAATTTGTATTCAGAAGCAACCTTCTGTGTATACCACGAGGCTCTCTTAGAAAGACCCTATTAGCTGAAACTCATTCCAGTGGCCTAGCAGGCCATTTTGGCCAAGACAGAACTTACCTTCCTATATCATAGAGATTCTTTTGGCCTCAATTAAGGAAAGACGTAAATATTTTGTCTGAAGGATATCTGACATGAGGATTTCTATGAGCAGCAGAATGATCATTCCAAATTTAATTCGAAATTGAACATACAGACCTGCAAGGCCAAGAAAAAACTTACCTTCCTATATCAGAGAGATTCTTTTGGCCTCAATTAAGGAAAGATGTAAATATTTTGTCTTAAGGAAATTTGACATGAGGATTTCCATGAGCAGCAGAATGATTGTTCCAAATTCCATTCGAAATTGAACATACACAATTATAGTCAAGAAATGAAAACTTATAGGTCATGCACAATACGAAATTACAGCATGCTTTAAATAATAAAGGGAAAGATTATACATATCTTTGAAGACTCATCTTCAAACTCCTTCGATCACAAACGCTCGTTCAATCTCCAAGACAGTAACACATGAACACTCAAACACTACGACCGTAACCCAGCACGATCAATAGGAAACACGAACACAACGATCTCCAAGATCACGAACCCAATGAACGACCTCCAAAACCTCAAATTCAATCGAGTTGAGTGAGGACACCACCACAATGGCTACCTTGGTATTCTCGGTGTGAGAATCCAGAAGTATGGGTTCTGTGTGGACTTGGTTAGAGGAAGAGACCAGAGGAATAACAATCGTGTAGACGATTGAGCAAGTGGGAGATGACAAAAATCTATCGTATAGACGAATGCTCAATTGTGTAGAAGAAGGCAAGCTATCGTATAAGCAAATGCCCTACGATTATTTAGCTACGACACCAGCTGAGTGAACTATCGTATAGTGTCACTCCACGAGATCATTTAGTCTCTCTTTTAGCTATCGTTTAGTGAATCCAATTCACTTGACAGCAGACCGTGAATTCCTTTCTAAGAATGGCAACTTTTTCAAACTCTTCTAAATTTAGGAAAACATTTTTCCTTTTATCTCACCGTTACCATAAAATCACCAATAACCTCCCACTCAATTGATTATTAGAAAAAAATATATAATTATCTAATAATTAATATTATTATAAATATATATGATAATCAACTTACCATATTATTTTATAGTTTTAATATTTCATCTTATGAAACATATAAACCATAGTCCTTTTGCTATTTCATGGTACTTAATGTAAATCATATTTACATTAATCCTTTACTTGATGTATCTCATACATCACACCGATCATATCATATATAATCGAATTTCCTCTTGTCAATTTAAACATTTCAAATCAACACCAAGAAATGATTCTCAACTTGAATCCATTGAGCGCCTACTCAAGGGGACATTATGGACCTATAGCTTGAAGCTCCAACGGTATGTGAATAACTGACTAAACTCTTTAGTTACGGGATCCATCATCCTTTAACTGTCAGGCACTCCACTAAAGACCGACAGTTGAACTCTCCTTACTACAAATATTTTTTGTGTCCATATCAACCAATCAACAGTGCGATAACCCTTCACATATCGCTCGTAAGTACAGCTGGGCCAATAACCGTTATGCCCCTGTAGTTACATCTAACTCCTTAAGTACTACTGATCCCTCTAATGAACATAAGTCATAGTCCTACTATGACTGAGTCTTCTCTTCCGAAAAGAAGTTGTGGCCATTATGTTCCAAAAAGGTAGGTATGTTGAGTTGGTAATTTGACCACTCTCACCCATACTAATCAAAGGACCACCCTCAAAGGCATGAGTTCCCAAAACACTCAGGATTGAGATCATGTCACCTATGATCGTTTAGGTGAGATGTAAGTCTCAAGTATCAACGGCGTTATATAAAGAGACTATTCATCTTGTAGTCCGGTCTTATACAAACTCTTTGTATAGGACACCCCTGCTCGCATATCTTCACATGAATGGTCAGGATCTACCATCTGTACTAGTTCACAATACTTACAAACCTCTACAAAGCGGGCCGTATCCGTAGTGTCACCAGGATCAGGTATTCCTCCTTAATCCTTATACTACAGACCTTTTTAGGTTATCACTTAAGACATTATCCACTTGTATATCTCATATACATGCTTAATTTTACATACAATAACCATGGAGTTTTGTTTATTGGATATGAGTAAATACGAAATAAAATAACTCTTATTTTATTCATAACAATGTGTACGGTTGACAAACTACGAGACTCCGGGAGAATTAGGACACCAATCCCGACATTGTCAAAATATGCTTTAGTTGTCAAAAAGCAAAAGGCCATTCACAAAATACGGGCATATACACACCCCATCCCATCCAATATTTAAGAGGATTTGTCAATGAATTTTATCATTGGCCTCCTTTGCACACAACAAGGTCATGGCTCAATCTTTGTTGTTGTTGATAGATTCAGTAAAATGACCCATTTCATTGCTTGTAGAAAAACATCAGACGCCTTAAACATTACTAATCTATTCTTCAAAGAAATAGTTCGACTACATGGCATTCCTAAAAGCATAGTCTCCGATAGAGACATTAAATTTATGAGTTTCTTTTCGAAAAGTTTATGGAAAAAGCTAGGTACAAAGCTTAAATTTAGTTCGACCAGTTATCCTCAAACGGATGGCCAAACAGAGGTTACAAATTGAACTTTGGGAAATCTTCTTCGATGCCTTAGTAGTCATCAACCGAAAAAATGGGATCTTACTCTCTCATAAGCTGAATTTTCATACAACAACATACACAATAGATCAATAGGTAAGTGTCCCTTTGAAGTCGTTTATTGTCATTCTCCACGATTGACTTTTGACCTTACTAATCTACCTTATGTTGTTGATTTTAGTTCAGATATCGAGGAGATGGTGATCAGGATCCAAAGAAATCAATTGAAGTGATCCAACAACTAACAACTGAAAATTCAAAGTAAATGATCATTGAAACTTTAAAACATGTCAAAATTCTAAATCCGTCTAATTGAGCTAAGTTAAGGAATTGGTTAGAGCAAGGATGCTACTGGAAATCAAATTTGAACATCTACATGCAAAATTAATATTATATCGTAGTTTTTTAAAATATTTATGAAAATATGGTACTTTTAAAAATATTTAAAAAAATATTGTAGTTTTTAAATAATTACGTTATCTCTCTTCTCTTCTTTCCCAATTTCCAATAATCTCCACTCATGATTCACAATTTTTTCTCTTTTTTCTTTCCCTTTCTCTTTCTATCATCTTCCAATCTCTCTTCTTCTTTATTCCGCCATTTATCTTCTTCATTTCTCTTTCACTTTTCATCAAATCAATTTAATTGACTATAAAATCCAAATCTTATGGGTCAATCGGCTTTGAATTTATTTTGTTGACTTTTTGATTTTTTGATTTATTTTTTTTTTTTTTGTATTTGAAAGTTATAATTTCAATTTGATTTTATGATAGGGAATGATAGTCCATTTTTAAATTTCATTCGTTCTGTGGAAAAAAAAAAAAGAAGAGAAAAAAAAAAAGAGAAGATTTTGGTGTCAAAATTTAAATGTTCTTAAATCAATAAACTAATTTAGAAAATTCAAATTGAATCATTTCGTTTATATATCTTTTTTTGAGATAGATCACTTACCTTTAAACATAATATAAACACAATTAAAAATTATGATAAAATCTAAAATTAATCAAATATTGCAAATAAAACAAGTTTTATGGTTGGATACAATTAGAAATAAACGCTAATATATAATTCAATAATTATTAATTACTAAATTAAATTGGTAATACTTATAAACATAAAAGCTCAAATTAGTAATATACTTCAGATTTGAGTTTTGTTTTAATTTGGTCTTTGATGTAGACAACCACAAGAGAGCAAACCGGAGGAGGATTTAAATTTAGAGAGATCAATTCAATCTTACCGGACCTATTTTAGGGAAAAGATCTATTCTATTTTATATTTTTTTTTATTCTTTAAAATTTAATCTCCATAAATAAAATTTAGGTTCTTTTGAAGATTTAAAATGGAAAACAATTTACTTTCTCAAAAAAAAAAAAAAAAAACAAAAGAAAATTGGAAACAAAAGTTGCATCCTTCCTGAGTCAAACCAAGGACCAGAGGAAGAGTAGAAACCACTGACTAGAGGAAGAAATACTACTTGACCTTCTGATTGAAATTTTAACTCTCGACATTCCACTTCTTTACTTTCTTTGTTGAAATTTGAACTCTCAACCATCTTCCATTATGCTACACTACTACATTTTTCTAAATACTTTCAAAACCACTATATTTTTTTAATAATTTTCTCAATGTACAATATTAAAATAAAAAATCCTGAAATTAGTTATTATTATTTTTTTAGAAAAAATTGAATTTATATCGAAAATTTCTAGAAAGAAGGAAAATCAAATGCAATAAATTGTTGATTGGTTAAAAACTTGCAAAACTGTCTAATCAAACTTATTCATGTCATGTAAGAAACTATCTGGACTTGACGAGAGAATAAACTATTTTT
This sequence comes from Benincasa hispida, assembly GCF_009727055.1. Classification (NCBI taxonomy): domain Eukaryota; kingdom Viridiplantae; phylum Streptophyta; class Magnoliopsida; order Cucurbitales; family Cucurbitaceae; genus Benincasa; species Benincasa hispida. The sequence continues at coordinate 2,839,197 of NC_052351.1, read as the reverse complement.
TTTTTAAAGAATAATTTTTATTTAAATCTACAATAAAATTATAAAAATTATTTTGAATAGTTGTAAAACATTTTAATTTTTTTTTAAATAACTTATTTTTAAAATTAATCACTCTGTGAGAATGACTTTATTAATCAAAATTGAATAAATTAGTTATTATTTTAAAATTTTGCTTTCTGAAATTGCATTAAATAATGGTTTTATAAAATTCTATTATATTACATGTACTAAATTTCATTTCAACTAAAAAAGAAAGAAAAGAACAATTATCAATGTTTATTTCTGATTTTTTGTTTTAAAAAAATAGTTATCAAACATATTTCAAATTGTTCTTAAAAACAAAAAAATAATAATAAAACGAAAAACGAAAATAATATCCCTATGAAAAAGAATGTAAAATTTAGCTGCAGTAATAAGGAACGAATCATTTCATCATCATACTATTACTATCCCAAACTATTTCAAAAACAAAAAATAATAAAACGGGAAACGAAAATGATTATCCCTATGAAAAAGAATGTAAAATTTAGCTGCAGTAATAAGGAACGAGTCATTTCATCATCATACTATTACTATCCCAAACTATTTCAAATGCCCTAAGATGAACATTCCTTTTCTTTTCCCCCCCTCTCTCTCTTTCACTCACCCTTCCTTCCTTGGGGGGGGGGGGAGGGGGGGATTACATAGAATTTTCAACGATCCGCACCTGCAGAATCCAAAGTAAAACCACGTTAATTTTATACATATTGTACTATAAGGTCCACATCACGACAAGCTAATATTCATTTCACGTGTCCTATAACATTTTGTATTCAAGAAAATCAAGAAAAGCAAGAAAAGCAAGAAAAGCAAGAAAAGCAAGAAAAGCAAGAAAAGCAATACATATAAGACGTATGTTTAGCGTTGAAAACTTTAGTTTTGTTCATTTTGTTTTCAGATTTTTATTCTCTACTTATCCGTTTGCATTCTTTCATTCATCTCAACGAAAACGACATGCTTGCTTACCGTTACTTTCCTGCTCCATCTCGTCTCCGTACTTCCATACAATATCTTTTAGTCCAGTTGAGAGGTTATTATAGAACTACAATAATACAACAGATGATGCAGTTAGAACTTTGGACTTAACTAATGGTTGTGGATAATGAGAGAATTACAGAGCTAAAAAGAAGAAACTTCAAACTCCCCAAGGCGGCAGACACTATCACGTCAAATATGACATGATAATGAGTGAATTATAGTCACGTCAATTACATGGAAACGTTAAGAAAATCAACACGAGATTGATGGGAGAACTAAATGGACTCGAATATATAATAATCTCAATCTCAAGTGTCCATTTCAATTGGCATATGAACTATGGCCTTTTAAGTGTGCAAGTGTATCGATTCATACCATTTGAAATTCTAAAGTATCGCCTCCAGCTTTTCGAAGCTCCACCATATGCAACGAAGGCGCAACCTGAAAAATCTGGAGAAGAGAACCTTTTGAGTTCAAGAGTATGTGGGATGGGGAGTTCAAACCTCTGACCTCTTGGTCGAGGGTACATAGTTTACGTTGGTTGAGTAGTCGGCTCGGAGAAGAGAATTTTTAGGACAGCTAATATACTTGCCCATTATTTGTTAAATTTATCGTTAGAAATGTCAGGTATTTAAAAGACATGAAGGGGCAAAGTGAAGAGGAGCACCTCTGTTGCAACTGATAAATGACCTTTGCGTCCAGTTTTTTCCCCTTGGAGCTTCATCTGTAATAGGCAAGATGGATATTTTAAGTCCAAAATCGGTTTGGTAAGCCACGGATGATTCCGTAGAGATTTTAATTTTCCAGCCAAAGCTGAGACGTTGGTCAAATAGCTAAACCCTACACTCCTACAGTCATAAATTTTAACAAGAAAAACAGACCTTGAAGTTATTAATCTTCACATCAAAACCCAACGGAACAGCAGTGTTTTTTATCTTCGAAATAATTTCATCTGCCGGACAATTGGATGTGAATCTTGTTTCACGTTTAATTATCCCCTGGTCACCAAAGAAACCGATCAGCACATGTACTAAGTTTGTATTCATAAATTATCTCAACATGGAAAAAACTTCAGATGCATTGTTGCAGGGAAACATCAATGTTACAAAATACAATGTTTGTGCTAAGGAAAGACCATAACCTACCATTTGCTTCTCAAAAAGAGTGGCAAGGTTGAGACCCCGAGATTTCGAGATGAGCTCAAATGCATTCATGGTGACAGGTGATGCAAGTGATGCAGATCTATCTTCTCTCCTCTCAACAACAAGATTATCAGAAGCCTGCAACATTAGAAAAGTCATATCTGCTAGCCTTAACATGCACAACAAAATGCCAAAAGAACAACTTGCATTACCCCTGATTCATTAAAGATGTCATCAACGTTATCAAGACTGATTTCGGCATTTTCAAAAGTGGGTGGCTTGTATCCTTTCTTAAACCAATCATTCTCAAGGACTTCAGCAATTGTAATTCTCTGTTTCACAGAAAATCCATAAAATATTAAATCCTCAACTGAAGAGCAGTTAACAACATCGAGATTACATAATATAATTACTACAAAGGACATCCTTAACAAAATGAATGAAGCTTTCCACAGTACAACTAGAAGAGGGAAGCTAAAGGGAGCGAAAAGGCATACAGTTAATGGATTCGGATCCAGAATTCTCTTGATTAATTTCTTGGCACCGGAGGAGAACCATGGAGGACATGTGAAGTCTGCCTTGAATATCTGCAATCACAAGTAGAATTCTATGGTTTGAGCTCGTAGATGTAATTTATTGAAATAAAAGAATAATAATAATAAATAAATAAAAGCCAGAGTGTTTGCCTCAGTTGGACTTCACACTTCTTCACAAATCTTAAAAGAATAGCACGATAGCACAGGTTGCACAGAAACTAGAAGTATTGACTAATAAAAACACTGAACCAATAAGAAATTAAATGCGTACAAGTACAAATACCTTTTTATACAACGCCATGAGATTGGAGTCTTCAAACGGCAAGTAGCCTGCCATGAGGACAAAAAGGATAACCCCACATGACCATAGGTCAGCCTTTGCTCCGTAGTACCCCTTATTGTTGATAACCTATTATTTACATATTCAATCACAAAAGTAAGTTTAAGAGAACAAAATAATAAATAGTTGGAGTCAAAACCCAATATACCTCTGGAGCAACATAATTGGGAGTTCCACATGTTGTGTGAAGTAATCCATCACCCTGATAAGAGAGATAAGGATTACTCATGAATCCATCAATCAAAAAGCATGCAAGTTTTAATAGCAGAAGTAAATATCCAAATTAAATCACATGTTTGATCATACTCACTCGAATTTGTTGCGGTAGAGCACTCAATCCAAAATCTGAAATTTTTAGAACACCACTAGCATCCAATAATAAATTCTCTGGCTGAAGCTCACAAACAAAACCTTTTAGTAACTATTCACTGCCTCCATTTTTAAGACCAAGACTTCTAAAATTATAGTTTGACAAGGTAATATCAATAACATGGACAACGGAATGATATCTTTTATAATTTGATATGCACCTTTAGGTCTCGATGACAAACACCTCTGCTATGGCAATAATCCACTGCATTTATTAACTGCTGAAAATACTTTCTTGCTTCATCTTCTTTCAATCTTCCATTACATGCCTAGATCAAGGAAAAAGAATAAACTTTTGTTCAACTACCAGTTACGATTGCATAGACGAGATAAAACTAGTCACTGTATCTCACAATTTTAGCGAATAGTTCTCCACCAGTTACAAATTCCAAAACAATATATATCTTGGTCTTGCTAGCCATCACCTGCACCAAGAAAATAATTAATGTCGGATGAGATGCAATAAGCTAATTGAGTAAACAAGATGAAACTAAGGAATTTAAATTCATAGGTGGAAAGTGAACTTTATCTAACCTCATACATCCGAATGACATTTGGATGTCTAATGAGTTTCATAGTGGATATTTCACGTTTAATCTGCATATATACAAAAGGAAGACAAAAAAATAAAGTTAATCTTAAATTATTTCCACTTTTTGTTTAAATTAAAAGAATCGATTAAACAAATAAAGCTTGGATTCCTTAGATAAATATTCAGCAAAAAATTTGACGACCCAAGGGGGATGAAGGATGGTCTTTCAATTGCCGAATCAAGTATTAAGTTTTCTCACATACCCAAAAGAAAAGACCTGTTTCTATCTCATTAATTAATTTTCCAACCCTAGTAAACCCCAAATATCATATCTCGACTCTTGATAAGATGTTGATCTTTGTCTACAGCAAGAATTTAAGTCATAAAGGACCTCTGGTTGGAACTATAGTCCATCGTCGACTATTCCATAAAAGAGGATCCAGAGAGGGAATTTTGAACCATGCACATAAATCTAATATCCATCCCACTTGAGTGTATTTGGGACTTTTTTTAATAGCGTATTTGGGACTTCCGGTCTCTCTAGATGGTTCTCACATACATACACAGAATTATAACAATAATAAAATAGGTCCTAGTTTCTTAATATGCATTTTTTTAAGGCACTTACTATGCATTAATCAAACATCCATTCTTGCTTGAATAGACTTAGGAGGTGCGGCCATCCCTAAATGATTTTTAGGTTGCTTCTAAATGATCAGAAAACTTAAAAGTAATTTAAACCGGTTTTAGATAAAGAACACTTAAAAGAAATATTACTCTCAAACTTTAACTTAAAAATCATTCTAAAATATACAGGACAAAAAAAAAGAAATTAGCATTTGTAGCCTTGGCCTATTTAGCAATTAAAAATTCCTAGCATAAAGGGATTCAATTTATCTCAATCACCTATTGCAACCTCAAAGGACTGGGCGAATCATTGACCATAATACAGCCTCCGTGATAGCTAAGTTTATTTCACTTGGAGAAGATCATAACAATAACACGACATCCCGCCATAGGTACAGAGAAATAATTTCTCGAAGCCAGTGATAATCAAGACTCTAGAACTTCAATACACCAAATTCACAACCGATATTAACTCTCTATTATTCGTTGAACGATGGCTTAAAATTCATCAAGACGAGAACAAACAGTCAAAACTAAACAATATACAACTTAATCTCCAGTCAACCTGCAATAACTACCACTTTTTATGGTCCCAGAAGGGAAAATTAATAAATCCTCCATCGTCGTTTTCCCTTTATAGTTTGACTGGTTCCTAGCTGCCCGCTATTATGATCTAATGCATAGAGAACAAAATAATAACCCCCAAAGCCTAAATCAACCACGCACAATAGAGATATTAATTGGGAAAATATTGAATGAATGTTTGAATTAGTCGTGGAATCTAAATCATACCTGCCCGATCATCTTGTGTTTGAGAATATTCTCTTTGTCGAGGATTTTGATGGCTACGTTCTCCCCTGTCTCGCAATTCCGAGCGAACTTAACCTTGGCGAAGCTGCCTTCTCCAAGGGTTCGTCCCAGCTCGTATCTCCCCACCCGCGTTTTGCTATGACTGTTGGACCTGGAAGCCATATCTGTCTCCAATTTTAACTCCTTCGCCCCCTCAATCCCCTTCCTCCCTATAAAATCCCCCGATCAAGACCTCTTCTTCTTACACGGTTGCCATACCTGAGACTTAACCACACTCATCTTCCCTCTTCAATCGGCAAACGAAACGAGAACGACGAAACCAATGAACGAACACAAACTACTTTTTCTCGAATCAATCTCAATCGAAAGATTTCTCAAAAGCTAAAGATGGTGATGGGGCGATTCTAGGACAACGATCGAAAGCCGAGCACATGGGGTTGTGGTAAATCAATGAAACGAAAATCCCATAACTATAAATCAGGTTTTGGAACATGGAATGAGTAAATTCTGCATGTGCCGGCGCAATAAACAATCGCGGTGGTCGGTGGAGACTATAATCTCTCGGGAAGAATCTGGGTATTTTGGCGCTCGAATGATTGAAGATGATGATTGATGGGCAAGTGGGAAATTTGAGTTTAATCGATGAGAAGAAGCATCCAAATCAGAGGTTTGACTAAAGGAGTCGTCCTTCGAATTCAAAACATGTGAATTCGCTATAGGCAAGGCGCATTTATCTCGTTATTTATAGAGGAGCGGTGGAGAATATACCATGAGTTTTTTTCCCCTTTTTTCCTTTTTTTTTTTCCTTTTTTTTAAAATAAATAATATACCACAAGTTTTCCTTTTTTTTAGTGCTTTCTTCACAAATTTGATGAGGCTGATCATAAAGGTCGGGAATTGGAAGTTGTCTCATTTTCTCATATTTGCCATAGTCATAGCGTTTTGACATATTGTGTTACGTATAAAGTTTTAGAGAATCGAAAATTTTCAATTTTTTTATTCCTTATTCTGAGTAGTTCGTTCTGATTATGTCTCGTATGATATTTTTGTGTAGTTGTTTGATTTTGGTTTTATAGTCTTTTATTCTGAAAAAATGAGTTTTCTTTTTTTTTTACACGATATCAGAATAGATTTTAGGTTGAATTATATATTTACTCCAAAATTATAAAAATCTAATTCATATATATTAATTTTTTTTTAATGATTATGTATTTATCATAAATGATTTTCTTAAGTTTAAATGAAATTTTTTACCATAGATAAACTAACGATAAGTCAAGTGGTCAATATGAACTTAGTTCAGTGGTCTTAGCATGCTCTCCGATCTAAGAAATTGGAGTTTCAATCCTCAATTCCACAATTGTTATACCACAAAAAAAAAAAAAAAAAAAAAAAGTCAAGTGTGTATATAAATGACATAAATTGATTAATTATATAAATAAAAGTGACTTAATTTTGATGAAATTGTTTATAGTAATGATTGAAATTTTACAAACTTGGTTTATGGATCAATATATATGATAGTACATGAATTAAGTTGTGACTAAGGTAAATTCAAGAAACAAAAATATATTTTAAGGAGATTTTTAAAATAGAAAAAGAAAAAGAAAAAGAAAAACATTTACATAAATAGTAAAATTTAATCATGGTTGTGATAGACACTGTGATCAATGTCAATCATAGTCTATCACCGTCAATCAATAATAAAAACTAATATTGATAGATGCCGATAGAATTGATAGATGTCGATAGAAGCCTATCAATGTCTATCGGTTATAAAAATTAATAAAAGTCTTTTGTTTTTTTGTTGTTTTGTTTTGTTTTTTTTTTTTTTTTTTTGGCTATTTCTTGACATTTTAATCTCTATATTTTAAACCTAATTTTAAGGTTATCTTCTTCTCTGGAATATATTTAGTCTCATAAAATATAAAGTATTTAATTTAATTTACTGAATTTAAAAGCCTAAAAAGTTGATCAAAGAACAACAACGACCTCCCTAATATTATAGCAGGTTTGCTTTCATACAGAACATACTTGAGGCTATTATTTTGGTTGATATATCTTTGTTAATTAAATATAAATTCATCTGAAAAATTATCAGAAAATAGTACTGAAAAAATTTATCTTTCACAATTAGCACAATTTTTCTCGAATAGTTGCAAATAATTTTTTCTAGTCTTTTTTTCGCAAGACCCACGCTAAGATTATTAAAAAAATTGAAATTGTTTTGATGCCACGTGTCTGGTTATTTATTTAATACTTAAAACATAATTTACCTTTATGCCCATATCAATTATTTTATGTTATTTTAATCCATTTTTGTCGTACCCACCAATTGTCTTGCAAAGGGAGCAGGCTTTCACTCGCAAGACATTAGGACCTCATTGTTTTACAGGTTTTCTCATGTGATTTTAGATAAATATTTAATATCCTATTTATTTTACTAAATTTCAATTTTTAAATTTCAGATATATTAATTAGGAAACTTTAAGATCCTTCATATATTTTTTTATGTAGATAAATAAAAATATAGTTTAATTAACTAATATTAATTACTATTATTTTAATTAATTATTAAATATAATATATTATTTTAGACTTGATAAATTTCAACCATATATCATTAATATTTTATGTTATCTTAACTATTTTAATATAAACTACTCTTGATAATTATCATATTCTAATTAATTTATTTATTAATTTAATTATGTTTAATTAAAAAGCATGTATTTATTTATTATTTTATTATTAAATAATTTAATATAACAATAAATGAATTAATGTTTAATTTAGTTCGATCTCTTACATCTAATTAAGTAATTATTTACTTTTAGTTTCTATATACAAATTATTAAATTGAATACGGATATTTAACTTCCAAACATCAATTATACTATACATCCAAACACAGATATTAATTATGCCAGATATTCAAATTCCATATATTTAATATCTATATTCATAAAACAATATTTGAGATCCAAATACCGACATCACGCTTTATTGGATATTTTGCTTTCATTTTCAACTATTTGCGACATTCACACAGACTAGATGTGTTTATCAAATTTTATTTAAGTAAACACTTTAGAAATTATTTCAAATGGTAAAACGGTTAAAAACACTGATAAGATATAATCAAAGTTTAGAACTATCGATGATAGACATTGTTAAACTTCTATCAATGTCTATCAATGTCACTGATAGATACTGATAGCATCTATCATTGATAATCCTAAAATTTTACTATATTTTGTAAATTTTTGTGTTCATTTTTCTATATTTTAAAACAGTCCTATATACATCTACCTCACTATTACATCCGAACATAAACACTTTATTTCGTATGTCTTTCCGTTTTTTAGTGAATAAAGTGTTTGGGTTTAAAATTAAGGTTAAAATGGTATTTACATTATCGATTGCAGAGTAACAACCTTCTAACGTTTTCAAAAAGGTTGAAGGTCAACGTCGATCTTAGCCAAAAAGGACTGAGAAATACTATTATGATGATTTATAATAGATAATGTTGTTTGTGAAGCATAAAAAACTTGGAGAGTTATTTCTGACCAATATAATAATAAAATTAACAATATTAATCCTTTTTCTTTTGTATGGTAAATTAGGGATCTTTTTAAATTAAAAAAAAATATTAAAAATATTTATACTTTATAGTAAAAAGTTCCAACATTATCTGATAGTATGTCCAATTAGCACAAACTTGAGTTAGGGAAAAAACCACAGTAGAAGGTGTGTGTGCAAGGATATTTTTTTCTTAAAAAAAGATTATACTCCTAAATTTCATATTGTATCAATTAAAACTTTAAAATCATTTTTTTAGTGATAGAATAAAGTTATTTTCACTCGGTTTCATTTTAACTCATAACCATACAGATACAAGTATTATTCTTAGTAATGAAAATCAGATAAAAGCAATTACTATAGCCATAAACCACTCAAGATAAGTATTATGGTAATTCATATATTTAAATAAATCTTATATATATACGTGAAAATTATATATTTAAATGACTTTTTAAATGAATTCCATTAACGACGTAGGATTTTAATGAATACAATTATTAATTCAAAAATTGACGTGACATCCCTCCAAAATTAATAATATAAACTTTTTAAGGTTTTGTAAATGTGGGATAGAGATATAGATAACCAATCTATTCCACCTGCCTATATATATAAAACACTTTAAATAGCATTTGTAAGTTTTTTCAATATAAAACTGAATTATTGAACCCAATCATATAATGCTTTGATTGGTCTTTATAAGATTTGAATATAAAATATGATAATAATAATAATAATAATAATATAAAATCATTGAACGATGGTGATTGGATGAGAATAGTTCTTGTTTGTGGTTATCGTATGAAATGCTCTCACTGCCTTAACTTGCGACAAGTGGTCGTGTAGACGTGTGCTATGCTTGAGGTACATAAGTACGAGAATTACCCTTTTATTAATAAATATGTTTAATTATTAGTTGGTCATAAACTATAAATTATCTCTACTAAATTGACCTAATATACATGGAGTTTTCAAAAATAATAAAATTTAATCTTCTATGATAGAAGATGATATAGGCTGATAGAAGTCTATCAGTAATAGAAACTATTACAAATTTATCAGTGATACTATGTGATCGATGCTAATATAAATCTATTAGTATTCTTTTTCCTTTGTGGCTATTTTTGTAAATAATTTGACATATTTTTTATCTGCGAAAATTTTTCCAATATAATATATATACGTACTAAAAAAAAAAGCTTTAAATTATAAGTTAGTTTTACATTTGGGTATAATTTTATTTTAAACAATGGTGTAAAATAACTTTTTAAACTTTTAAAAGTGTCTGATATAATAATTGTTTGATATATTCAAATTTATGTATAATTGTCCTGTTAGACAGAAATTTTGGTTTTATGTTCAATGAAACTCTAAAGTTTTTATTTTATAATAAACAGGTATTAGGTTTAAAATTGAAAGTTGATTTATCAAACACTTTTTTTTAATGAAATATTTAAGCTTAGAAATTTATTGGATATAATAAAAATCTATTAGATACTTGTTAACACGAATTAATAATAATAATAATAAACTTTTAATTTAACCAAACAAATAAGGTTGCCTTATTTTTCCCATTAAATTATTCAATTATTGAATCTGATTTCATTCGATGAGTAAATAGTAGTAATAAAAAATAAATAAATCGAAACAAAACAAGGCGTTACTTGGACAGGCTATACTTGAAGAAGAGAAGACTTCGTACCTTTTTTTTTTTTTTTTTTCCCCTTTGTTTTTAAGTATTGGGGGGGACTTCTTACTTTTCGATATTCAAAGGTTGTTTCAAAAAATATTCTCATACAATCCAAAACATAAATTATTTGATTTGTTTAGACATTCAACTTTTCTTTTATTTTCTTCTTTAAAAAATAAAATTAAAAATCACTTTTAATTCGGAACTTTAATAGAAATAATAATTTAGTCTTTGATTTTGTAACGATTTAATTTTTATATTTAAAAATTTGCAACAATTTAGTCATTATACTTTCAAATTTATAACGATTTAGTATCTATTATAAAAATTAGTATTTAGATTTAATGAGATTTCTGACATAAATAAACCAATAAACTAATTAGTTACTCAATATTTTTATAAGATAAATACAATAAAAGTTGACATCCAATTTTAACTTCTTCTTTTTTACATCGTGGACTAAATTGTTACGAATTTGAATGTACAATGACTAAATTATTACATACTAAAATTTATTGACTAAATTATTATGAAATTAAAATTACATGACTATATCGTTACAAACAAAAAAAACAATGACTAAATTTTTAATTTCATAAGGTTGAGACTTGTTTTTAACGAAAAAAACATAGATGAAAGAGAACGAAATAAGAAAACAATCTATGTAATAACAATAGTTTAAAAATATATTTTTTAATTAAAATTAAAAAAAATTAAAAATTTTGAAAAGTGAGACACACAGGACAAGTTATTTAAAATAATTGGGGAGTTTTGTTTTAGAATCAAGATAATCGCTATCAATGATTTTTTTAATAATTGATTTTTATATGCGGTTGGATTTTTTTTTTTTTTTTTTTTTTAAGTTTTCACTCTCTTCTTAAATCTACTTTGGTCTCTATATATATACACATACATATGTACGTATATAAATGTGTATATATGTATATATGGATAGACAGTGATACAATTGTTGACCCGCACAAATGAAGATATTCTTTTATTTATAGAGTTTTAAGTGGGTTTTATTGGTTTGGGCTTTGATAGTCCATGAACCTAACCCTTGGCTCCAACTAATTGGACTTTGATCATACTTGACATTTGGGGTCAAATTAAACTTTTTTTTTTTTTTTTTTTTAACTCAACTGGACTTTAGCCCAAATAATAATATCAAATTGAATCAAATTATTTTATTCAATCCAACGATCACGATGAAAACACTGACGTCATTGGATTACTAATTTATGTCTTCAACCTTAATTCAGGATACATGTCAACCTTTAATTAGTCTCAAATTTGATGATTTATAACTTCGCAATTAATTTGTTAAACGATGTGGCAATTCATGATTAATCCAAAAATTCTCATTCAACAAATGCTCTTTTCGAGATTTATGCACATTTATGGGTTGATGAATCTCAAAAAAGATAAAGTTGAAATAAAAAATAAAACTTATTTGCTCTTGATTTTGACTCTATATGATGTGTCAAAGTAATCAAACCACGAATTTGATACCTAAGTTTGATTTGAATTTGGGATAAATTTTAGAATATGGCCAATTTTAATTTGGGATAAATTTGAGATTTTGTCATTAGATTTATGATAAAAGCTAAACTTGATTTGGATAAAATTTGGAAAATAACCAAATTTTAGTTTGAGATAAATTTGAGATTTTACCATCAATTTAATTTGGATTTAGGAAAAAAGCTAAACTTGATTTGAACTTGAAATAAAAATTTGGAATATGATCAAATTTTAATTTGAGATAAATTTGAAATTTTACCTTAATTTGATTTGGATTTAGGATAAAGACTAAACTTGGTTTGAAGTTGAGATAAAATTTGAAATATGGTCAAATTTTAATTTGAGATAAATTCAAATTTTATCCCTAATTTAATTTGATTTTGAGATAAAAGATTATAAATTTGAATTTAGCAGAAAACTGACGTTCTATATCACTATTCGTCTTCTCTGTCTTTTTGTAGGTTTATCAAAGAGATGCCTCCACCACTTTTTACGTGAGTGATGGAGAGAAAAAAGTGGGGAGGGAGTTAACTCCTTTCCCTTAATTATTTAAAAATTAAATAATTAGAAAATTATTTAAAAATTAAATAATTTTAATTCATAATTAAAATTATAACAAAAATATATAATAATCATCTTATTATATATTATGCAATCATATGTTATATTATATATAACATATAATATATAATTCAAATTTGTATCATATACAATATATAACCTATAGTTTCTCTTTTCTCTCTTATGGTATTTAATATAAATCATATTTATATTAAATTTTAATTATATGGATCTAATTCATATAACTAACATTTGAATCATATTCAAGCATTTAATTCATTTCATAAATTCTTTATATTATAATGTATCAAATACATTATAGTAATTATATCATAAATAATTAAATACACTAAATCATATCATATATAATTAATTCCCTCAATTAATTTGAACAATTCAAATTAATTCAAAACTTGATTCTCATAAAATTCGATGAGCTACCGAGGGGACCTCATGGACCTGTAGCTTGAAGCTCCAATGGTTCATGAATAATTAACTAAACTATTTAATTAAATTATTCACCATCTTTTAACTGTCAGACATTCTACTAAAGACCGACAGCTGCACTCTTCGCACTATATATATATTTATGTGTCCATTAGATATAATCAATCTACAGTACGACGACCCTTCACAAAATGCTCGTATGTACAGCTGGGCCAAATTACCGTTTTGCTCCTGAAGTTACATCTAACTCCTTAAGTACCACTGATTCCTCTAATGAACAATAAATCATTGTCCCACTATGACTAACCTTTCTCGAGCCAAGAGGGGTGTGGCACCACAATGTTCAAGCCTCAGAATCAGTCCTTAAGGGTGCAATTTATCTACTTTCCTAAACATTATGGAAGTAGTGATTTCTGTCTTGTGTAACTGTGTTCCCAGCTCCCTAATTAGACGAATTCCCAAAATGATAGGCATGTTGAGTCGGCGATCTGGCCACTTTCAACCATACAATTCAAAGGACCGCCTTCATAGGCAGTAGTTCACTACTCACTCATGATTCAGGTCGTGTTACCTATGGTCATCCTAATGAAATGGAAGTCTCTATTAAGAACGGTGTTATATAACGAGACTACTCATTTCGTGGTCCAGTCTTATACAAACTCCTTTGTATAAAATATCCCTACTCACATGTCTCAACATGAATGATCAGGATCATATCACTTGTAGTACTTTATAACAATTGTAACATCTACAAAGCGGGTCATACTCGTAGTGTCACCAGGATAAGGTATCCAGTCTTATCCATCTACTATAGACCATTTAGATTATCACTTAAAACATGATCCATCTGTATGTCTCTATATACATGTTTAAGTCACGAGATAACCATGGAACTTAGTTTATTGGTTTTTGATTAATGCAATAAAAATTGGAATAAAATATCATATATTTTATTAAATAAATAATGAGTTTGTACATAACATTTACAAACTATAGGACCCTACAAGATTTAGGGCATCTAACCCAACATCATTTATTTGCAATGATAATATAGTGAGTTAAATAAGTGCTATCGAGAGGCAGTCAAATACTCATTCACTAAAGTAAGACATTCTTGACTAAATACTATTTCCAGAATAACTCTTATTCCCATAGTCATTTAGTTACCATTTTTAGTCAAGAACTTACTAACACTTAGTAATTATGTAAGTGTAAGCCTCCATTTTTAAAAATTTCAGAGATTAACGGCCCCAACGATGTTGCGAAATTGGAGAGTCAAGGTTGGAAATCGACCTAAGAAATCCTATCCATTTTTGGAGTTTGAGTTGTTCTGAATCCTATATTACAACCCTTCAAGGGGATAGCCTGGTTAGAGACTAGCTAATGCCACCCAAAAGACGACATCAGGCACAACATGAATCTCACGGTCCAAACTAATGAAAGAGACCGCAGGGCACATTGACACATATCCTTCACCCACTTCCTATGAACTACTTCCCCATTCACCTTACTATTGACTCATGCAAACACTTTTCGAATGGAGGTCACTCCCAAGGTGACATGAAGTTAAGCATGAATCTCAAGGCGTGAATTCTTTAGGGATGTGAGAGTTAGAAATCAATATATCGTATATATTTAATATTACTACGAACTACTTCCCTTATTCACCTTGATATTTACCTATGCAAACACTTTTCGAATGGAGGTCACTCCTAGGGTGACACGAAGCCAAGCATAAATCTCAAGGTATGAACTCTTAGGGACGTAAGAGCTAAGAACAATATATCGTATATGTTATTAATCTCCTACCGAAGTGTTCTAACAACATATCATATATGTATTCAACTCCCACTGAAGCATTCTACTTGTTTGGGTATAATTTTACTTAGGTTTATTCCGACTAATTAAACAACCTAAGTTTATGTGGTTTATCCAAGTATAACACTTATAATTGGATTTAACCTACAATATCTCAGTGATAAACCAATTTCATCTCCTCACACCCCTCACCTGTGCTCATAAAACCGGTCAACAACACTTAATTATTCGACCATAATCCCCAGGTAGGAGGTGTTCCGTAGACCGTCAACTAAAGTACCCCCAACATTAATCAGGATTATATACTAGTTGAGTTTGTAACCCAGGTTCTATAAAATAACGACATATTTTAACTATTAAAACAAGCGGTTAACCTACGTGAGTATGCAACTTATCTTTGTTATAGATTTTAATGTCTAATCCAATTTTATACAACTTATAAAATAATAGACATGTTTTACATCCATAACAATCATTAAAGGCATTCAAACTTTTAATATAACTCTTATATTAAACTTTAGAAACCCTTAAACATGCATACTATATATTATAACCCTTAAGAACATATTTTTAATGCACGTAACATACTTTCTATAGTGAGATTTTAAACTACATGACATACATTATGCACATACATGTTTAATTTAAATATAACATACATCACATACATAAATTTTTAAACACCACTAATATGGTTCAATTTTGGCATCCTAAGCAAGCAAAAAAAATAATTATTATTACAAATGTAATTCAAAAATAGCTTAAAAAAGAATCTGCACTGCTCGACTGGACCCAAACAACCCGAACTGGCTCTCCAAGGCTCCAAATAAGGCTAAACTGGACCAATTTGTGGGTTGAACCGATCAATAGGCCATCTAACCGATCGAACCAGTTTTTTCCCGTGAACCTGCTCAATCACGCGCGCCTTTCTAGTCTGAAATGAATAACATCACGACGCTGCGAGGGCAGTAGCTGAACTTCTAGTTTTTGTAGCTGACCATGCTTCCTTCAATCTTCGATTACAACCTAATTTTAACTCTATTGACTCTAATAAAATTACAAACTCTAGAGCACACATATAAGCTCATCAACCAAGAGCCAATTACAAATTAAACTTCATAATCAAAGAGAAATCTAATACCAAAATCGAATTTCAACCATATCAGTCAACCAAACATGCATCCATAGAAATTCACCCACCAAACTCAAATTAACATTAGTTGAGTGCTTAAATCATGCTCTAATACCAATTGATAGAATCTAAGCAATTAGAATCAATAAGCACTCTAATTACACTTAATTTGAGTTCTAAAAGCATGCTTGAAAACTATTTCAAAAGAGAAGAGTTTCAAGAACTTATATCTTTAAAGAAAAACCACCCAATCCAAGTTGCTCTCTACGAATTTGAGCCGCAAATCAATAGTGGACCACCAAGAGATCTTCTTTACTATTCTCTAACTTGGATTTTAGTGGTGGAACTCGATATTGAGGTCAATTAGATGAGGGAAACAAAAGAATTTGAGAGAGCTTTTCAGAATTTTAGAAAATCCAAAATTTCAGCATGCAATCTCCTTCTTCAATTCAAAATTGAAGTTTTTATGTATCTATACATGCAAGCACTAAACCACAATGCTGATTGACACATCAAAGTTCACTAACCAAGTGGGATAGGTGTCTAAATGTGGAATAATCCACAAAGTAACTCAAAATGTGGATTTTCCCACTATCTCAAATATCAATTTTCAATTTCAATTGATTTAATTCAAAATTAATCAAATACAAAATTCAATTTCTAAAATTGAATTTGAAAATTGAAAATTAATTTTATTTTAATTAATTGATTAAATAATAATTTAATATTTAATTAAACACCTATTTCATACATGAATACTATTTATGTAATCAATATTTAAATCATCATTTCAATATTTTAATCTCTCTGATTACTTTTAGTTTCAAAAAAATTAAACATTACTCATATCGAATATAATTATCCAAACCCTAAATTGAATTTAAACATTTCAAATTCAAACCTAATTTTGATTTTGAACATTTCAAAACTACTCAATTTACTAATCCATAAGTAATTTTACGAGCTAATAGAGGGACCTTATGGACCTACAGATCATTGGTTCCAATAATTCGAGATTAACCGATTAAACTCTTTAACCTAATTAACCACCATTCATTAACTACCGAGTCACTCCACTAAAGCCCAGTAGTTGCACTTTCCTCACATTAGATATATTGTGTCAACTCGATATAACCTTGATTAATAAATTAACCCTTCACAGGTTGTTCGTGATAACGGGTTAATCGCTGTTTTACCCTCGAGATTACCTCTTAGTCCTTAAGTCCCACTGATCCTCTAATGAATAATCGGTTTGTGATCCAATCATCAAACCGAGTCCCACTCGGGCCAATGAAAGGGTGAGGCCATTCGTTCAAGATCCAAAGTCAGCAATTAAGGGAACAACCTCTCTACTATCCCTAAATGCGAGTAGGAGTGAATTCCATCTTTCACTCTATGTCCTTAGCTATCTATCCGGTTTTACTTCTAAAATTGGAGGCTTATTGAGCCAGCGCTATTGAGCCAACCCCTACCCATGAAAATCTAAGGATAGTTCCGAATAAATAGGAGTTCATAGTTAGCTCAGGATTAAGGTTAAGTTACCTAGGTCATCATTTTGAAATAATCAGACTTAAACAGTAAACAACGTTATAAAGTAAGAGTGACTTATTTCTTGGTATGATCTTATGCAAATTCATTGCATAGGACGCCCCCGCTCCTTATGTCACTACATGAACTAATCAGGATCACCTCATTTGTAGTACTTTACAATAAATTGTAACAACCACAAAGTGAACCGCATCCGATGGTGTTACCAGAATAAGGTATCCAGTCTTATTTTTATACTATAGCTCGTTTTGGCTATTTACTGAACTTGATCCTCTCTTATGTCTCCACATAAAGTTCAAGTATTCATATAATAGCCATGGATCTTTAAGTTCATTAGATTTATTTCTAAAATGAAATGAACAATTCACATATTCAATAACTGCTTTATTGAATTAAACTTCAATAACAACTTTATTGATTAACAGAATAAGTTTATTGTTTACAAACCACGAGTTTTAGGACATAAAAACCCAACAGGGACATGTTCCACCATCATGGTGTCAAACTTTTCCATCAACTGTCATGCATAAGTGAAAAAAGGCTTCAAATCTTCATGCTTCATGTCATACTAGAGTAAAAGCTGATTGATTACTAACTTTGAATCACCATTAACCTCTATTTGTGGTTTTCCAATTTATAATCGAAGGAACTCTATGAAGGGACCTTAAGCGGAAGAGATTGATCGTCCCAATTTTCCATAATTTTACAGAACAGAAAATTTTTACAGCAAACAAAAAAAATTATGCATTCCATGAATAAATTACAACATGCTATAAGAGAATTAACAGGAAAAATAAAATTGGTTGGAAAACCCTTACCTTTTGAATAACGTTCCTTCAATTGGAAAACCCTTGATCTCCAACTGGGCACCACCATGATGGAATCCGCAGTATTCTCTGGGTGGGAATCCAGGAGGGTGTGGGGCTCTGGCTATTCTGGATTTGGAGAGGGAATAGAACTTTAGAGAACTCATAGGAAAGAGATAGCAAAAATCACAGAACTCTTTTTGTACTTTTCTTCAGGAAGAAGAAGAGTGAAGACCGTCTCCATTCATATGTATATGATAATCATTTTATCATATAATATATATTAAATTATATGTTATATCAAATATAACATATAACATATAGTTCAATATTGTATCCAATACAATATAACCTATGGTTTAATTCTCTCAACAATGATATTTAATACAAATCACATTTATATTAAATTTGATTATATCAATCCAATTCACATAATCAATATTTGAACCATATTCAAATATTTAATTTCTCAATTAAATTACTTAATATTATAATGTATCAAATACAACATAGTAATTAGACCATATATAATTAAAATTTAATTACTTAGACCATATATAATTAACTCCCTCAAATAATTTGAACAATTCAAATTAATTAAAAAAAATGAATCTCGTTAAATCCTGTTGAGCTACCGAGGGGACCTTACGAACCTATAGCTTGAAGCTCCAATTGTACCTGAATAATTAATTAAACTCTTTAATTAAATTATTCATCATTGTTAACTATCGAGCACTCCGTTAAAGACTGACAGGTGCACTCTTCGCACTACACATATATTTTTGTGTCCATTGGATATGACCAATCAACAGTATAATGACCCTTCACAAATTGCTCGTAAGTACAACTGGGCCAAATTTACCATTTTGGCTCTATAGTTACATCTAACTCCTTAAGTACCACTGATCCCTCTAATGAACAATAAATCATAGTCCAACTATGATTAAACCCCTCTCGGGCTAGGGGAAGATGTGGCACAATATTGTTTAAGCCCTGGAATCAACCCTTAAGGGAGCAATTTATGTACTTGCCCAGACATTGGGGAATGAGTGAATTCCTTGTGTAGTTGTGTTTTCAGATTCCCAATCAGACGAATCCTCAAAATGGTAGGCTCATTGAGTCGGCGACATGACCACTCTCACTTATACAAATCAAATGACTGCCTTCATAGGCAGAAGTTCACAACTCATTCAAGATTCGGGTCATGTTACCTATGGTCATCTTGGTGAAATGCAAGTCTCTATTATGAACGGTGTTATATAATGAGACTAAACATTTCCTGGCCTGGTCTTATACAAACTTCTTTGTATAGAATATCCCCGCTCACAGGTCTTCACATGAGTGATAAGGATCAAATCATTTGTAGCACTTTACAACAATTGTAACATCTACAAAGTGGTCCATACTCGTAGTGTCACCAAGATAAGGTATCCAGCCTTATACATCTACTATATACCATTTAGGTTATCACTTAAATATGATCCACCCGTATGTCTCTACATACATGTCTAAGCTACAAGATAACCTTGGATGTTAGTTTATTGGTTTGTGGTTAATGCAACTAATTTTGAAATAAAACATTATATATTTTATTACATATATAAAATGTTTGTACATTACAATTACAAACTATAGAACCCTATGAGATTTAAGACATCAACCTCAACAATCTCCCACTTGACCTAAAGCTAGTAAGATGTACAATGTAAAAGTCAGACTAAAATACAAAGTACACAAATCAATAAACTAGGGCATAACACGTGCCCATTACGAGTCTCCCACTTGCCTTAATCTAAACGTGGCCTGTCCTATAGATCCATACTCTGCATGTGAGACTCAAACACCTTAGCCGTGAGGGCCTTTTGTAACTGGATTAGCAACGTTGTTCTTCGAAGCTATTTGCATGACGATCACGTCCCCTCGATGCACAATCTCTTGGATGAGATGATACTTTTGCTCTATGTGTTTTTCGCGCTTATGACTCATAAGCTATCGAGAATTAGCGACAGTACCACTATTATCATAATAAAGTATGATGGGCTTTGACATGTTTGGAACGACTTCCATATCAGTCAAGAATTTCCTTAGCCAAATAACTTCCTTAGCAGCTTCACAAACCGCTACATACTCAGCCTTCATATTGGAGTCAGCAATGCATCTTTGTTTGGTGTTCCTCCAAACTACTGCTCCTCCGTTAAGAGTGAACACTAATCCTTATGTGGATTTCCTAAAATATTTATCAGTCTAAAAATAAGAGTCCATGTATTTTGTAAGGATTATATCCTTAGAACCATACACGAGCTTGTAGTCTCTCATTCTCCATAGATACTTGAGGATACTTTTAACGGCGATGATCATATCCTAGATTATACTGATAACTACTGACTATCCCCACTGCATAGCAGATGTCAAGTTTCACATACATTAGGATGCCAATAGCCGTTGCATAGGAGATCCGTCTCATTTTCTTAACTTCTCGAGCTGTCTTAGGACACTGTTCCTTAGACAATATTACTCCATGCCTCAAAGGTAGTAAGCCTCTCTTGGAGTTCTGCGTTGAATAATTGACAATCATCGTGTTAATGTATGATGCTTGAGACAGAGCTAACATTTTGTTCTTTCGATCTCTAAAGATTTATATGCCTAGAACAAACTGAGCATCTCCCAGTTCTTTCATTTGGAATTGGGTCACTAGCTAGTTTTTAACTTCGGTCAGTAGACCTACATCATTCCCAATGAATAGGATATCGTCTACTTATAACACTAGAAAAGCTACTAAATTGTTGATGGTCCTCTTGAATACATAAAGCTCATCAACATTTTGATCGAAGCCATAAGATTTGATGGCAGTATAGAACATTGTGTTCCAAGATTAAAAAGCTTGCTTTAGTCCATAAATAGACCAATTAACCCTGCAAACCTTTTTCTCTTGACCTTGGACTATAAATCCCTCGGGCTGCTCCATATAAATGGTCTTCTTAAGATTGCCATTCAAAAAACAGTCTTGACTTCCATTTGCCAAATCTCATAGTCATAATATGAGGCAATGGATAGGAGGAACCTGATAGACTTGAGCATGGCAACAGGTGAGAAAGTCTCTTTATAGTCGACTCCCTCAACTTAAGTATAACCTTTGTCGCTAGTCTAACCTTGAAGGTTTGTACCTTCCCATCTGCACCCTGTTTTTCCTTGTAGATCCATTTGCAACCTATAGGTTTAACCTCATCAGGTAGATATACAGGATCCCAAACTGAATTGAAGTACATCAACTCCATTTCGAGATCCATAACTTTGATCCACTCATTTTTGTCAACGTCCTCCACTGCCTTCTTGTAAGATAATGGATCCTCAACATCTTCATCAGTTACCATAACTAAGATTTCTGTTAAACCCATGTAATGAATAGGTGGGTTCGCAACCCTTCCAATGCGTCGAGGTTCCCTCAACACTTGAGGTGGATTTGACCTATTAGATGATCTAACTTCAACAACTCTTGTTGAGGTGTTGGGTTCTTCAACAACTCTTGTTGAAGGGTCAATAGATTCATTGGAAAGTTCATTCAACATAACCTTATCGTAGGGCTTGTGCTCCCACATGTGGTCTTCTTCTAGAAAAATAGTATTTGTCGGTACAAACACTTTATTTTCCTTAGGGTCATAGAAATAACCACCTCTCGTTCCTTTGAGGTAGCCTACAAATAGACACAGTCTTAAATGAGGTTCCAATTTCTTAGAATTTGTCTTAAGCACATGTGCTGGACAACCCCAAATTCTAAAATGATGTAAACTAGCTTTATAACCATTCCATAATTCCAAAGGTGTTCCAGTAACACTTTTGGATGGAACACGGTCCAAAATGTACGCTTCAGTCTGTACTATAAAACCCCAAAACGAATCAGGTAAGGATGCATAACTCATTATAGACCGAACTATGTCTAACAAGGTTCGATTTCTCCTTTCTGATACACCATTTTGTTGAGGTGTATCAGGTATTGAGAGTTGGAATACAATTCCATGCTCTATCAAATAGTTCTAGAATGTTAGATTCAAAAACTCTCCACCTCGATTAAATCGAAATATCTTAATTGTTCTATTTAATGCATTTTCAACTTCAGCCTTGAATTCTTTGAACTTTTCAACAGATTCAGACTTATGTTGCATGAAATAAACATACCTATGTCTGGAATAATCGTCAATAAAGGTGATGAAATATTCAAAACCTCCCCTTGCTTTGACATTCATCGAACCATAGAGGTCTGAATGCACCAGCTCTAGAGATTCTTTAGCCCTGTGACCTTTTCCAGGAAAGAGTCTTTTAGTCATTTTGCTTTCAAGGCATGGCTCACACACAGGTAAAAAAAAAATTCTTCTAACTCACTTAGAAGTCCATTCTTCATCAACCTCTCAATCCTATTGCGATTGATGTGTTTTAATCTCAGATGCCAAAGTTGGGCATTTTCTTTAGGAAAAATTTTAAGTCTTTTATGTTGAGTTACCGTAGTTTTAAACATTTCAATGTCATGGAGAATTTAGTTGCTAATGGTCTTAGCACACATAAATTATTTTCTAGTTCAGCTAAACAAATATTGACACCATTCTTTGAAATAAACACTTTATTTACAGAGAAATTTATACAATATGATTGTTCAAGTAAACACTTTACAGAAATTAAGTTCCTCTTCAAACTAAGAACTACATATACATTTTTTAGCAAAATATATCTATTATGTAAGGTTGACTGGAGACCTCTCACTGCCACAACTGAGACAATGTGCCCAGTTTCAACCTACATCGTCATCTCCCCAGCTCCCAGTTGCTGTCAGGAACTAATTTTCTAAAATGAAGAACAAACATGTTTAGTGGCACCTGAATCAATTATTCAGGCTGAATCATCATTCTCCACTAAATAGGTTTCCAAAACAAGCAAATCATATATACCTTTCTTGACCTTTTTCTTTTCTGCCAAGTATTTGGGACAATTCCTCTTCCAATGTCCCTTCTGGTTGCAATGGAAACAGATTTCCTTTGCACCCTTGGCTTTCTTGCCCTTTTGGGCAGCAATTGGTGGGTTAGCTTTCCCCTTTCCACCTTTCTTTTTCTTTCACTTTTTGGTGCCGGAAGAAGAAGGCATAGACTTTGTCCCAGAGGTCAAACCTTCGTGGAACTTTCTAAAAGATGAAGTAACATTTGCTTTACTCTTATCTTCCTTATTTTTCATCAAGGATTGAAAGGTCTGTAGCTCATTGAGCAAGGTGGTCAGGTTGTAGTCAATCCTGTTCCTAACAGCATTGCTACGAAACTGCGGAAACTTTAAGGTAAAGATTCCAGAATGAAGCTAACTTGACTGGCTTCATTGATGACAAACCCATTCATCTCCGCCACATTGTAATGGACCATCATGTTGATAACATGTTATTGAACAAATGCCCCTTCTTGCATAGGGGCATTGAAGATACGTTTGAGAGCATCATGCTTGAGCTGTGCTGATGGTTGTCCGAACATTCCATTCAGGGACTCCATAATCTCATGGGTCATATGTATGGGCTCATGCATTTTGGCCAAGACTTCGAAAAGACTTGCCAAGATGTACGCTTGGGCCTTCTCATTTGCCCGTGTCCAGCTCGATGATAAGGATTGTGTTGATCGTGTTTTTTCAAGAAGTGTAGTTTTCGCCCGTTAATTTATTAGCGACGAGTAAATTTAAGGTTGCAGAAGTCATATTTAAAGAAGTTTGCTGAAACCATACAAATTATTTATAATTAGTCTATTTGAATTAAACCATCAAAACAACCAATCAATTTTAACAAAATAGTCTAGTGTACCCTAAGTGACGTCTATTTTGCAATGATGTTTCAATGAGGCAGGACAAAAGTTATTGTAGGGTGATCAAGTGCCCCTTCATTGAAATGAGACAATCTCAACTAATAGACAGAACAACTCCTTGCTACTTTCCCTATTAGTCACCATTGTTCGGTTCAGAATTTGTTAAACTCGCTTAACAATTCTTGCAAGTGGAACCCCTCATTTTACATCCTAAAGTTCTGTCCCAATGAGCCAACCGTAGGAAGAAGCTGATTGGGACTTGAAACTAAAGTAACCCTATCCATTGTTGGAGTTTGAATAAAGCGTCGTGCAAAAATGTCATCCTATAGGGGGACACTCAAGGTGCCACGAAGCCATGCACGAAACTTCAAAATAATGAGAGAGATTAAGAGATATATTGTCACACGTCCTGCTCCCACTAACTATAAACACTTTCTCCATTCACTTTGATATTGACCTATACAAATGTCATCCGTAGGGGGACACTCCAGGTGCCTCGAGGCTGAGTATAGATCTCACGGTGTGAACTTTAAGGGAGAAACGTGAAGAGGATAAAATGAAGTATCATATACCCTATTTTTAAGCATTTTACCCAGGGTTCATTAACTCAGGAAAATCTGGCTACTTATTTTAACTAAGTGAATATTTAATTTGCCCAATAATAACACCTGCCTTTGGATAGTTAAATAATTTTGATTAAGATCCATTAAACTCTTTAACAAACTTTAATCAAACTTCCATGCATGTAACAAATCTATCTAATTCACCTTTCCAAGTAAGTTTTCAGGTAGAAGTGTTATGTTTTCGTCAACTTAAATACCCCAGCCTAGACAAAACTCGCCTTAGACAAAATGTTCCTTATATATACATTTGTTACATAGTTAATCTTTTATTAAGAATAAATTTAATCCTATTAAATCGCTGTAGGGTGATCAAGTGCCCCTTCACTAAAATGAGACAATCTCAACTAATAGATAGAACAACTGCTTGCTACTTTCCCTATTAGTCACCATTGTTCGGTCCAGAATTTGTTAAACTCGCTTAACAATTCTTGTAAGTGGAACCCCTCATTTTACATCCAAAAGTTCCGTCCCAATGAGCCAACCGTAGAAAGAAGCTGATTGGGACTTGAAACTAAAGTAACCATATCCATTGTTGGAGTTTGAATCAATTTAATCCTATTAAATTGATTAAAAGACTAAACTTATATTTATAATCTCATTAGAAATGTGATCTTAGGTCTATCTGATCATGCTTTAAAACAATTTTAAGAAATGATTTTAACTTGAGGTTTGCATGCAACTCTTCATTATATATTTTAATTTATAATTTGATTTAGTTATAACAATCATAAATAAATGAAACAAATTAAAACATATATTGCATACTTTGACATACTTCAATAAATTATAACATTTATAAAATAACTAAGGTAGTGTCATGCTTCGTGCAATTTTATTTCATTACTACCATATATAACATTTATATAATAAGGTAATGAAACATGCTATAGCATACATCCATATATTCATCGAACCATATATTATAACAATTATAATATAAATGATGCATGAATATGCTATTAATTTATGCATGCATATATTGTAATATTTATATTATATGATGCATGAGCATGCTGTAAAAATAAATCATGCATATAAAATTATAACATTTATATATGATGCATGAAATTAAATGCATAACCTATGGTGAGATTTTATATTATATGACATACTTTATGACATATAAATATAAATAAAATTCATACATCACGTGTATAAAATAAAAGCAATTAACGAACCATGATTCGACACCTAAATGGAAATTTAGGTCTAACAATTACAAAATAAATATCCATTTAATTCGACATAAATGAACCAGGCTTTGAACTTCCCGAACCAGGCCAAAAATAGCTCGAACTAGCCATGAACCGGTCCAGAAGAACCCAACCAACTCGAATGGAAGAAACCATGAACAGAACCGAACCAGCAAACCACGAACCGCATACAAATCAAAATTGGATCGTGCGTCCTCTCCATCTCGGATCATCATGACGTCGTGCCCTAGTGTTGTGACGCTATGGAGATGACCTTCGTCAGTTGCATCGTAGCGTCACGGCGCTACTGTACAGTCGCCCACTGTACAGTTTCGAACTTCTCAAAACGCCTCCGATTTTGGCCTCGTTTTCACCAGATCGTCATCAGGAACATCACGAGCGACTCAATGACTTAAAATACAGATTCTGTTGCTTGTTTATGCCCCAAAACATGGGCCTTTACATTATAAAGAA
Organism: Benincasa hispida; assembly: GCF_009727055.1. Taxonomy (NCBI): domain Eukaryota; kingdom Viridiplantae; phylum Streptophyta; class Magnoliopsida; order Cucurbitales; family Cucurbitaceae; genus Benincasa; species Benincasa hispida. The sequence continues at coordinate 2,812,604 of NC_052351.1, read as the reverse complement.
GTCAAATAAAGCAAGAAATCTAAACATCCAAATCCCGTAAACATCCATTAATTACAAACCACATTCAACACAGTACATCATATGAACAATTTGAATGCAGTAACCTACCAAAACTGTAAAAATAATTCTGAAATTTTTGAAAAAATTGGGCCATTAAAACGTTGCTCTGATACTAATTGAAGGAACCCTATAAAGAGACCTTAAGTAGAAAAGATGGATCGTCACAATTTTCCATAATTTTATAGAACAGAAAAATTTTATAGCAAACAAAAATAATCATGCATTCCATGAATAAATTACAGCATGCTATAAAGAATTCACAGGAAAAATAAAATGGGTTGGAAAACTCTTACCTTTTGAAAAACGTTTCTTCAACTAGAAAAACCCTTGATCCTTAAATGAGCACCACCATGATGGAATCCACGGTATTCTTTGGGTGCGAATCCATGAAGGTATGGGGCTCTGGCTATTTTGGATTTGAAAAGGGAATAGAGATTGAGAGAACTTAGAGAAAAAAAGGAGGAAGCAAAAATCACAGAACCCTTCTCTGTATTTTTCTTCTGGAAGAAGAAGAGTGAAGAGAATTAGGGGGAGGGACAACTCCCTCCCTAAAACTGTTTTTTTTTTTAAAATTAAAAAACATATTAAAATTAATTTTAATATACGTATATGTGTGTGTGTGTATGAAAACCACTTTATCATATAATACATATTAAACTATATATTATATCAAATATAACATATGACCTATAGTTTAATATTGTATCCAATATAATAGAACCCATGGTTTAATTCTCTCAACAACGATATTTAATATAAATCACATTTATATTAAATTTAATTATATGATTCCAATTCATATAATTAATATTTGATTCGTATTAAAATATTTAATTTCTCTCGGTTAAATTACTTAATATTATAATGTATCAAATACACTATAGTAATTATATCATATATAATTAAAATCTAATTAATTAGATTATATATAATCAATTCCCTCAAATAATTTGAACAATTCAAATGAATCCAAAAACTTATTCTCATTAAATCTCGTTGAGCTACCGAGGGGACTTCATGGACCTATAGCTTGAAGCTCCAACAGTATGTGAATAATCGATTAAACTCTTTAATTAAATTATTCACCATCCATTAACTATCAGACATTCCACTGAAAACCGGCAAGTACATTCTTCGCACTATAGATATATTTCTGTGTCCATTGATTATAACCAACCTACAATATAATGACCATTCACAAATTGCTTGTAAGTACAATTGGGCCAAAATTACTGTTTTGCCCCTGTAGTTACATCTAACTTCTTAAGTACCATTGATCCCTCTAATGAACAATAAATCATAGTCCAACTATGATTAAACTCCTCTCAGACCAGGAGAGGGTGTGGCGTCACATTGTTCAAGTCCCAGAATCAGTCCTTAAAGGAGCAATTTATCTACTTGCACCGACATTGGGGAAGGAGTGAATTCCTTCTTGTGTAGTTATGTTCCCAACTCCCCAATCAGACAAATCCCCAAAATGGTAGGCTTGTTGAGTCGGCAATCTGGCCACTTTCACCCATACAAATTAAAGGATCGTCTCCATAGGCGGGAGTTCACAACTCACTCAGGATTCAGGTCATATTACCTATGGTCATCCTGGTGAAATGTAAGTCTCTCTTATGAACGATGTTATATAATGAGACAAATCATTTCGTGGTCCGATTTTATACAAACTCCTTTGTTTAGAATATCCACGCTCACGTCTTCACATGAATGATCAAGATCACATTATTTGTAGCACTTTACAACAATTGTAACATCTACAAAGTGGGCCATACTCGTAGTGTCACCAAGATAAGGTATTCAACCTTATCAATCTACTACAGACCATTTAGGTTATCACTTAAACATGATCCACTCGTATGACTCTACATACATGTTTAAGCTACAAGATAACATTGGATGTTAGTTTATTGGTTTGTGGTTAATGCAACTATTTTTGAAATAAAACATCATATATTTTATTACATAAATAAAATATTTGTACAATACAATTATAAACTATAGAACACTACAAGATTTAGGGCATCAACTCCAACAATAATACCATTTGGAGGCCGGTTATCAAGACCTAATATTTAGCGACATTACTCGAGCATAATTCAACCAGTGTAAAACTATAGGGCAACATATGTTTCTCAAGTGAGATGAAGATGATGCCTACCTGTGCACCACTTCTTCGTGTTGTACCATCAAAATACATGGTCCACGACTATGTGATCTTCATGAAGAAGACTTCATCATCGGGTAAGTCCTCGCATAACTTCCAATATGATAGGATTGGGTGATCTGCCAAGAAATTTGCCAATGATTATCCTTTGACCGCCTTCTGTGATACATAAAGAATGTCATATTTATAGAGTATGATCATCCATGTGGCTAGACGTTCAGATATAATTGGCCTAGATAGAACGTACTTGATAGGGTAAACTTTTGCAATTAGTCGAATTGTAAAGGCCTGCATATAGTGTCTCAGCTTATCAACGGTAAAGAATAGTACGAGGCATGTTTTCTCGTTAGGAGAGTAATTGATGTCAACTCCAGTTAACGTCCTACTCAGATAGTAGAGAGCACGTTCCTTTCCTTTTTCTCATTTAGGTGCCAACAATGCCCCAAATTAGGGGTAGAAACGGTTCGGTTCGGTTTGGCGGTCAAACTGAACTGACTCAAATTTTTTAAAATGTGAAACCGAACTGCATATATGCGGTTCGGTTCGGTTTTGGCATTTTTTAAAAATCCATGTTATATTCTTTTTTAATTAAAAAACGGTTTAGTTTGGTTCGATTTTAAATTCGATTTTGTTCTTTAAATTAAAAGCGGTTCGGTTTTAAATTCAGTTTTCGAAAGTGAAACCGAACCGAACCAAATTAATTCGGTTTCAAAATTTCTTCAAATCGGATCGAACTGCATTTTTCGGCTTCAATGAGTTTTCAGCTCGCTTTGGTTCGGTTTTTGCGGTTTGAATGACCACCCCTACCCCAAATGACCTTTCTTAAGCAGTAATGTGCAAAATCAATGGCTTGCCTACTACAGGAGCGCCTAGGACAGAAGGATTAAGTAGATATTTCTTTATACCGTCAAGAGAATTCTGACACGCTTATCCCACTCGAATTTTTCTCTTTTTCTCATAAGTCTTTGAGAAGGTTGACATCAGTTAGCCAAATTGGAAATAAACCTCCAGATATAAGCTAGACGACCGTGAAGACTTCTTAACTCATGTAAGTTCATTGGCCTTGACATCTTTTGAATGACATCGATCTTGAATTGGTCTATCTCGATCCCTCAATGTTTTACAATGAAATCGATAAACTTTTTTGCGGTCACGCTGAATGCGCACCTGAGATGATTCATCCTCAACTGACACATTCGCAAGCGGTCAATCACAACTCTTAAATCCCTCAGATGATCTTGTCTTTTCTTAGACTTGACCATGAGATCGTTAACATAACATTTGACATGTTCATGTAGCATATCATTAAACACTTTTTGCATGGCATGTTGGTATGTAGCACCAACATTCTTTAACCCAAAGGGCATCACCTTATAACAGTATATTCCCTTTGGAGTCTGAAAAGCCATCATTTTCTCATATGCGAGAGCCATTCGTATTTGGTTATATCCAAACGACCCATCCATAAAGGATAAGATCTCATGCCCTGTAGTCGCATCAAGCATGATTTTTGTGATGGACAATGGAAAATCGTCTTTTGGGCACGCATTATTTAAATCACAAAAGTCTATGCAGATGCGAAGCGGTCCATTGCTCTTTCTAATAGGGACAATGTTGGCTATCCACGTTGGGTATTTGACCTCGCAGATAAAACATGTTTCAATTAACTTACTGACTTTGACTTCAATTTGGGAAATGAGCTCAGGTCGAAAGCGTCGTTGAACTTGTTTAACTAATGGATACCTTTGTTTGATCGCGAGAAGATGGGCTGTTACTTTTGGATCAAGCCCCAACATCTCTTTGTATGACCAAGTGAAGATGTCTCTGTACTTAGTAAACCTATGTACTCTCCCTCATTCTCACTAGAGAGAAATGTTGAGATTGGTGTCCTAATTCTCCTGGAGTGTCATTGTTTGTAATGATACACATTATTTTATGAATAAAATTGAAGGATCTCATACCGAGAGTTCCATGAGCATGTTCGGATCGCTCCGATCTCACAGTGACCGAAATCGAACAATACACATACAACACATACAGTTATGCAAATAAATCTAATTATCGACATACTAAGAACAAACAAAAACATAAGGATAGAGTTCCATACCAGTTGAAGACTATCTTCATACTTCAGAACTCCAACGTAGCGGAAACCCTCCAAGAGATCTACCAATGCCCGGAGGGAATGTCGACTGCAACAGCACGATCAACGCGAACACGAACACCGCAATGGGGATGACACCACCACTAATGAGCCCCGGGTATTCTCTGAGTGAAAACCCAAAGGGTGGGATTTGGTGAATTTGGTAAAGAACGGAGGAACAACGAGTCGTGTAGGTGATAAGCAAGTAGGAGAGAAAACAACGCTATCGTATAGCAGAAGTGCTTATCGCATAGAGGAGCTACACGATCGTGTAGGATTTGCTGAACCATCGTTTAGGAAACGGTATACGATCGTTTAGCTAAATCGGCACACTTACGATCGTTTAGAGAAACTATCTGATCGTCTAGGCGACAGTATGCAATCATTTAGTGCGAGATGGATGGTCGTTTAGACGGAGAAGCGATTATCGTATAGGTTCTCGAGCGATTGTTTTCTTTACCAACGCATGCTTCACGAATTCTTTTTGGGTGATCTGATCGACTATCGATTGCACGATGCAAAATGAAAACTTTTTTCATTTTAACTCATCGGTTACAATAACCAACACTGCCTACTAACCTACGTCCGAACGTGGAAAAGGAATTAATTATCATATAACTAATCGATTAATTAATTAATAAATATAATCATATTATATTTATATCCTATAGTTTGATATCACATATCTACTATAGTATTTTCTCCTTTACTTGATATAAATCATATTTATATCTAATTTCCTTCATAATAATGTATCTCATATATTTAGCCAATTATATCATATATAATTAACCAATCCAATTATATCATATATAATCGAACTTCCTCTTGTCAATTTGAACATTTCAAATTAACCCAAATACCGGTTCTCAACTTTATCCAAGCTACCCAAGGGACCTAATGAACCTGTGGCTCTAAGCTTCAACGGTACGTGAATAGCTGACTAAGCTCTTTAGCCATGAGATCCACCATTCGTTAACTGTCAGTGATTCCACTAAAGACCAACAGGCAACAGCTGAACTCTTCTTACCACAGATATATTTTTGCGTCCATCGGATATAACCAATCATGAGTACGATGACCCTTCATAGATGCTCGTAAGTACAGTTGGGCTAATTTATCGTTTTGCCCTTGTAGTTACATCTCACTTCTTAAGTACCACTGATTCCTCTAATGAACAATACAACATAGTCCAACTATGTGTGAACACCTCTCAGAGCAGGAGAAAGTGTGTGGCGCCACAACATTCAAGCCCCGGAATCAGCCCTTAATAGAGCCATCTATCTACTTACCCCTGCCTCGGGGAAGGAGTGAATTCCATCTTGTGTAGTTGAGTTCCCAACTCCCAAATCAGATGAATCCCCAAAATGGTAGGTTTGAATCGGTGACCTGGCCACTCGCACCCATACAAATCAAAGGACCGCCCTCAATGGCAGAAGTTCCCAACTCACTCAGGATTGAGGTCATGTTACATATGGTCATCCTAGTGAAGTAAAGTCTCTGTCATGAACAGTGTTATATAACGAGACGTTAACACTTTGTGGTCAAGTCTTATACAAACTCTTTGTATAGGACGCCCCCGCTCGCATGTCCCCAACACAAATGATCAGGATCAGACCATCTGTGACAAGTCACAACACTTGTGACCATTCCACAAAGCGGGCCGCATCCGTAGCGTTACCAAGATAAGATTTCCCTTCTATATCCATATACTACAGACCATTTTGGTTATCACTCAAAACATGATTCACTTGTATGTCACCATATACATGCTTGATTCACATACAGATAACCAGGGATTTTATGTTTATTGGTTTGTGGTAAAGCAAATAAAACAATTAATCGAGCAAAATACAAGATGTGAAGTAAATATCATATATTAACAACACAAGCGTTCGTACATATTGTTTACAAACTATAGGACACGATACTTTAGGGCATCAATCCCAACAAAACTAACTGTTATTTCATTCTGGCATTTATTCATATCTAATAAACAAAGCTCCATAGTTGTCTTATATAAACTTAAGCATGTATGTGTGATATACAAGTAGATCATGCCTTAAGTGATAACCCAAATAGGTCTGTAGTATAAGGATTAAGGTGTGATACCTGATCCTTGTGATACTATGAATACGGCCCGCTTTGTAGAGGTTTGCAAGTGTTGTAGACTACTACAAATGGTAGATCCTGACCATTCACGTGGAGACGTGCGAGCTGGGTTCCTATACAAAGGGTTTGTATAAGACCGGACCACGAGATGACTAGACTCTGTATATAACGTCATTGATACTAGAGACTTACATCTCACCTAAACAACCATAGGTGACACGACCTCAATCCTAAATGTTTTGGGAACTCATGCCATTGAGGACGATCCTTTGATTAGTATGGGTGAGAGTGGTCAGATTGTCAACTCAACATGCCTACCTTTTTGGGGACTTGTCTGATCTGGGAGCTGGGAATTCACTTATACAAGATGAAATTCACTCCTTTCCCGAAGTAGGGACAAGTAGAGAGATTGTTCTCTTAAGAGCTAATTCCAGTGCTTGAACATAGTGGCCACAACTTCTCTTTGGAAGAGAGGACCCAGTCATAATAGGACTATGACTTATGTTCATTAGAGGGATTAGTGGTACTTAAGGAGTTGATGTAACTACAGAGGCATAACAGTTATTGGCCAAGCTGTACTTACGAGTGATCTGTGAAGGGTTGTCACGCTGTTGATTGGTTAAGATGGACACATAATATATCTGTGATAAGGAGAGTTCAGCTGTCGGTCTTTAGTAGAGTGTCTGACAGTTAATGGATGGTAGATCCCATGACTAAAGAGTTTAGTCGGTTATTCACATACCGTTGAAGCTTCGAGCTATAGGTTTATAAGGCCCCCTTAGTAGCTCAATGGATTCAGTTGAGGATTAGTTCTTGGTGTTGATTTGAAATGTTCAAATTGACAAGAGGTAATTCAATTATATAAGATATGATCGGTATAATGTATGAGATACATCTAGTGGAGGATTAATGTAAATGAGATTTACATTAAGTGCCATGGAATAGAAAAAGAGCTATGGTTTGTATGTTTCATGAGATGAAATATGAAAACTATAGGTTATAAATATAGTAATGATAAGTTAATTATCATTTATATTTATAATAATAGTAATTATTGGACAATTAACTCTTTTTCTCTAATAACCAATTGAGTGAGAGGTTACTGGTGGTTTCATGGTAACCATGAGATAAAAGGAAAAATGTTTTCTTAATTTTAGTAAGAAAAGAAAAGGCAAAAATTTGAGATTTCCAATCTCATAAATTACTCACGGGAAGTTGTCAAGTAAATAGGATTTACTAAGCGACAATTTGGAGCTTGCTAAACGATCGTGCAGTGTTTTGTACGCGACAGACACTTAGCTAAGCGATGAGCTAAACGATCACGTAGCTTTTGCTAAACGATCGGGCATCGATCTATACGATAGGTTCTACCTTTTCCCACTTGCTCAATCGTTTACACGATTATGGTTTCCTTCGTCTTCTGTCTCAAACCAAGTTCACACAGAGTCCACCCTCTAGATTCTCACATCGAGAATACCAAGGTAGCCTTCTTGGTGGTGTCATACTCAACTCGACACTGTCGAGGTTTTGTGGAGGCCATTTTTGTTGTTGGGGTGTTGTGACCGAGACGATTGCTGAGTTCGAGTGCGCAGTGTTCGTGTAGTGTAGCGGTCACGTTGGACGAGCGTTCGAGGTTGCTGGTGACGAAAATTAGTGAACCAAATCGTGAAGGACTTGATCACTAAAATTAGGTGAACGCAATATGCGATGCATGTTCTTTAAGGTATGCGTTAATTATCATGCGTCGGTGGTCATGCGTTGGAATGAACTATGCTTTAACAAATGTATGCGATGACCATGTGTTCCTGTCACAAATTTTCTTGCGCTCACGCCAAGTATAACACGAACGCAAGTTTCTCGGGTAATCTGAGGTCGAACTTAAGGACTTGTAGCTAGATGTATGCGGTAATGTGTATGTGGCGGTTGAATAAAAGAATGATGGAGGGGTTGTTAAGCTAACACTACTCCTACTCCTAACTAATGACAACGCAATGAGAAGTATGTATAAGAGGTAGAGACACGACAACTGTTGATACGAAGTAAATGGATGGAAAATAGATAAAATGTGAGGATGTCTTCATCGCAACCCTAAGTTTGACCGCAAGGGCAACCTCAGCCAACGCACGCTATCCGATCATGCTACACACACTTGAGCCTAATTCTAGGATGCATGTGATGTATATGCGATAGTGCCGAGAAGCCTATGCCTAAACCTCCATAACCCCTGTCTCTTATACACATCTAGATGTGTATAAGAGACAGCTAATGACAACGCAATGAGAAGTATGTATAAGAGGTAGAGACACGACAACTGTTGATACGAAGTAAATGGATGGAAAATAGATAAAATGTGAGGATGTCTTCATCGCAACCCTAAGTTTGACCGCAAGGGCAACCTCAACCAATGCAAGCTATGCGATCATGCTACACACACTTGAGCCTAATTCTAGGATGCATGTGATGTATATGCGATAGTGCCGAGAAGCCTATGCCTAAACCTCCATAACCCACTCACGTTCTCTCGCCGCATGAGTTTGATAGCCGCATACCACCGTATTCTACTTCTGGACGCATGCAATATCCTATCCGTAGAGTGTATACACCATGTAATAGCAAATAGGGCTTATCTCTAAGTTCCCCATTCTTGCTTATGCGTTCCAATACGCTCTCTCGAGTCTTAGATTTGATCTTTAGACTACTCTCTTAAGTATGCCTAAATAATGAATGATGCACTCATAAGACAAGATAACCGCATAAACTTGGCTGACGTAAGATTATTCCTATCTCTAGTGAATACTTGCTTACATTGCTTAATGCAACCAATCACTTATCCTCCCGGGCAGTTAGTTGTTGCTGACTTTACTCATAGACAACTGTTGTATTCGCCTATAGACAAGCGTTGCTACAGCCTCACACTAAGAAAAGAAGGTTTTCTCACACACTCACGCAACGCATACCTCTCGGTGGTTTGCTACATGCTTCATATCTCTAGTTCACATGACTAAGTATGTGATACTCTAGCAATCTCACTAAGTGATGCAATGAAAGTTAAGGATGCTAAGTACAGAAGATGGAGATGGAATCGAAGGAAACATAGAAATGCATTGAACACATAATGTATTAATTCCTTAATCACAAAATGTAATACAATACAGGATAGAAAAATAAGAGAAAATGAAATGACCAACTGGAAGCAATGTCTTGCTCCCAGCGGATGTGTGTCAAGGCTGCTAATGGTGCCATGGATGGGCGGTGGAGCTGACTCTCTCGAGATCTAACTTAAGTCGGAGGTTTCAGTCGTCACTTGGAATGGATGAAGGACATGAAGAACTCTCAAGCTTCCTTCTAATGCATTTGTCTGGATCACAAGGATCCGCCCTAAGGCGAAAACCTTGGATCCTTTGAATTTCTGCTCATCGACTTCTATTTATAGAGCTTGAATCGCCGACAGCATTAATGGACTACTCTGATTCTGACATTCGCGGCGCGTTAGTCCTTTTCTGAATCTCTACTGCTAACAACGTGGTAGGTGAAATTTCAACATCATTTTTTGATTTTCCCAAGAGATATGCGTTGATGCGTTCATTCCATCAACCTTGCGTTGATCCCTCTATTATGCGTTATCGTGTAACCGCAATCGTGCAGTGGTCACATTCACTTAATACCACAACTTCTACACGATGACCGCCATCGCTTGATGATCGCAACTCCTATGCGATGGACGCATGCGGTTAATCACCGCAACACCCATGATCTATGCGTTCGCCTATGCGATAGAGAGTTCCTTCGCATGCGGTCGTCTATGTGGTAGCACGACTTCCGAGTTTGCGTCCACTTCCTGCGTTAGCTACAAAAATAGATAATTCAATCCATAATAACGTATAATAATGGATTAGCCGAGATTCTGAACAACGCAAACTCATTTTCTCATGAATTTCTAATATAACTGGCACATAATCTGCTTAACATCACTCATAATTCTAAATAAAAGACCTAAGATGACATGCATTTCTGCATGTCATCAGTTGCTGTGTTGCTGTGTTCGAGCATTCGTGATCAAGAAGCTTGGCGATGAGTCTACAAATGTGTATAGCGTTTCTCCTTGATCATTTGTAGTATCATGCTGTAATTTTTGTGATTAATGCATAACTGTATGTTTCTGTTTATGACTGTAATTGTAAAGTTCATATATGATTGTAATTTGGAATGATCTTTCCGCTGCTCATGGAAATCCTCGTGTTTGATTTCCTTCAAGAGATGCACTAACGAAAGTTAGGCATAGTTCCTCTACTGTGTCAAGGTTCACTTCTTTAAGCTTATCCATAATGGACCAACCACCATCTTCAAGTGTTTATGAGGCATCCTCTACATCTTCTTCATACATTTAATTTTTCGACTCTTCGATGACGAAAATTTGGTGACATGAAGTTTCACCTTCCTCTTGTTCTAGGTTTTCATTTTTCAGGATTAGTGAAGAGAACATCACGTCTTTTTACCTTTAACAAACCTTCATTTGCGTTGAGAGAAATAGAGATCTTTCTTTTCATTTGCGAAGGCACAACACTACGAATTTCTCTACCGCTCTTTGTTTCACAAGATGACTTCTCACCTGATTGACTTTTAACGTCCTTATGCTTAAGGTAGTGCCAAACTGACGCGCGAGATATCGATTTCTCCTTCTTTATAGTTACATTAGGAACATTGTTGCGATTTTCTCCTTCAGCGAATTTCTCCCTTCACTCTTTGTCTCATTGGACATTTCTTGTCATAGCAACTCTCGACACCTTCATGTTTGAGACGATCGAAAATTAACACTCGGAGTGCCATCCCATTTTTCTTTGTAGTCGTGCTCAATCTTTTGAAGGCTAATGGTCGTGTTCCTACTGACATTTGACAAATGACATCTTCTACTTTCGAAAGCTTGGTCAACCTTCGAAAGGACAAACGTTGATCAAGCTACGCATCAGATGTTGACTTCCTTTTTCTCCTACCGTTATACTTAATCTTTCAAAGACTAAAGCACGTGCGATAAATGGTTTAATGCGGTCAAAGGCCCAGGTTCTTCGATTATTACTCTCCTTTTCTTTTGCATCATCGACCTTCTTTGCAATTATATGATTGTTGTCAATCACCTTTCCCCTCAACCTTCTGGTTGAACTGGCTTTGGTGACTTATATCCTAGTTATTTTCTCGATGTAGGTATAGCATGTCCTTCCTGCAAAGCTTCTTCTGGGTCAGAGAAAGCTCATGCCATTCATAGATCTTCAAGCTCTTGAACTCAGTGTGAGTTGCGAAATCATAACCTGCTTTTGCTAGCAGCTTGTAAGCCTTAAGATCAAACCCATCTTTTGTCTGTTTTTCAGGTAGGTTTACTTCTGTCAGGTCTACCTTTGGTTTATGGATTTCTTGTTGTGTTATCTTTGTGCACGGTGTAACAAAATTCTCTTTTAAGGTTTTGATATCATCAATCGTCAACCCCTTCGAGCATTCCACAAACGGTGACTCACCCTTCCCACGTCTCGACAATGAAACATGATGCAAGATTGGAGGGCTTGAAGCCTTTTTCATCTGTTAAAATTGTAATCTTTGTAGTGGTAGTGGATGCCTCACTCTCTTTAGAGTCAGAGACAGTTGCCCGCTTGCTTCTTCCTTGCATTTGCTTGTGATCTCGGCTTGGGTTGACCTTCAACTTTTATTAAAAGGGCCTTCGTAGGCGTTGCTTCACCGATGCTGTCATTCTTCAAGTAAAACTTTATGTCAACGAAATGAGGCTCAACTTCTAAGAATGGATTGGAATCTACTTCAACTTTCTTAATGCCATCTTGGTAAAACTTGAAACATTGGTGTAGTTTTGAAGATATCACTCTATTTTCGTGAATCCGAAGGACGACCCAATAATAATTTATATGTGGTCTTCGAATCTATGACATGGAATAATGTGTGGGCCTTCAGGTCGCAAATGATAAGTTTTAAGCGCATCATGCCTACCGCTCTTTGGCTGCTTTGATTGAAGCCTTGGATTACTAACTTGTTGTTTGATAATTCTTTTATCAGGATGCTTAATTGTTTCATAGTTAACTTAGGCATTATATTGATGACTTATACATAATCGATGAGAACTCGACCAACCCTCTGTTCTCGAACGTATCCTGAGACATACAATGGCCTATTGTGAGTTTTGATCCTAATAGCATATTTTCATATGAGAAGCTTATAGACGTACAACAAAAGGCACATGTGCGCGTCATAGAGGTCGGAGCACTAAATGCATTTGAACATATCAACGCATCGATGAAGACTGCCTTAGTTGCCAGAGGAAGTGAGAACAAGTCATTTACATTAAACGATGGTAAGTCTATTAGTTCTTCCACTATCTCCAAAGAACTCAGATGAGTATCCTCACTCTCTATCGTACTGACAACATGACACGTAATGACTTGTATTGCTTTCTTCGAACAGTTGTTGTAGAAGTTCTCTAGAAAGAAATCTGCTAGCGTGACTTGTCCCCTGGGTCGAGAAAAGTCCTCATATTCCTCCTCGACAAGTTTAGGCTTCCAAGCCTTTTATTTCCCTTCTTTCTCCGAGTCTTGTTCCCTCTTCTATACCATTGATAAGAACACGATTCTATTTGGGTAGAACTCGACTTTCTCTTTCTTTCGGTGAGTTACAAGGATTCATCCCTCGTCATCATCATCGTCAACATGCTCATCTTTTTTGTTAGAATCTGTCGTTGGGATCACTCGCTGAAACCGAATAACTATAGGTTCGAGGGTCCCAAATTGGACCAAGCTTTCTCTTTCATCATAAAGCGTATTTGGCATTGGAACACTTGGAGTCACTACGATTATAGCGTGATTTTCTTGAGCTACTTCATCCAGTTCTAGCTCAATCTTCTTTTCACATGCCAACCTTAGAATCAACTTCTTCAATACAAGGCATTTTTCGATTGGATGGCTAGTATCGTCCATTTTTTCTGCTTGTTTCGATCGTTTGCATTCTGGTAGCTAAATAAGTTGCTTTTCCAGAGTTGCTCGAGTGTATCTACAGCATTAGAATCGGGGAATGGATAAACCTTCTTTTGCCTTTCTTTTAGAGTTAGGTGACGTCTTTCACCTTCATCGTCCCTCTTCTCAATTTTTTTTAATCTTTTTCTTTGGAAAAAAAATCAGTGGTGTCATATTAACAACCATTGATTCATTCATGGCACTATTCACAATATTTTTGGTGCCTTTTACTTCCTTCTTATCTTTCTTCACTTCAGGGACTAGGAAATCCTCAGTTCCCCTATCGGAGATGCTTAGCTTCACATTGTGAGTGCGAGTCGCCAACTTTTCAAATGTCCTAGGTTTTATCCCTTGTAGAATATAGAGGAGTTCCTAGTGCATGACTTGGGTGCACATCTCCACAGTGGACAATTCGATGAGTCTGTCTTTGTAGTCAAGACTTAGAGCTCTTCATCGGTTTATATAGTCGATGATTGACTCTCCCTTTCACTGCTTGCCGTTTGTTAGCTTCATCATGCTAACAGTATGTCTAGTACTATAAAAGCGATTCAGTAACTCTCTTTCAAGTTGCTTCCAATTGTCGATCACCTCAAGCTCTAGATAAGTGTACTAGTTAAAAGTGTTTCCTTTCAGAGTTCGGACAAACTACTTGACTAGCAGATCTTCTCTAGTTCTCGCGTTCTCACACATTTCAATAAAGTAGGCAATGTATTGTTTCAGGTTGTCCTTTCCATCGAATTGCTAGAACTTCAGGGGTTGATACCCAACATGCATCTTTGAGTTGTCAATTCTCTCGATGTACAAATTGGAGTATATAAAAGAAGTCTAGGATGAGCCTTTATAACGAGCTCTGATGGAGTTAGTGATCATATCCTACAGTTGTTGGATTGACAATAAGGCAACAAAAGTTGACTGTTGCGACAGATTTTCCTACAACACAGTTTTCCTCTTGTCATTGGCTTTGACAGTAGGAGTTTGGCTTGACTCAGTAGTTTCATGAGCTTGCATATGTTCTCTTAAGGCAACGATTTCGTGATCCCGCTCCTCCGCAACTTTCATCATAAAATTTATATTTATTTTTATCTCCGCCATGGTCGCATCAACTGTTACATCTGCCAACATGACAGACATTACATTCGAGTGTGATTCCCGTTTGGACTTGTTGGAGGCAAAAGTAGAGTTGTCAAACAAAGGATTTTCCTTGATGACAATCCTACCTTTAGGGAACTTTGTCATCTATTTGAAGATGTTGTGTGAGACAACGGAACCTTGCTCTTGCTCCTGCATAACTTTATTTGAACGATTTGCGGGCGATAGGTCCCGTGTAGGAGTCGCTTGCAGTAGTTACTTTGGATACAACTTTCTTTGGTGCTATTGATTTGTTTAAACATTGAGAGAGGGATGGGAGGTAGAGAGGTCCCACTGGACGTGCTAATTTGTTCGTATGAGATTTTAGGAGAAATATATTTCGTGAGTTGAACTTATGTTTGTTTTGATTTGATGCGATGTAGTTCAACCTCTAATACTTGATCCTCTGATTTTCTCTCAATTGAATGCATACGCTTGACTTGAGGAAGTGGAACGCGTGATGTTCTTGAAGTTTGAAGTCCTGGAAGAATCTTTGTATCTTCGGAGCTTGAGCTTAAAGGAGTGTTCTGTTTTCAGGAGTCAAGGAGTCTTCTGATTGTAGAGAATTCCCTTTAGGCTCTCTGGAGTGTAGAATTGTTAATCCCCACAAATGAAGAGAACTCATCTATTTATAGAGTTCTCAAGTGAGCTTCATGGGCTTGGATGGTCCATGGACATGGCCCAACTAATTGGACTTGGTCTTACTTGACATCTGGGTCAAATTAAGTTTACTTTTAGACTCAATTGGACTTTAGACCAAATAATAATATCAAATTGAACCAAATTATTTTATTCAATCCAACGGTCACGATGAAAGTACGTGGTGTCATTGAGATTTGTCAATTTATGTCTTCAGCCTCAATTTAGGACACATGTCAACTTTTAATTACTCTCAAATTTCATGATTTATAATTTCGTAATTAATTTGGTAAATGACGCGACGATCTATAATTAGTCCAAAATTTCCCATTCAACAGTCTCATAACAGAAGATTCATTTATACTGTATTTCTATTGGAAATTTATACACAATATAACAATCGCACAGTACTAAAAAAAATGTTAATTGACCATACTAGGGACAATTTGGGGATTAAAAAATATATCTCACGTGTGCAGTATGCTTTTGCCAAAAATCTTATTATTTTCATATTTTGACAAAAATCAAAAGACACGTCGATTTTACTTAAATTTATAATTTAAAAAATTTAAAGACAAATTTCGTAAAAACAATTTCAAAAGCCGAGTGCAACAACAATTTTGTGTACAGTAGTGGAACAACGGACAAAAACATCAAACTTTAAGACTAATTATGTGATTTAAATTGTAAATTGTTTTTACAAGACATTCATTGGCTGGATCATGCCACCACCACATGACCTTGTTGTGAAATTTGAGGTGGTTTTTCGGAGTGGGCTTATTTTATTTGGGTATACGGGAGGCTACATATTCAAAATATTGACTTCAAATGAAATAATAGTGGTACATTAGAATTCAACCATTTCTGAGTCAATCCATAACTCAGAGGTTTGAATCATTCATCTTATATATTGTCTGATCTTAAAAAAGAAAACTAATATATACAACAAATCTATTTCATAATTATATTTCGTACAGTGTGTTTTAATTATTAGTCGAATTTCTATAACATTTTTATACTTTTACATTTCAATTGTACTTTTATATGTAGAGAGGGTACGTAAGTTGCACTCATCTTTTTGCATCATCGTCGAATCACATAGAAAAAAAACTAAAAAAACTTTTAAATATGTAATTGAATTACTAGGTGAGCTGCATAAAAATGGATGCAAACCGATAAGTATTTCTCATACATGTAACGTAAAATTAATAATGACAATTGGTTTATAAAATTGGGGAAATAGAGAGACTCGACAACCTTGGTGATAAGTATGTTATTATTGTTGTAGTGCTTAGTCCATTTTAAAAATTTATTGTCAATTTGTTCTGTAATGACTTATTTCTTATAGTTTAAAAACAAGTTTGATTCCCGACTGATTTATCGATCTACCTGTGAGAAATTTTATTAAACTTTAAAAATATTGTGAATAGTGCAACTAAAGGGAAAAAATGGGAGAAATAGAGATGGAAAGTGAAAGAATCTAGAAAAATCCTCAATATTTAATCCACGATCAGTGTTAGAAATAAAATCTCCACAAAAGTGGTGAAGTTGTTGCCCCTATTCTCTAAAATTACGATCTCCTCAAATGGCAAAAATGCACAAAGCTCGCTCTAAAATTAGACTAAGATGGCAAGAAGAACGACTGGAAAATTCGACGACGGACTACTGCTCTTTTTCTAAACAAAATATGCAAAATAATACTAATTATAGGTTGTGGGGATGCTCTCATAGATTCCATAAATCTAAAAAAATGAGTGATAATCACGATTAAAAAAAAAAAGTGAGGATTCATTTGAAAAAGAGAGGGATAATCCAAAGATTTAAAAAAAAAAAAAAAAAAAAACAGTGAGAGAAAGAGTGTTGGCATCCAATATATGGCAGTGGGCGGCAACAGGTAGGAGAAACTCGATAGTGGTGCAGTTTGATGGAAGAAATTAGAGAGAAAAAGATGGAAGAGATGTCGCATGAAGGGGTAGAGATTGGTGCACAGATTCTTCACAACCCCATTTTTGTCGATATCTTTTCTTGTACACCATGTTTGTCATTATTTGTTAAAACAATATTATTTTAAAAAAGCCCCATTCTTAGTTGTA
Organism: Benincasa hispida; assembly: GCF_009727055.1. Classification (NCBI taxonomy): domain Eukaryota; kingdom Viridiplantae; phylum Streptophyta; class Magnoliopsida; order Cucurbitales; family Cucurbitaceae; genus Benincasa; species Benincasa hispida. Next base: position 2,795,255 of record NC_052351.1, on the reverse strand, counting down.
GACATGTAGTTGAAATTTATATATAAAAAATATATATTGAATGTTTGTGAGCGCCAAAGAATTATTTCAATTATATATATGCATGTATTTTAAATCAATTACTTTTTAAATTTAGAGGTTAAATTAACTTCATAGTTTACGTTTTTAAAACATGTTCAATTTTATTCTATTTATTTTCAAATGTGTAATTTTAGTTTTAAGTATTTTTAATAAATTTCAAAATTCGTTTTGACTGCTTGTTTATTGTTGACTTTTTTTTTTTTTTATTATTATCTATAAGCTTATCTACCATAAATTATGGAACACATTCACATGTATGTTTTATTACACAAAAGTTAGTAAATTATTTAATCAATTTCGATAAAATTAACTTTAAATAATTAATTTTAAGATTTATTTAAAATATATAACCTAAGATTGAAAATTCAAAAGTACATGGATTAAGATTCAACAAATTTTAAAATATAGGGACCTATTTTTATTTTTTTTAATTTTAAATATAGAAATCAAAATAGTATTTTAACTAAGTTGAAGGAATGACATTTTGGTATTTTTCACATCTATTCTCAAAATGAAAGGGAAAAATTGTACGGATGACCCAATTTTAGGGTCCAAAATGTCAAATGACCTCTTTTTAAAAAATAATGTCAATTGACCATCTGCTTACGTCATCACGGGAATAGATTACAAAAATCGCCCCTGATAACCCTCTCGCTCTCGCTGTCTGTTCATCTTCCATCTGATGTGATTGTTTGTCATTGTACGATTGATTTGATAATTTTCACGAAATCTATTTACAACTTAAAATCGTTAACACAAAAATGGTGTATTCTTTTAAATCTAAACTTCATTTGAACTGTCATTTTGTTGAATGGAGATTTATTGAACGAGGTTTTCTGAACCAGACAGAGTTTTCAGAACGGAACAGACTTTTCTTGAACTTGGTCTCATTGGTGTTTGTAGAAACGTGGTCTCAAAACAGGTATGTATAGACATTGTAAAATAGCATAACAAAAAGGGTGTGAGAAAAAGGGACAAAGAGAAAGGTGGAGAGAGCGACATTGAGCGACAGCGAGAGAATGGGCTTGAGCGACAACGAGAAGTGCGAGAGCGAGAGACAAGAGAGCGAGAGGCATGAGAGAGATCCATGTATATCACTATCTGCTTAATAAAAAATGTTCTTTTGTTTTGTAGGATGACACGAAAGTGTGTACTAATTCGATACGGAGGTCATTGGGATGAGAACCAAAATTTGTATGTTGGAGGCGAGCTAACAGGAATCGTTGTGCCTACTAGCTTGAAGTATGAAGAACTTAAAACTCACGTTTATAGGATTGCAAATGTAAGTTGCTCAGAGTTTGATGTTGTTATGAGAGTTAAATATAAGCTTGACTTTGAAGCCCTTCCATACTATATACGAAATGATGGTGATGTTGACTTCGTTCTTTGCCGAGACGATCTTTCCTACAATTCAGATATATGTAACACTAAAATCATATCGCGACGAAAATGTGAATATAAGTGATGATCATATAGGTGTAGATAGACAATACGATGCATCATATGAGCTTAATCGAGAAGAGGGTGATATCCCATTGTCTATGAACACTCAACCATCAACATTATCAATAGACAACGACAACATCCATGCAGTGGACTTGGAAAGAGAAACTCAATGTAACAGACTTGTGCCTGGTAATGAGAGATCAGCAGGCTTGAATTTTATGGATTGTGGTCCTTCAGAAGAGCGTGATCCTTTCGTGGTCGATAATGAGAGATCAGAAGGATTAAATTCTATGGACTGTGGTCATTCAGAGGTGCATAGACCTGCAGCGGTTGTTACTGAGAGATCAGGAGGATTGAATTCCATGTCTTCATGTCGTAGAGGGGAATTGATTATGTCTGGCACCTCTTCATCCGAGACAGATGTTGAAGTTGGTCAATTTTTTTTGAGTAAGAGTGGTTTAAAAATGAGATTGTTTATTCTGTGCATAAACAATAATTTTGAATATAAGGTAAGGAAATCAACTAAGTCTTTGTTCACTATTAAATGTATAGAATATAATTGTAAGTAGAGCCTTCGTGCGGTTAAAATTCCAGGGTGTGACATATTTAAGATCACGAAGTAATATGCGGTCGCACACATGTTCCTATTGGAATTTTAAATCATGACCATAGACAAGCAACGACTGTGGTAGTGTGAACTAATCAAAGACAAGTTTACAGTCATAGGACGTGTTTATAAACCTCGTCACATTGTCGAGGATATGAGGAAAGAGTACGGCGTAAACATAAGTTATGATAAGGCGTGGCGTGCAAGGGAAACCGCTTATGCTCTCGCTAGGGGTACCCAGAAGAGTCTTACGTTGTTCTACATGCATGTGGTGAAGCGTTAAAGATGGAGAATCCATGTACAATATTTGAAATCGAACTTGAAAATGATGTCCATTTCAAGTACATGTTTTATGGCATTAGGACCTTGTATTAGAGGTTTTTCAAGTTGTCGGCCGGTGATAATTGTTGATGGATCCCATCTGAAAGGAAAATACAAAGGGACCATGTTGGTCGGCGTCTCCATGGATGGCAACAACCAAGTTTATCCACTAGCATATGCCATAGTGGATAATGAAACTGATCGAGCTTGGAAGTGGTTTATGTCGAACTTGAAGTGTGCCATTGGAGAATCCCCTAACTTGGTGTTTGTGTCCGATCAAGCGGTATCTATTGACAATGCCATTCGTGCAGTTTTTCCGACAGCATTTCATGGATTGTGCACCTACCACTTAGAAAATTATATTTTTTCTAACTTTAAGGACATCACGATTGTTGGGATGTTCAAGGATGCAGCCAGGGCATTTCGTATATCAAGATTCTAAGCACAATGGGACCAACTACGTACTCTTCGAAATGGTGCAATATCGAGATATTTGGAGGATATTGGTCTTGAAAGGTGGGTGCGTGTTTACCAAACAGAACGAAGATACGATAACATGACGTCCAATAGTGCAAAGTGTTTCAATTCATTGACCAAAGAATATCGATAACTGCCCATAATGTGCTTGTTGAAACACGTTCGAGGCCTCATCCAGTCATGGTTTATGAATGGAAAAATTATTGAACATCTCGAACGACGTCACACTCAGACTACTGTGAAAACCGATTAGCAACTTAGTGTGACAAAGGCAGGCGATATCGAGTTGAGCCGATTGATTGTTATAGGATCCATGTGCGGGATAATCGATTGGATGGTATTGTGAACCTCCATACGAAGGAATGCACATGCAAGGAATTTGACTCACTCGGTATCCCATGTTCGCATGCGATTGTGGCTGCGCGAGAAAGAAACGTCCCCATCCATGATTTGTGCAGTTCATTCTATAGCGTTGACTCCCTCATGGCTGCTTATGCAGAGCCTGTAAATCCACTCGGTCACATATCTGAATGGAATAGACCTTCGGGATATGTGGAAAAGCATATTGCACCTCCTAGAATAGTGGTACAGGTCGGGCGCAAAGAGTACAAAGAATACCATCAAGAGGAGAACAACGCAGACAAATAAAATGTGGTAGGTGTGGGAACTAAGGGCATAATCGGCAAAATGTCGGTCAATTGTAGTTGTCTATGTGCCACTTGTCTTTGTAATTGTCTAAGCGCCACTTGTCTATGTAACTATAACATTCTATGTGCCACTTTAATCCTCAAAACTGTAATTTTTTATGTGCCACTTGTCATTTTGGAAACTTCTAATGTCTCACGTATGAGTTTGATTATTAGAAGTTGTCTATTCATGAATCTCTTCAGATATCTCACTTTATAAGTTTGATTACTAGAGTTAGGCTATTCTTGATCCATTATGGAAACTTCTCGCTCTTGCGCATCTCGCTGTCGATCTCACTTTTAATTTAACTTGTTGGCAATGAATCCCTTTTATAAGTGTAATTAATGAATCCCTTCAGATGTCTCGCTTATCTAAGTTTAATTTAGCTTGTTGGCTATTCATGAATGAATCTTCTTCTATTTCATAGTAGTTTAACACTAACAATTTAATCAGATTTATAAGTTTAATTTAAATTAATTTAATCTCTTTTAAAGTTTGATTACTTAAATTAAACTTAAGTTAAATTCTGAATGAATGAACATGTTAGTAAAAGCTAAATTACATGAATGAATCTTTTGTATTCATGGTAGTTCTACACTAACAATTTAAATAACATGTTAGTAAAAGCTAAATTACATGAATGAATCTTTTGTATTCATGGTAGTTCTACACTAACAATTTAAATAACATGTTAGTAAAAGCTAAATTACATGAATGAATCTTTTGTATTCATGGTAGTTCTACACTAACAATTTAAATAACATGTTAGTAAAAGCTAAATTACATCAATAATATACATAATATACACGTACGTCAATAATATGGAGTGTTTGTCCACAATTGACATGTCAATTGCATCCTATAGTCAGTCATCTTATCCTGAGTCATTACAGATGAGTCACTACCAGTCACTAAATGTTCTAAGAATTTTACAACAAAAATTCCACAATCTAACGACTCGTGTTGTGTATTCGTAGCAGTAGATCGGGTTATCTTCTATTGAGATGTTTCGATGTCCGGCTTCGAACGTTTCAGGTCATAATGAAGAAACGAATGTAAGGTGTAAGTTAATGATTTAAGGAAAGACTCCAGCTTTTTGTTCGATGTCATGGAAGGCAGTGAATCAAATACGAATAACCGGTCTCTATTTAGATCGAATGCTACCAACATCCAATGCTGATCAATGTTTGTTGCTATGTATATGAAGTCCACATTTGACAACTTGACATCAAATTTACCCATGACATAATCCGGTAACGTCTCATCCACCCATGCTACGGCAGCTTTCAAGGTCGACTTATTCTTGATATGTTTGTAGACCCCATCTCGAGAATTTAGATGACTCTACACAACGAAAAGAACATTAAAACATTAAAACACATAATAATCAACCAACGTATTCTTATTCAAAAGTGCAGTAAATGGTTACCGTTATTCCAATTGGTAGGATGGTGAAGCGAGCCATACACATGTCTAGTCGCCTATAGAATTTTTCTTTCATGAACTCAAAAATGATATTTAGGGTCTGCATCCAAAACAAGATATACGTTAGGAGAGGGTTTATAACTGTATGTACTTGGTAAAAATGACAAGGATCGTAAACTTACGTCACACTCAACCCATGACCTTGGTTCAGTCAATTCCTGGAAAAAGGTTTTTGATAATGGCTAAACTGCATTTTTTCGAACATCGTTGTCCGTGTTCTCATCGGCAATCCAGTTCACCATTTCTTTTAATGTAGCCGCTGGAGCCTCATGCTCCAAGGAGTATTGGATCGTCACTTTAAACTGCATTGTAGGTACCCCAGGGAGAGGGTACTTAATATTTGGACGATCCAAAGGAAGTTCAACCCTAACTTCCTTCTCTTTTTCTTCTTTGGTTCAATGGGAGGTGTGTACTTATCAACGATCTTCCTCTTACGCGTTGTTTTTCTACTCTCGACCATAACCTACAGAAATATAACAAAATCCTGAACATATTAAATAACAAATATGAAGAAAGAAGTTTTCGAATCACATAATGATCATACCTGTGAATCGAGATGTAGGATGTTAGAGGAGGTCGTGATATCGAGCTGTACAGGTGGTGGTGGAGGTGCGGTAGATGACTTAGGTGGAGGTGGGGTAGGTGACTTAGGTGGAGGTGGTGGAGTTGACCTAGGTGGAGTTGGAGGTGGGGCAGGTGACCTACGTACAAGTGGTGTAGGTGACCTACGTACAGGTGGGGTAGGTGACCTACGTACAGTCGGGATGGGGGACATAGTGGCATCTTGTGGAGTGGGAGAACTCGTCGGCATCATGAAACCTTTCGTCGACAGTAATAGAGACAAAATAGTTGACAATTGGCCTTTCATGTCTCTCACGTCCGTCTCTAGGTTCGATACATGGGCATCCAAGCTCGATATTGAGTTATCGATGCTCCGCAGGTAGGCATATACATCAGGTTCAAAATTGGCTCCCTCCCTACGGCCCGAATCCTCCAGACACTCCTCCTCAAACTTAGGACGTATGTCACCAACCACCGGCACATTATGAAACATATCCTCAATGGGAGTGTAAGTAGGTTGGTGGATGTTTTGGTCCCCATCAGATTCTTCATCCCTCGCTCCACCTTCTAAATGACCCTCCTGTTCACCTTCCCCACCTTCTAAACCATTATTATCTGAACCACCGTCACTATTTGGACTACTCGAGCTCCCTGAACTCTCGATGTCAGAGTGGGCTTATCTTACCGGCCGTCTATCAATTGAGGCGTCCCTAAACTTCTTCTCAGCTTCGGACATGACAAGACCCTCTTTGACTTTTGTCTGCATTAAAGAACCCAGTAAGATGGTTAGTGTACATTTAACTACAGAATAAACATATTGTGACTACATAGATTACACTTACATTTTCAGACTAAAAAATGTCTCTCTCGAGTGTTTTGAATGACACCGAGTGGGAGCATGACCACCGTAATATACGAGGAATCGCTACCTTGCTCTTTCGAGTGGCAACATTTCGTGCTATTGACGAAAGGATCGCGTACGTCCACACCTAAATCCAAACAACTCAAATTTATAACTATGTTAATGTCAAACCAAAGATAATGTTAGGTTAAGGAACATCTACTTGGAATGCTTGAGGAAATCCGCGGAGCGAGTACTTCACGACATAATTTTTATTTCCCCTCACCTTCTCCTTGTATAGACTAACCTTGTCTTTAAGTGCGGTCTTCGGGGAGTCAAGTGTCCTTTGCTAAATGATTGTACCCCAATCAAGAGAGTTATAGCAGTCGATGTCCTCAACATCATCAAATAGGTACGATCCACAACATTCTTCTGCTTGTTTTTACCCATCATTGCAACCTCTGTGTAGTATACTAGGGTTTTTTCACTGCATCCTCATCATTTTCAAATACCAATTCTTTGTATTCTTCTTCAAGAAATGCAAGTTGAATGCGTCTGAGGCCAACCGACTACCAAAGTACTAAAAGTTCGTGTAAGGACTCCTCACTCCATCCAACTCGCGTAGGAGACCGCCACAAACCAGTGATCAACAAAAAGTCGTCCTTCGAAAATGTGACGACCTTTCCTCTAACAAAGAAACTGATTGAGTCCATTCCTGAGTTTTTCACTTCTCTCAATAACATATGGTGGATTAGAGGGTTGTTGAATACAAGTTCAATGTCTAGAAATTGACCAAAAACTGTTCTCTTGAACATCTCTAACTGCCTTTCGATGAGCTTATGCTTTATAATCTTGTTGGCATTGGCAACATGGGCCAAACAAGTTACTTGGCCAGGAAACCTATCAACTTCACGAATTTTCAAAGATTTTGACATCTTAAATTACTCTTGCATTGTTCAATGAACATTCAATTTATCCGTTAATAGGTCCGTACTAAAAAATCACTAACAAAATATACTGTAAATGTCTCGCTAATCTCGCTCATCTCGCTCTAGTACATCTCACTCTAGCACATCTCGCTTTCGCTCGAATCGCTCTAGCACATCTTGCTTTAGCTCGAATCGCTCTCGCACATCTCGCTCTCGCAAAACTTGTCCACTAACTTGTCATCTAACTACATCTTCTTCGTCCTCAACAAATGAAGAACACATCGAAACCCAAAATAAAAGACCGATCAAACAATACCAACCTAAACATACCCTAAACATAGAAGACAAAAATTAAATTCACTAATCCAGTAGAGAACTTCGATTACGACACTGATGGCTTTGCAGAGCGAGATGAATGATACTTGTACGTATAACAATCTGTTTTCCTTAATATTGGCGGACGGGGACGACCGTTGAGTTTGAGTTGAGCGCTATAGACTATAGGGGCATTTTTGTAATCTATTTTCGTGATGACATAAGCAGACGGTCAATTGACATTATTTTTTAAAAAGGGGTCATTTGACATTCTGGACCCTAAAATTGGGTAATCCTTACAATTTTCCCAAATGAAAGGACCAAAAAACTTAATTTTCAAATTTGGGTCTGTTTTCCAGAAGTGAAAATATTTTGGCCTATTTTTGTCAATTACCCAACTTTTGTCTAAAACCCTAACGCTGTGGGGTTTTGATTCTGAAGCTGTGTTTGTTAAACAATGGCGGAAAAGCAGAAACGAAAGAGCATCCCTGTTCTACCATGGATGCGAAGCCCTGTCGACGTCTCTCTAATCGAGGAATGCCCTCTTGAGATCCTCCCTTTGCTCGATTCCAGGCAATTTTCTCTTTCGTTTTAATCATTTGTACACTTAATCCCTTCCTGTCTTCGAGCTTTTCTTCTGTTTATGGCCTCAAATTGACTTCTGCAACTTTTCGTTTGTTATTCATCATCTATAGCACTCCATTGGAGACAAGTGAATCTCTGGTTGGATATCTCATTGAGAGCGTTGAGCTGTAATATTTCTGTGAATTGTATCGACAGTAATTAAAATTTTGGTTATTATTTTATCGCTTAGCTCACGCTTCATATGGCTCGAGATTTAGATGACTATTTTCTGGTGCCGGGAGATTCATTTTCCTAGAGTCTAGTTGCCCAGTTTCTACAGCATTTGATAAAGCTTTTCGTATTTTTCTGACTGAAAAAATTAAGTTAGATGCTTTCCTCTTCCCGAAGGGTCAAATTTTAACGTTTTTTTTCCCCATAATTTTTTCTACCAACGTTAGATTGAAGGTAGCTTTGCAGAACATGGGCATCTCTTCACTGTTCCCAGTGCAACTCGCAGTTTGGCAAGAGGCAATTGGACCCGGTTCATTTGATAGAGACCTATGTATTAATTCACCAACTGGAAGTGGGAAAACTTTAGCTTATGCCCTACCAATAGTGCAAATGCTGTCAAGTCGTGCAGTCAAATGCTTGCGTGCTTTAGTTGTGCTGCCTACTCGTGATCTGGCTTTGCAGGTTATTCATTTGCTATGACTTATTTAAGATATAAATTCCAATAAAGTGCGAACAAGCAGTCTATTGAGTTTATGCCCCTTCTTCTACATGGAATCTGCTAATGTTTTTACCCCGATTCAACGCTGTTTTAATATTCTGTAGTTTATTACAGAACTTATCCTAAAACCTTGCTACTGAGTAATGAAATAAAAAATGATAAAAATAATAGCAGTGTTCTTTTTTTTTTTTTTGGGGGGGGGGGGGGTTCTTTTTTTGTTGGAAATTTACGAGGAAATTCTGGGCTAAACAGTGTTAAATGATGCTATTCAACTGATGGATGAATTAGATCTGATATTGATCTTAGAATAACTTTGCTCTTTGGTAAGAATCTTATAATAACTCTGAAATTCTTCTTATTAATGAAATGCATGAAATATACCCACAACTCTTTTTAATCAGGTCAAAGAGGTTTTTACTGCAATCGCACCTGCAGTGGGCTTATCTGTGGGTCTGGCTGTTGGTCAATCCTCCATAGCAGATGAGATTTCTGAGCTCATCAAGAGACCTAAGCTTGACGCAGGTATCTGTTATGATCCCGACGATTTTTCGGTTGAGCTGCAGAGTTCTGTGGACATATTGGTGGCAACACCTGGAAGATTGATGGACCATATTAACTTCACGAAGGGGTTTACTCTTCAGCATCTCTGTTATCTTGTAAGCTCCCATTGTTTTATAACCTAATATTTTTAGTTACATTTATATTTGAGAAGGCTTAATGTTGATGTTATATAATTTGGCGGATGTCTTATCTGAAAAAAAGGATATAATGTGTTAAATGATGGTTCAAGGATGGTGTTAATCACCGTGTCTGACCAAAATCTCTTTGTTATAGAAATTTTACATTCCACTGGCTACACGTTTTGTCTACTTATTTATTTATTATTATTATTAGTAGTAGTAGTTTAAATTAATGTGGCTGATTGAATTATATACCATTTTAAAAATCAATATAGCTTCTTTGGGCGAGCCTTCTTAATTGTTTTCATTGGTGAATTCCCCCTATTGTTGATTTCATCCTGCATAGTGCACGCCAAATGTAAAGCTGGTAAGCTGGTTTTGTGTTAGTTGTTGGGTAGGGATCATTGATTTTCTATAAGCTGAAACAGTCTACATACAAGTCTGCTATCATGTTTTAGGATAAGCGATTATTTGTATACCAATTTTTTTGCTGTTGGTGTCTCAATACAGTCTGTTGATGAGATATACTATTCAGGTTATTGATGAGACCGATAGGTTATTGAGGGAAGCATATCAATCTTGGCTACCCACCGTGCTTCAGTTGACTCATGCTGATGATGACAGTATCATCTTTCCTTCCTACATTTCACATCCTTGTTCAGCTGGATCCTTAAAAACCATAAGGAGATTGTAAGTTCTACTTCTTGTAATAACGTTCACCGTTATAATTGATCTTCATTATTTTTTTTCCTCTGTGTTCTTTTTGGTGTATCTGAAGATTTCCCGTGTTATAAAACTTTAGTGCTAACTGCATCTACTGTTTGGATTCATGCAGTGGTGTTGAGAGGGGTTTTAAGGGTAAACCTTACCCTAGGCTTGCAAAGATGGTTCTATCTGCAACACTTACACAGGATCCAGGCAAGCTTGCTCAGCTTGATCTGCATCAACCTCTATTATTAACAACTGGGAAAAGAAGATATAAACTTCCGGAGAAATTAGAATCATACATGTTGGTAAATTGGCCCATCTCTTAATTAATGTGATCGAATCATTTCTTGGGTGCTTGTTTAGAAAGGAAAAAATGTGTACACTTAACCATAAAAATGGGACACTGTTGGGCATTGGTCTTGGCGAGGGGTTTAACCCTAGCCTTGGGGCTTTGGATACCAATGAGTTCATAAACATTTATACTTGTTGATTTTTGGCGACATGATCCTAGGAGATATATTTGTTAGTTTTAATGTTCTTTGATGACATGTTCAATACTTTCTTAAGTAACCTTTTAGTTTCAATTTGTTTCTTTTCAGATTTGTGAATCAAAACTCAAACCATTATATCTGGTTGCCCTACTTCAGAGTTTAGGAGGAGAGAAATGTATTGTTTTTACATCCTCCGTGGAGTCTACTCATCGACTATGCTCTTTACTTAACTTTTTTGACGGCTTGGAACTCAAGATTAAAGAGTATTCAGGGCTTCAACGTCAATCATTAAGAAGGTAACACTGGAGGATTATTTTTAACTTTAGTGCTTTCTCCGTTTCCATTTTGTGTATTGTCAGAAAGTAATGAAGCATGTGGAACATGAAGCCTGGAATTTCTCTAAATTTCAAGGACTAATTCATGGTTTTCGCAGCCAGCCCTACTTATTTCTGTGCACGGGCTTCCTAGACAAGAAACTGTAATGTTGTTATAAAATACATATTCAGATTGTACTACCAATTAAACCTGGACCACATCTGTTTCATAGAAGGTTTTTTATTTTCATTTTTAAAAATATTTATTTATTTATTATTTTAATTTTATAATAGAAAATGCTGTCTGTGAGAAAAGCTGCCTTTTATTGACACTCTTTAGTTAGCTTTACATTGATGAGTGTTTTTGTCCCATGGAGATCAAGTATTGCTGTTTGTACCATTTGTCATTTTAATCTTTTAACATGTTCTTATTTGAGCATACTGCATTTTTGCTTTCATTCTCTCTTACAAATGTTCATTTTATTGCTGAGATTTGATTTGACATACGTTCTGCAGCAAGACACTGAATGCTTTCCGGGGAGGGGAGATTGAAGTACTTGTTAGTTCTGATGCCATGACTCGTGGAATGGACGTTGAGGGTGTGAAAAATGTTATTAATTACGATATGCCTGCATTTATAAAGACATACATTCATCGAGCTGGTAGGACTGCAAGGGCTGGGCAGTCTGGGCGTTGTTTCACATTGCTGAGAAAAGATGAGGTATTTTGTGATCAAGCCTTTACGAGTGAATTATGTTGTTTTCACACTTTCATTGGGGTTTCATACCTCTCTTTGGACTTTTGTTTGTAAAGACTTTTGTAATTGTCCCTCTAGGTCTTATTTACTTGATTGAAGTCCCTCTTCAGATTAGTTGGATTCTGTTGGGGTGTTTTTCTTTAATGTTTTATTTTCCATGTATTCTTTGATTTTATCTTTGCTTTTTACCAAAACAAAAATGTTTCTAACATGCTTAGCTTGCAATTAGTTCCTTTTATAAATTTTGAATATATTGGAGATTTTTGAGACACAGAATTGAGAGTTCAAGAACTTATTAGACATTTTTAAAATCCAAAAATCTATTAGACATAAAACTGGACTTTTGAGAGTTCATGAACTTATTAGCTTCCAATTTTGTGTATTTGCTTGAATCATTAAAAAAAAAAAACCCATAGATTAGAGATATTGAACACAGAATTAGAAATTCAGGGACCTATTGGGAACAAAATTAAAAGTTTTTGAAACCTATTAAACACTTGTTAAAGTTTAACGCTTGTTGGACCCAGAATTAAAAGTTCACGGATCTATTACTGATACCTTTTAAAGTTCAACGAGGAAGGATTAAATAAATACAAATGTGAAAGTTTAGGGAATACCCTTGCAATTTAATGCAAGATAATAATACTATTTGACCTTGGGCCTGTTACTGGTAATGCATAATCCACAAGTACATACTTATGGGTTTATAGTTCAGTTAGAAGGTGAATTCCTTTTGGTTTGATCTTTCTTTGTTTCTGGTTAAAAAAAGTTACAGGTGAGCAATTGAGCTATATATCGTAGTCCAACTTGCTTATTCTTAAATTCTTGTGTTTCAGGTTAAGCGTTTCAAGAAATTACTTCAAAAGGCTGATACTGATTCTTGCCCCGTACATTCCTTACCTTCCAGTTCAATCGAGTTGCTCCAGCCTACATATGTCTCTGGTAACACCTCGTCCCTTTTGACCATTCGAAAAAAAACTTCTCTAACTAGCCCAAGTAATTTAAACTGTTGGCTCCATATTCCTTTGGTCTGTGCATCAAATCGACTCTGCTCGTTCCTCATTAATCATAAGTAAAGAAGGCTGCAGGGTTAATTTGTTGGGAAGGATGTGTTGTTTTCAGTGAACCTGCTGCATAGATTAATAAATAATCTTCTACTATTTTTGTTCATACAAATGTTTTCTAGATGTTTTTCTCATTTTGATTCTTAATGATTAACAGCCCTAAAGAAACTGAAGGAAAAGGTCGAATCAGAAACATTCAGGAAGAGTACAATCACGTCTTCTTCTAGAGCGGGCAAACGAAAAGATATGAACTCCTCCAAAGGAAAGGTTGGTATTAACAAACAACTTCATATGAGAGATTAGTCTCCCATTTTGTAATATACGAAAAACATCTTGAATCAATATGGTGGCCATGTTGGGAAGATTAAATGGGAGGCGTGATTTAAATGTTTCACCATCTTGAAATAAAAACACTACTAAGGGACTGAATGACAGCATTCTTATGCATTGGAACATTACAATTCCCCATTTCAAACTCGACTAAATGTTTAACTAATGGGGATTGCCATTAGTTAAAACAAAAACACTACTAATGGCATGATTTAAATGTTTAACCATCTTAAAACACAAACACTACTAACTAATGGAGGGCTGAATGACAGTACTCTTATGCATTAGAACATTACAAATTCCCCATTTCAAACTCGACTAACTAAATATATGGTTGCATTACAGTCTTAGCAAGTTCACTGGAAACTGTGCAAGTACAAATTTCCGGGACTCGGTTGACAAGGACATGAAAATTCAACTACAGGAGATGGTGATGAAGCCTTCTAATTCACTCGAGACTAGGCATTCAATCACTGAATTTGGATAAAGATCTACTTATGTTTCTGACGTACATATTATTGGCACCAACAGCCATAGACGCAGGGGTAGTTGATGATGATAGGCTTCTTGGGGAAGCAGCAGGATACTCATTCTTACTGCACTCTCTCTCCTCTTCACTGATGGTGTCCAACACTTTCGATGTTCGCCGTCTCATGACACTGATAATCTGTGGTGGTGCGACCTCGGTAACGAACCTTGCTATACGGGAATTCGCCATTCCGGGGGTTGGGTGTTTGAGGATGATGGTTGAGAATGTCGATGCTCTAGCCTCTAGGAGCTCTGATTGGTCTGGCCGAGAGCCTGAGAGTGAATGCAAACTTTCGGGTGATATTTATGAGGATCTTCTTGGATAAGGAATTTAATGAAAGTGGGGATACTTGAAGTCAATATTTTGGCTCTGGGTGGTGGTGCCGCCTAGAGTAATTACTATTGATCTTGAGAGTAATTTTGAATTAATTAAAATTATTTTTATTATGTTTAAAATCACTCCATAACACACCTTTAGGGGTGTTTGATAACCAAGGAGAGTTAGATTGAGTTGGTATTTTTTATCAACTTAATGTTTGAGAACCAATTTTAAATGCTGGTGGGTTGAGAACCAACTCCCAAATTCTCTCTCCCTCCAATGTTTTTAATGGTTCCACCCATCGGTTTTTGTTGATGATTACTCCTATCACACTCTGACGACATATTTTGATGACCACCTTCGAGTGGTCAACTCCGACAACCAATTCCGAGTTCCAGCAACCACCTTTGACGACACTCCGACAACCTTGGTAGAAAAAAAAAAAAAACTTTGACTTTCACATTTGCACGACCAACTTCGACGAAGAACTCCAAGCTTCACCATCCACCTTCGGCGACAACTCTAACGACTACTTTCGCACAAGTAACTTCGGTGACATTTTGCCTACCACCTTCGTGTGTCCAACTTTGGCGACCATAGATAAAAATAAACGGTGAGTTTAATTACCCACCATTTTATCACACACCCTAACTCGTTTTTCCATGCATTTTTATTCTTCCAACTCTCTCAATTACTTTGTCGTTTCTATCTCTCATGCTCTTTCACATTTACTCCCCTTCTCTCATCTTTTCCCTTCTTTTGTCGTCGGGTTCGTCAATCGCATTTTCTATCTTCTTTCTTTGTTGGGCTCGTATGAGTTTTATTTTCCCTTTTCTTTCTTAACTCCTTTCTCTTTTTTTATTTTCTTTCTATGGCTATTCTTTTAGATCTACTTAATCTTCTATTTCATTTTGTTTCTTATATCTAAAAAATATTACATACGATGTCCTATTGTTGTTTCATTAAACAAAAGTTCGACGATATGTTTTAAACAATCTATCATTTAATGTTTTTAAATATCATATTCTGATGAAATAGTGGAATTTAAAATTATGGCTCAAGTATTATTATTTTTTTTTTTTAAAAAAAGATAGTTTGTACACTGATGCAATATAATGATAGAAAAAATAGACATCAGTATTTCTAAAATCGTTTCACCGGTTTTAGAAAAAAGGTAAATCCATATTCCACAAATTGGTCAAAAAAGACTATTTAATAGTTGGTTTTAGGATTTATTTTTATCACATTTTTTTGTGCTTCTGAAATCAATTTTGAATGGTTAAAAATATTTTTTTTAGTTATTTTAATGATTTTAGAATTAATTCACAAACATGTGATTATTGTAGTTCTCAAATGACTGATCTCTTCCCTAGACCTTTCTAGGAGATTTTACTTGTGGTATTTGGAGATATAGTCCAAAATTTGCTGGGACCGATTGATTTTGCATTTGCCCTCTTCAAAATTCAACTATGATTGGCGAATTCATATGCCACGTTTCTGAATTTTCTGGCCGATCAATATGTTAATGCTGGCAAAATTTATAGTCGGTTATGAAAATTGTGTAAAAATTTCTGACAAGTGTCAGAATCTTCAAGGAACGAAATTGCTGTATTAATTGAGCAATAAGATATATATGGATGTTGGTAAGGTACCAAGATCCCAATGGAATATCTAAAATATCTATGTTGAATTATTGGTTGCTTTAAGATTCGATTTCTTTTTTCAGTAAAGGAAAACGTGAAGCTCTTGAAATTCAAGCAATTTAAATTGTCCTTGAGCTTTCAAGAATTATTTTCTTGTGTTTTTTTTTTATATCTGTAATTTTGGTAGAAATATCCATCAACGTTGTCAAAAAATTCAAACAGAATTCCATGAACAAACTATTTAAAACCAACACATCACGAACTTTTTTTAATCCAACTTTTAACCTTTGCAGCATTTCAATTTTTATCCAGGATTCAATATCATTACTCGAGTGTAATAACGAACATTATGGTAGGCTTGCACAGGATTGAGATTAAAACGTAACATACCAATGAGAACAGTTGCGGCCAATAAGTATACCCTTCTTTCTTTGGAAGCTTACACCCCCATTAAAGAAGCCTGTGCTCTCTATGAAACTAACTGGCTCTAGTTCCTTGATGTTTCTCACAGTAATATATCATTAATCCGAGGCCGAGCTGCTTCTTTTATTCCTAGATGAAAAGTTTGTTTCCATGAAGGGCCTGCCAGAAAAAAAAAAAAAAAAGTGAGAAGAATAGAGGATCAAATATAAACCAAGTTAAATCCCCCCAAGGAAATTAGCTATGAACAGTAATAGTAAACACAAGGTTAGTTTCGAATGACTTTTAGGGGGTGTTTGGAGTAATGAGTGAAATTGTGAAGTGAACTCCTAGGCCCGCAGTGGTACCCATGAATTCCTTGAGTCAAACAAGGAGTGAAGTTCAAACTTCCTACTTCCCAACTCCTTGGTCCAAACACCTATGGATCCCTTATTCCTTCCATAGGAAGTATTGATCCAATTCGATAAAATTATGTTTCGCAATTTCATGATCCAATTATTTCAATTTCGAACTGATTTTTGGATATAAATCACGAAAATTTATATTAAGCACTTGGAAAGTCATTCCAAACTGGTTCATAGTTTATGTTTATAACTTAAAAGACTGGTTGATAAGAGAATAAGATGGCATGAGGACCAACCAATTAGTGGGACACAATGGTAGGGTATCAAGCATAAGCAGGGTAGTAGGGACTAGAGTTATGGTAAAGTCATTATAGAATACATTAAATCTTACTTCAGTTGAAATATGTAATAATTAAGCCCAGTGACTGTATAATGCTCAGCTTTGGTATATTACCTCGATTTCATGTGTAGCAACGTGAAGAATATAGAAATCATGAGCGAAGAAGATCCCACAAAAATGTAGGCCCATCCAAGGAAATCATTTCTTCCCCCTAACCAGCTTGATGTTGAAATAACAAGCTTCTTTCTACCTCCAAAGCTGTAAGTGTTGTAGTTGTTCATTATCTTGATATCTAGAACATCATCAGCATGCAAATCCTCTTCAATTCTACCGTATAACTTTCTGAAGCTTGGAAGAGCAGCAGTGCGCATCCAGACAATTAGATCTTCATGATCACTCAACTAATATATGAAAAAAGAACCAGCAACCAAAAAGAAAGGAACAAAATAAGCCAAAATATTCGTCGCGGACAGATTATTCAAATGGAATTTGAAAAGGAAATTTGAAACTAAATATTTAACCTGTAGCTTAAATAATCCATATGTAAGTTTAATCATGTGAATATACATACTGAGATACACCTAAATTTCTATTCATTCAATTAGAAAAGTAACACATGAAAATCCACACACAAGCTTACATATCTTAGCCATTCTTCCTTTCCCAGTTGACACCACAACACAAGCTTACATGTTTACCCAGGTATTAATCATTGGATTCTAAATTGGATAGATAGTCCCTTGAAGCAAAAATATTTTCCACGACCCTTCCAGAAGTTATATGTGCGGACCATTTGATTACTGTCTTGGAGCTCTTTTAAAATCCTTTTGTAATTATTGTTGCCTTGAGTTTGAGCCCCAAACCCAGATTCTCCCCTCGGTTCAATATATTAATTAAAAAAAAATACTAAATGATTCTCTAATATAACGGAAAAGTAATATGTACGGACAATGTAATTAATGTCTGCATACTTGTAGCACTTACAGGAATATTTGGATCTAGATTTCCACCACCAATCAAGGTTCCATTTTGGAAGTTAAAAGGATATACGTGCTTTCCAAATTTATGTTTACGGTCACTTTCCCAAGCAATGTTCTTCCTGTTCACCTTCAATTCAGATTTCCCAAGGACAAACCTGTATGTGTCATTGAACAAACTCCATGCTATCAACCCACAAGGGACAACTGGAAGACCATTATGCAACTGGATTGGTTTGCAGGAACTTGTATCGTTGTATGCCAGTCCATGTAAGAGCTGCTTATCACTTCTACTTTTGACATACCTGAAGTTTAGGAAAAGTACAAGATTAAGTGCGCTTGTTAACAGTGAATACTCTGACGTAATTAGTATTTCAGAATAAAGATTCTTCAGCTGAAATAATAGTTCAAAGAAAAGAGATGAATTAATATAAAATCAAGCATCATTACAAAGAACAGAAGGTTATTACCTTCGGTGGTTCTGATAGTAGTTATCTAGTTGATAGTAGATGTAAATTGGAGCTTTCATAGTCTTGTTGACCTATAAAAGTATTAAAATAAGATCAGTAGCAAAAAGGAGCATGGAGAAGAAGTAGAGTCTAAGGGCTAAGAAACACTGGCCCTTCAGTTTGAAAAATGTCCATTTGTAGGACGGTACAACATTTATTGGATAATTGTTAGCACTGTTAGACAATAGTTATATGAAGTGAATATGAGTCTAACATGGTTTTTGTTTTTCCCCTTTCGATTAGAAATATTTCATTATGAACGAAATTTACAAACAAGGAGAAAAGATAGACCCAATCCAAAGGAGTGATAAAATTTATCCAATTGGACAGAAAGGTAGCACATTATAAAATTGAAAAAGCAGTGACAGTTTACACCTAAAGATAGAGCTGGGTAGACAGTATTTTCATAAAGCCTATTCATAATCCTGTTTTTTTTTTTTTTTCATTTTTTTCTTTTTCTCCCTGTATCGTTCCAATTTTATCGGATGTCCCCAAAGGGAATCCTGTTTTTTTTTTTTTTTTAATGACAAAAATGGTTCCTATCAATCCACTAAGCCAAAAGAAGGCTTTGATGGTGTATTTAAAAGGGTTTCATCTCATTTTTTAAGGGCCCAACGCTTGTTAGACATTTATCAGGCAGTGTAAGGCATAATAATGGACATAAATAGTAATATAAGACCAAAAAAAAAGATACAAATATATATAAAGTTTAAGAGTGGAAAACATCGTAGCACATAATTGCATAGAACTTTTGACTTTAGATTTCCTTCTCGTATATTGAAAATGTATATTTTTACAAACATGTATTGTCATGTCCGTGTCCTAGAATTTAAAAAATGATTGTCATTGGTATTTGTGCTTCTTAGGTAAAGAGAGGGGCCTGTTCCCATTACCCTTATTTCTTAGTCATAAAAAAGGCATTGATAACAGAACAATTATTTGACATTAACCACAAATGAATTTTCTGACTCAAACTCTACACTATTGTTTATTGGCACAAGTGGAGTTTTTAGCCCGAATCAATATTTGAAAGCCACAAATTTATCATCCTTCCTTCCATAGGGAGACTACTGCCCTTTCCCATCTTAACTTGGCCTGAAAACTTGAGCTCCTTTCCAAGCATACCCCCACCACCCCACCCACACCCCACCCCCACCCAATTTGATCCCTAATAGTTTCATGGTAACAAACTAATCCACAGCACAAAAAATATACAATGTATACTTTTAGAATTGTATCTTTATATCTATTGTTGAAGCGAAAAATATACTCAATGGAACAATGTGTTCAATGCAGAATCTAAATATAAGTGCGCTACACACAAAAGATAAACACACCTTTAAGGGAAAGGAACAAAGTTTAGGAGCTGAACTATCTTTGATATACGCCACCATATTGTTTTTATATGACACAGGTACACATTCAGTATCATATCTGTATACAATTTCAGCAACCTGCACAAGCATTTTCAACTGTCATTGCAGCACTTATCTCATACTGAATGGAACAATGTATCTAGCTAAGTAAAAGAAAAGCAGTTGAAGAGTAATGTTTAAGATCTATAGAGAACACTTACACTGCGAGAAGCATGAAGGACAACAACCCCAACAGGAATGAAAAGAAGTCCCATTAAAAGAAAAACAGAAATAACCTACAGAAGAGATAACCAACATTCCAAAATCCATAATAATTAATGTACAGTGGAGAATTATAAAGGACTAATGTGTCAGGTCAGGCGACATTCAAAAACTCACCCATGTAGGTGTCAACACAGGCTTACAAGCTGGAAGGCTCTGTTGTGTAAAACGATAATAGGCTGCATTTAATGTAAAAATTGCAGTGTTTACAAGAATACATCAAGTGAAGAGAAAAAAGTCAACAAAATTGGCTTGGAAGGTTGTCGCAAACTCTAAACTTAATTGCCAACAATAATAACGATAAAAGAATAAAGCATGTAAGAGACCAAATTATAATGATTCCCTAACATTTGTAAATAAAGCAACGAACTATAAAACGGTTTGTCAAATGTCTTGTTCATTGCCTACTTCTCAAACATATCGAAGATGAACCACGTATCCGAAGGCCCAAAAAGAAAAGGAATGCGTTTTCACAAGATCAAGCTTCGCATCTTATTATACCAACTATCCACCTTTCCTGTGGTCATTTAACATGATTGCATATACTAGCACCCTGAAGTCTACTGTGCCAATCGGAGCTCAAATATACCATAGGCAGAAGACAGAGATGACTGGACTGGAAGAAGGAGCGTGTGATGCAACCATGTAGCAAGGGTTCAAGATACCATTTCCAAGTATGTTAAAATTTAGGCTCAAACCATTCATCAAAAGTCCTATATTATACTTCAAATTCAATGCAATACTAAGAGTAACCAAGCCATCCATAAGAACTTGATGCCTACCCTCCTTACTTGACTAGTTATTAACCCATTCGATCTCCAAGTTCCTCCCATCATCAGGCATGGAAGTTAAATTTTTTATGACCCATGCTCTCTTTGTGCATACTAGAAACACTATTCTTGTGCTAGTATCCATATTAAGTTTTAATCAAATATCCAAAAGCACACAAACGTCATAATTTCCATAAAAAATTAAAAAAAACCCAAAACAAAGATATGAATGCTACTTTTATCCCAGGATGGCTGGTATAATTGATATAACCATAATTATGAATACTAAGATGCTTTTCTTTGTACGTGGAGACTGGAAACTTCCCTTTATAGTAAACCTTCACTTTTGAAGTCTGCAATTTACATCTAGAGGTTAGCAGAAAAAAGGGTACAACAGTACCTTCACCTATAACCAATGGGAACACGCGGGATATTTTAGTAATTAGAAAAGATGACAAAAGAGATACCTTCATCCTACACTAATCAAGCCTCCACAATATGCAGCTTTTTGAAACCAGCAAATCAGTTGATAGTAAAAGTTACAGCACACACACTTCATATCAACTAAACCAGAAGCTATACAAAGTTTAAAAATTAGACTGCCGCCAAAACCTCAAAAGTTGGTGAGCCAAAAAACTCGATGGATATTTAATATTCCAGGTAAATAGTTGTTCGGGGGTTTTCAATCCAGGACCACTTAATCATGCAAGGATTTTACTATTATGTCCAAGAATTTGGTTTGAAAAGACTTCACTAGTTGTATCAATTATTTTATCATGGAGGTTACCTGTATGTCTCCTTGCTTGTACATATTCTGCTGGAACTGATCCAGATCCTTCAGGAGCCATTAAACTGCTGCTTCCATCCAATTCCATAGTTTTCATAATTTTAAATGGCAAGCCCCTAAAAGAAGTGTTCTAGGAACTTGCACTTGCCCTTATGTTTCAAAGCTATTGCACCAGAAGACAGGACCAGAATCTTCTGTCAGCTACCGAGGCCCTGCCAAACTGCAAGTTGAATGAGTCTTCTTTTAGAAAAAAAAAAAAAAAAATGTTTGGCAAATTGGTGTTTCACCTCACAGTGATTGTAAACAAAAATGTACGAATACAATACATGTTTATTATTACAATAAGTAAGCATATATGTAAACGTGTGTATGCACATATTTACATGAATTGTGTACTTATTTTTTGTCTGAAAACAGTAGTTCTTTAAAAATCTGTGTTGATTCAGTTCAGAACTTGCTTCCCTGTTTCTTCCCCCTTAAAATCCAACTACAAGACAGAAAGCTTTTATATAAATAAAAGCAAACAAAATGCAAACCATATCGCCAGGCCAAGCAACCTGAAGTAGCATTCCCTTTTCACTCATCCATACACTATGATAAATCGGCCATGTTGGCCCTTATGGAGGGACAGCCAATTGATAAATGAAATTTCTTTCATGGAATGTTCATGGTCTTTGCTCTTGGCATAAAAGGGCTCTGGTTAAAAAGTTGATCCAACAACATAATCCTGGAATCGTTCTTCTTCAAGAAACAAAGTTGCCACAAGTTGATTATTTTATTATTAAACCTATTTGGAGCTCTTCTTTTATTGGTTGGACGGTGCTTCATGCTATTGACTCTTCCGGCGGGCCGGCGGCATTCTTATCATGGAGTGAACCTGATTACACTGTTACCAAGGTTATTCACGGTCACTTTACCATATTTGATCATGTATCTTTGGCTGGTGATTTTTCTTTTTGGCTTTCATCGGTTTATGGCCCCTCCGATGGTGTACTCAGAGCTGACTATTGGCGAGAGCTTGATGACTTGGTTGGGTTGGGAGGAGAGCGATGGTTTATTGCTGGCGACTTTAATGTGGCTCATTAGACTTGGGAGAAGTGCCATGATAATTCTGTCTCTTCCAATATGTGGGTCTTTAATCAATGGATTGCCGATTACAAATTACTTGACATCCCTCTCAGTGATAGCAGGTTTACTTGGTCTAGCTCGGGCCGTACTCAATATATGTCTTACTTCATAGATTCTTTCTCACTGATACCTGCCTTGACAAGTTTGGTTCAGTAATTTTAAAACGGCTTGATAGAGTTACTTCATATCACTTTTTGCTTCTGACTTCTGGTAACATCAACGGGGGCCCCACTCCTTTCCGTTTTGAGAATGCTTGGCTTAAAATTCCATCTTTTCGTCATATGGTGGAGGATTGGTGGACTAGCCATCTTTGTGTTGGGCGAAGTGGACATAGTCTCATGATGAAACTTAAGGAACTCAAATTTTTTCTCCGCAACTGGCATCGAACCCAACGATTAGAGGCTTCATCTATTCAATCTCTTGTGTCTCAATTACATTATCTGGATAATCTGGAGGATAATGGCCCTCTTTCGTCTGATTCGAGAACAAATTGAGTTTGAGACAGCGAAGGAACATTTTTATTGGCAACAATGATGGAAATTGAAATGGCTTAAAGAAGGGGATGACAACACTCGTTTTTTCCACTGTATTGTTGTTGCCCGTAAGAGAGAGTTCGATTGTTGAAATTCTTTCAAGAGATGGCCATAGTTTGTTATCTGCGAAAGAGATTGAAAAGGAATTCTTGGATTTCTACTCGAAGCTTTTCAGTAAGGATATGGCACAACGGTTTATTCTTACTAATCTTGATTGGTCTCCTCTAACCCCCTCTCAGGCTATTGGCCTCGAATGGCCTTTCACTGAGGATGAGATATTTACTGTTGTTTCTTCTAAATTCCCTGGTCCTGATGACTTCACTGCTGAATTTTTTAAGTTTTTTTGGTCCACTATCAAGTATGATATCATGACAATGGTCAATGATTTCTTCTCCTCTAGTATCATCAATGCTTCTTTGAATGAGACGTACATTTGCTTAATCTCTAAAAAGGTTGATTTGAAATCGGTTTCTGATTCTCGACCTATTAGTCTTATTTCTTGTGCATATAAAATTATTGCTCGGGTGCTCTCTAATCGATTGAAACTTGTCCTTCCACATACTATTGTTGCAAATCAACTTGCTTTTGTGGTTGATAGACAGATCTTGGATGCCTCTTTAATGGCCAATGAGCTGATTCATGACTGGTTTTACAATAAAAAGGCTGGTGTGGTTGTTAAGTTAGACCTTGAGAAGGTTTTTGATACTGTGGATTGGGATTTCTTGGATGTCGGGCTAAAGGTTTTAGACCGATTTGGTGTCGGTGGATTCAAGTTTGTGTAGCTAGTGCAAACTATTCTATCATTCTTAATGGTCGTCCTCGAGGGAAGACTATTCTTTCTAGGGGTATTCGACAAGGAGATCCTCTTTCTCCCTTTCTCTTTATTTTGGTTGTTGGTTTCCTGAGTCGCCTTTTGGATCATAGTTTAGCTCTGGGGCATATTGCTTCTCATTCTATTGGTACTTCTTCTCTCACTTTAAGCCATCTTCAATTTGCTGATGATACTTTATTATTTTCTACTGTGGATAATTCACCTTTGCAGAATCTGTTTGATATTGTTGGTATCTTTGAGCATGCCTCTGGTTTAGAAATCAATCTTGCTAAAAGTGAGCTGCTTGGTATTCATATTGTTGATCCTGATTTTCAGTGGATGCTGAACACTTTTGGTTGTAAGAAGGACTCCTGGCTGTCTTCTTATCTGGGTTTACCTCTTACTAGTAATTCTAAGTCTATGGCTTTTTGACTTCTCGTTATTGAGAAAACTAAGCACAAGTTTCATAATTGAACATATGAATATATTTCAAAAGGTGGAAGACATACGCTTATTCAGGCTACTTT
Source organism: Benincasa hispida (assembly GCF_009727055.1). Classification (NCBI taxonomy): domain Eukaryota; kingdom Viridiplantae; phylum Streptophyta; class Magnoliopsida; order Cucurbitales; family Cucurbitaceae; genus Benincasa; species Benincasa hispida. The sequence continues at coordinate 2,770,615 of NC_052351.1, read as the reverse complement.
GTCTAATTTGCCTACATAGTACATACTACTGATCTTTGTTTCGAGCTCCCAGCTATGTCATTTCTTTGTTGGATAAATTGGTTTGCGATTTCTTTTAGGAAGGCTCTTGTGACGAGGGTAGCATACATAATTTGAACGGTGAAACTACACAACGTCCCCGATTGATGGGTGGCCTTGATATATTGGTAACTTCAATCATTGAAATTCTGCGCTTTTGGCTAAATGGATTTGGTGTTTTCTTACTTTGCCTGATGCGTTATGGCACAAAGTTATTGTAGCTAAACATCATTTGCTTGCTAGGGGTTGGCCATCTTCTAGATATCGAGGTTCTTATCTTTCCCCCTGGAGATATATTTGTCAGAACATTGGGTTGATTGCTAGTCGTGTTCATCGACATATTGGTGATGGTGCTACTACCACTTTTTGAATGGATCCTTGGCTTTGTTGTGGTATTTTGTCTACTACTTTCTCTCATTTGTTCCGTCTTGCCCTTCTTCCTAATGATATGGTGGCGAATGTATGGATTGTTGATACTGATTCTTGGGACCTTCACCTTCGTCATAATATTAATGATCAGGAAATTTCGGGATGGGTTGTCTTATCGCACCATCTCACATCAGTAAGACACCGTTCTATTGTCGATGTCTGGTTCTGGCCTTTAGATTCTTCAGGTGCTATATTGGCAATTCCCTTATGGTTGATTTGATTGGTTCTGTCGATCCACACTGGAAGGACCTTTATTATGCTATTTGGAAGGACTTCTATCCAAAGAAGATTAAATTTTTTTTTTATCGAAACTCGGTCTTGGAGCAATAATACAGCTGATAGATTGGAACGTCGTATGTTATATGCATCTCTCCCCTTCTTGGTGCTCTACGCGTTGCCATAGTTCTGAATCTCATACTCATTTGTTTGCTCATTGCTCCTTTGGCGAGGTTTTTGGAATATTATTTTGGATGTTTTAGGCTGGTCTTTGGTTCTCCCTAATTCTATTTTTGATCTCTTGGCTACTCTCTTCGTGGGGCATCCCTTTGGTGGTTCTAGAAGAATTCTTTGGTTGGCTATTGTGAGGAGTTTCTTTTAGACTCTTTGATTGCAATGGTCGCATCTTTTGAGACATATTCTTTCCTTTTGACAGATTTTTTGAATCTGTGCTTACTCATGCTTTCACTTTGAGTAGTTTTGAGTCTCCTGTAAATTCTTATAGTTTATCTTTCTTTCTCTCTCATTGGAGAGATTTCTTGTAACCACCTATTTCATTCATAAATGAAATATTTCTATTTTTTTCTTTTAAAAAACGTAGCATTCCCTTCCAATAACCAAAAAAAAAAAATATATTAAGTTATAACCTTCTCTATGCCCGTAGTTTCCACCCGAAGAGAACGTAAAAATCAACTACGTGTATCCAAAATAACGACAGCATCTCGAATATGGCTAGCCAGTTAAGTTGACTACGCACATACATAGCAGGTAGTAAAAAAACCCCTAACTGCTCTCTTTCACAGCCAAACCATTCCGGAGTACAATGCAAGACAAGAAACAGGATTTTTCGTGGATAAAGGTACCACAAATATGCATCACATAATAACTCTACTTAATACTGACATGATCCAAACATAAGTGATAACCGTGAATCGAAACATGAGTCAGAAGTACAGAACCGAAAATTGGATATATGAGATGCGCGGGGGTTACCTGGAGACGTCGGACAGGAGAAACGGAGCTGAAAGAAGAATAATTTGATTACAGCACTCAATCCAATGAGATGATGCGTGAATGCAAGCTATCAGAGGTTGATTGGGCAAAGAGAAAGTGGGATCAGTACTGAAATCTTGGGTTTTTCGAACGAGAAGCTGTGCAGCACCAAGCGCTGTGCGTATAGAATAGTTAGATATTCTGCTCCCACCCTTTTCTCCATTTTTCTCGATCTCCAATTGTTTGTTCGTGGAAAATATTCGCGTGTATCCGTCTGGTGTGACGTTTGACCTCCTCGTCGAAGTACATGCTTCTAAAAATCACCACAATTTTTTAGAGCTATATGAATAAGAAAAATGATAGGGTGCATTTCTCAATTAAATTGTTCAATTATAAATTTTGCTTTTCCTTTCTTCATTAAAAAATTTAATTCATGCAAATTTGTGACTAATTATTAGACATGATTTTTTAAGTATAATAAAAGTAGATGATTCAAATTGTATACCTCTTGATTTTTGAGCTAAATTCATTTTAACTTTTAAATTAACTTTTTTATTCTTCTTTTTATTTTCATTATACGGTTGTGGTTAAATTACAAGTTTAGTTTTAAAATATTCATTTTTCATTTCATGAACTTTAATAATGAATGGTTGCATCATAGCTACTGTCCTCCTACCATAACCAAAAAATAACGAGTCCCTTAAACGAATTTACATGTTAGGTTATGGTTATGGGTATCTTTTATTCTAAATACTTTGCATTATCATTCCACTACCTACCTTTTTGTTTTTTGGCACTGCCAAGATTGAGGAAACGCGAAGTCTTAGTATTACAATCACGACTTAGGGGCCGTTTAGATTGGGATTTCCTCGATACCCATGAATTAAGGATGCCTGAGAATTATATGTTTGAGAATAAAATTGTTGGGAACCAAAGATGACCATGTTTGGTTGTGCATGAAAATACTATCATAATTTTGTGAACAAAAATTGTGTTTGTGTTTAATTTATGAAATTAAGCATAAAAATCTTATTATAATTGTAATAGATTAATAATTTAAAGAATAAATAATATTCAATATATCAATAAAAAAAAGTAATTAATTATGATCAATAATAATTAGAATTATAAATATTTGAAGATTATAACTATAATTATTCAATATTTTAATTATAACTATAATATTTTAATAATTTTTAAATTAAAATTAACCGCTTAATGCATTTAATGAACGTCATAAAATTAACCGCTTAATGCATCTAACATTTAATCATTTTTATTATTAATTAAGCTCAACATTAGTAATTTTACTTTTAATTAAATAATATAAGAAAATATATTTAAATAGACAATATATTATATAAAATGTGAAGAAAATGAAATAAAAATATTATATGTTAATAAAGAATACTAAAAGTATTTTGTAAATATGATATGTTAATAACGAATGGGGTAATAAAAAATAATCACAATAAATAATTAACTTCTTATAAATAACTAGTGATGATTATATGTTCATAATGAACGATCAAATTAAAATTAATCTTCATAAATTACTTAATTATTAAAAAAATAATAAAGTAATAATTTACTATTATTGAAAATGAAGTTTAATACTAACTAAATTTAACTAATCCTAGTTTACTAAGTAAATATATTTAAGGTATAATTAGTTAATAAATTAATAATTTATGTAAAAAATAATTTCACTCATTTAATAAATTTTTATTATAAAAATAAGTCAAGTAAATATTTTAGTAAATTAATATTTATTAATTAACTATATTCAAAGTGAAGTTATATGTAAATGAAAAAAAAAAAAAAAAAAAAAAACTCATAATTTTGGAAGAGAATAGAAAACTCTTATACGTGGAAAATGAAAATGCCTTTATGCCAATTCCAATGCAGAAAGCCTATCAATCAAACGACCTCTTAATGATTGGGTTGACATCTTCCAAGACATGCATTGATTTTAAATTAAGTGAACTAGAAAAACCAATCATGAGAAAAATATTGTTACATTCTTTCACTATATTTAAATTTGACCAATCCATTTGCTTATACAATCTTTGCTACATCACATAGATGCATGAGATCTCTTCTCTTTAATATACATGTGTTTCAGCTTGTGAAGCAACAATATAACAATCATCCAAACACAATCCAACATACATCTTGTCTCAGAGAAAAGGGAAGAAAAAGAACTTCACAATTATGGCCTCCACATTTATTCTTTGTTTAAAACTCTCAAGACTGCATTTGCAAGTTCGAGAATAACAGGTCTTCATAACAGTTTTGGCAAGTTCAATCTTGAAGCGCTAAAAATTTCTTTTGACGCTCAATGAAGAGGCTTAAAAAACTCCAGTACAAGCATTTATATAATTAGAAGTTTATTTTTTCAATAATATGTGGGAAGAGTGAGCGATTCCAACCTAGTTAGACTATACTCAAATTGACTATAATGGGAAGTCGTCGATTCCAAAATGTTTACTACTTACCATTTAGATACAAACTAATTACTGCATCACAAAGCAAGTCACAGCCCAACAATATGTATACCGTTGCCAATCCCACTAACAAAAATTGGAGTTGAAAGATAAAATAATATCTCCTATGCGAATCGATATAAACAAATTGTTTTCTTGTCAAAATTTAGTACAGCAGGCACATAGGGGAAACCATATGAAGAACAATTCTCACCCCAACAGCCAGCAGCATCACCAAATAATCAGCCAAACTCAATGTATACAACATAGTTTCCTTACTCAGCCGACTTCTTGTCAGTGGCATTGAGTACGCCCTGCCCTTCATCTGATGTGTTCTTCCTGACTTGCCGTCGCCTAAGAGCTGATTAAGACAGGAAAAATTGATTAGAATAGTTAAGGTATAAGTGAAGTGGCACATACATTTTGTTTTCACATACTAAAAACAACAGAGGATAGTAAGGATATCAAAGTGCAACATGTAAGGGAAATGGTGAAAATGAATCATAGAAAAGAGTAGGTAAAGACGAAGCAACATAAGGAGAGAAAAGACAAGAAATAATACATTTAAGAGCGGATCCGGCAAGACAAGTCAGTCTTGAATTTGTATTTGCCTCAGCTAATGGATTTGGCTTGTCCTTAATAGCAGTCATTCGAACATCCCAAACACGTATAACTCCATCTGTTGATGCAGAAGCAACTACATGGGGATCATCATCAGAGAAAGTACTAGAGGAATTCTTTGTGAGTACAACAATCCCTTTGACACGGGCAGCATGTGCTTCTTCTATTGTATATGCCACCTTTCCACTATTTACATCCCACGCCGTAAGACAACGGTCCTCTCCACCAGTAAGCAGGATGCCGTTCTGACCAGGTTTCCATAACAATTAAACACAAGGAGAAAAGAAGCCTTTTATGAACATAAGAACTAAAAAAAGGATGAGAGATTTAAACATTTACATGTCTCTGAGACCACCTATGAACTTCAATTCCAATGAAGGATCAATGACCAAATTGTTTAATATCCCCATGGAAATGATGAAGAAACCTCACACTTTTTATAAGACAAATGAGTTGATCCCCTCATAGTCTATTGATTTTGAGATGGTTGATAAAAAAAAGTTTGGGATCCATCTCAAGAATGGTGAACCTATAAACCCACCATCTTGAGAGGCCTGTTGAGTATCACACATATAAGATACTTCACCTATAAGATATTTCACAATCTTAGTTGAATTACTCCCCTCATAACTAATTGGTCTAGAAGAATTCCTCTCATACCTAATTGGTCTCGGAGAATGCTTTATCTAATCCAAAGGATTAATCTCTTAGACTTTCTTTAAAAAACACACACACACACAAACAGATAGCTACAAAGTACAAATGCACATCCAGGTCAATGCAAATAAATCAAACTGGATCCTTAAAAAGTGGAATATACGACTCCAATAGAACTTTTGAAACATCTCAGAGTGCCAGAGGAACCGGTTTATTTAAGAAATGTACAACAATTTAAGTAACAATCTTAGGATAAATCATCCTTATTATCTCTATTTTCGATGTTATTCAGAAATCTGAGACCAACCAGACAGGAAAACGGAGTTCTATAACACAATTATGAAACACGGTGTTCAGAATCCAAAGAAGAAGAAAAAAGCCTACGAAAGAGACTGACCTCGCAAGGAGTGGCACAAAGAACCCGCTTCTTGTTCTCGAACTCGCACAACAACCGTGCATCCTCTGCCTCATGAACCGAAACCTTCTCTTCCATAACCATGAAAAACTTATCTCCTCCAACGTCAAAATCCACCAAACTGGCCTCTTTACCCAACCTGCAATAGAAACTCCTCCTTCCACGAACCAAATTGATCATGGCCAAGCACTCGTCATGGCCCACAGTCAACGCGAGCTTTCCAGAGGGATGGATAGAGAGATCATTAACAGCCTTCCTGTGAGGCAACACAGTCTTGAGGTGGACAAAAGGGTCAGCATCATAGATACATACGGAACCATCTGCAGCAGCAGAGACAAGGTTACGAGGGAATGATAGGTTAGGAGGTGTATAGAAGGCGAGAGAGGTTAGAGATGCAGAGTGCTCGTGAAGTGATCCGAGAGAGGAAGCGGTGGAGAGGTCGTAGAGATGGATGGTATCATCAGCGCCACCGGAAGCAGCGACGGGGCCGGCGGCGGCGAGGGTTCTGATGACGGAAAGATGAGAAGGATAGGAGAAAATAGGGGTTAGAGTCAGAGTTTGGGGTTCGGAAGGTCTAAGCTTGAACCCCCATATGAATTTTTCATAGGAGCCTGCAATGAGACTCATGGAGGCGGAGGCGGTGGTGGAGCTGAGTGGGGGGAGGTGGAGGCGGAGCAGAGAGGAGTCGAGCGGAGGCTAGGGTTTTAGGAAACGCACCAGTCGCTGCTACTCCATTTTTTTCACTTCTTTTGTAAATTTTCATTTTAATATTCAACCCTTTTAATCTCAAAACTCGGGGCGTTTATGTTAATAATGAATTATTATAGTTATAGTTTATTATGGTTATGTTTATAATAGTTTGTATTTGGGATGAAGATTATTTTAATTTAGGTTATAATAGTATATATTTGAGATGTAAATTATTTTTCGTTTGAGAAGAAAATAATAAATATTGTAGCAAAAAATTAAAAAAAATAATGAATATAAAATAGTAAAAATGGTAGCAAATAGTAAATACGTAGCAAATGGGGTTTTGAAATAGTGTTGAGTGTAGTTATTTTGAGGTTTCGAAATAGTATTTATTATAGTAATAGGTAGTTGTTATAATCGTAGGATAGTTTTTGCCCCAAATGTCCCCTAATATTCAACCATTTTATGTCTATACTTTCAAATTTGTGTTTTAATTAAAAAAAATATCAATAGTTCTAATTTAAAACCAGTCCCAATTAAGTTCCCATCATAAAGAAAAAATATTTTATTTCTAACAATTAGTGTAATGTAATTATATTATTAATAAAAATAAGTTATTTAAAGGGTAATTCATATTAATAGAAAAATAATCAAACTATTTACAATCTATAGCAAAAAAATGTCTCACGCTAATTAGGTTTTTTCCTTTTTTGAAATTTCCTAAAATTTGAATTCCACACGCGCTTCTTATTCATCGTCTATGTCTTCTTCCTCGCCATATTCTTTCTCAAGCATGACTTTGATTTTCTTCTTCAAATTTTTGCTATGTGGGCACAATGTTTCCTCGACCTTGCTGACGTCTTTTTCCTCTATTTTCTTCAATTTTGTGTGTGTGGTTGTCTACGGTTCTTCCTTGTCCACACGTCCTTGTTGCCAAAAATGCTCTCCTTCATCGATTAGGCATTCTTCACTTGTCCACGGTTTCTTGCCTTCTGTTCGACGACTTCATCATCGGTATTTTCTCTTCTCTTCTTCTCCTTCTCTTCTTGGTATGATGTAGGCTTTCTTATTTTTCTTCTCATTCTCTTCTAGGTTTTTAGAATCTTAGAATTCTATCACTGTTGTTCATGATATAATGTGATAGAACTCTATTTCTTCTCTAAATTTGCTTGTTGTATTTGTGTTCTTTTCAATCTAAATTCTTATGATGTAAGAAAAGAACATACAACCACCTTAAATGTATTTAAAGCATGTCCGCCATGAAAGCCATAAAACTGCTCTACTAACTAGTGACTCTACTTTTATTATTCTTCCTTGTTTTTTATTTGTTGTTGTGCAGATAGTTTTTTTGTGTTTAATATGTATGGATGTGAACATTTCTCTACCATTGATAGACAGTGACAGAACTCTATCACTGTCTATCAGCTATACAAAGTGATAGAACTCTATCACTGTCTATTGTTGATATAAAGTTATAGAGCTATATACATTTTAATATTTTCATATACAATCTTCTTCTTCTTCTTCTTCTTCTTCTTCTTCTTCTTGCAGTAAATTGATACTATGGTTAATGTTCCTATAGTTATTTTTAATAGTGGACAATGTACTCATTACAATTCTTATGAAGATTATAGTGTTGTTGGAGTTTTTATTGATGATATGATAGACTTCAATGGTTTAATTAGTTTGATATTGGGTGAAATTCAATTAGATGTTTCTATAGATTTATTAGTATTGTTGGATTTTGGTCAAATTAATATTCAATTTGTATTATGAATAAAAAAAGATAAGGACGTTAGTTGGTATCTGTCTTTGGCTAAAGATTCAGGGACTAGGCATCCTTTAGTTGCTCATATTAGTCATCATTGTGTAAAAGGATCTTTTAGTGGTATCAGTGGTGGAGGTGGGTAGATTGTTATGTTTAGGTTATTCTACTTCTTCAAATGATCAAGTCATGCGAGATGTTGGTTTTAATGGTGATTTGAAGGAAAAAGATGTATTTGGAAGTAAAGAAATACTGTCCAAATGCTTTTGTGTAATAGTAGTGAATAAGAATTTTCAATCCAGGATTACACGATCAAATTCAAAGTCGCTTAAGTTGAAGTGTTTGTAAGAAGGCTATCAATGATATGTTCGGGCATCTTGGTACAAGAAGGGTGAGTTGTGGATGCTTAGAAAGTACATTTCTGACCATAATTGTTCAATGAATACAACTCAGAGTTATCATAGGCAAGCTTCTTCATCTGTTACTGGGGACTGCTTGAAAAAGGATTTTAGGTCTATCTCTACTGATCACTCCCTTCCTAAAGATATTGTTCATAAGGCTCGTACTAAGTTTGGTGTTAATGAAGGGATCAAATTTTGAGTGGAAGCATGTGAATGTCTTGCATTTTGTTCTTTCAGTTTAAATGAAACAAAATCAGTACAAAAACAAAACCAAACAGGGGATAAACATTCAATAAACTAGCATGCTATTTGAACAGTAGAAAAGAAAAGGGAAGAAGAATATTATATACCTTCATCGATTCTCGAACTCTTCACGTTTTCTTCGTCTTCTTCTCCGAAACGATTCTCCAACGAAAAATAGACACCACCGTAAGTGAGACCTCGTTATTCTCTAGGAACAAGGGGAGAAAAGTGGTCTCTCACACATTGGTTGAGGAAGAAGAATAGAGAATATGGAGAAGAGAAATTTTGAGAGGAGAATAATTTTGGAGGCTAGGATTTCATTTCACCAAATGAATTCCCTTACCCTATTTTGGACAAAACGATGAATTTGTTTGGAAACTTTCTCCATAGTTTTCCAAAATTACCCCTTGGGTTAATTTAAATAAATAACCATTATTTAATTAATTACCCCATTAATTAAATAATCATATTAAATTAAATTTAGTAACTAATTAATTAATTAATTAATTATGTTTATTTGCCTCCACCTAAGAGAGCAATTTATCTACTTACTTGCTTCGGGGAAGGAGTGAATTCCATCTTGTGTAGCTGAGTTCCCAACTCCTCAATCAGACGAATCTCTAAAATGGTAGGGTTGTCTAGTCGGCGATCTGGCCACTCTCACCCATGCAAATCAAATGACCGCCCTCAAGCAGGAGTTCACAACTCACTTAGGATTAAGGTCACGTTACCTATGGTCATTTTAGTGAAATTAAAGTTTCAATTATGAACGACGTTATATAACGAGACTAAATATTTCGTGGTCCGGTCTTATACAAACTCCTTTGTATATAATATCCTTGCTCGCATGTCAAATATATGAACGATTAAGATCAGATAATTTGTAGTACTTTACAATATTTGTAACACCTACAAAGCGGGCCATACTCGTAGTGTCACCAGGATAAGGTATCTAGCCTTATCCATATACTACAGACCATTTCAGTTATCACTTAAACACGATCCACCTATATGTCTCCACATACATATTTAGGTTACAACGATAACCATGGATTTTAGTTGATTGGTTTGTGGTTAATGCAACTAAAATATTATATATTTCATAGACAGAAGTAAATAAAATATCAAATATTATTAGTCACATAATTGTTTATTCATACAAGGTTTATAAACTACAGGACCTAACGAGATTTAGAGCATCAACCCCAATAGTATATAGTATGCATGATTAGGGTTTCATAGGATTAATATAATTGTGATATTAATGTGTGGAATGCTAAAGTATTTGTTATAGTATGTCTATTTTTTTTTATATAAGAGTTATAAAATGAATTAGACATTTAAAATCTATAAAAAGATAAGATGCATGCTCACTTAGGTTTAATAACAACTTGTTTTAATAGCTAAAATAGGTGGTTATCTTATAAAACACTATTACAAACTCAATCGATCTATAATCATGTCTAAGGCTGGAGGTACTTAAGTTGACAATTTACGTACCTACCTGGGGATTATAGGTGAAATACTGAGCGTTGTTAACCAGTTTTATAAGCATGCGTGAGCGGTTTGAGGTTTTAAATTCGGTTTATCACTTAGACATCATAGATTAAATCCAATTATAAACGTTATACTTAGATAAACCACATAGACTTAGGTTGTTTTAGTTGGAATATGCCTAAGTAAAAGTATATACCCAAACATTTAGGACACTTTAGTGAGAGATTAATAATATATACGATATGTTATTCTTAGTTCTCACGTCCCTAATAGTTCACACTGTGAGATTCATACTCGGCTTTGTGTTACTCTAGGAGTGACCTCCATTCGAAAAGTGTTTGCAAGGGTCAATATCAAGATGAATAGGGAAAGTAGTTCATAGTAAGTGGGTGAAGGATATGTGTCAACGTGCCCTACATTCTCTTCTGTTAATTTTGATTGTGAGATTTCTATGTTGCACCTGCTTGTTGACTTTAGGCAACATTTGCTAGTTGTTTAACAAACGGCTATCCCCTCGAAGGGTCGTAACATGGAATTCGAAACAACTCAAACTCCAGGAATGGATAAGATTTCTTAGGTCAATTCCCAACTTTGACTATCCAATTCAGAAGCATCGTTGGGTCCGACCCCTGAAGTCTAAAAATGGAAGGTTACACTTACAGAATTACTAAATGTTAGTAAATTCTTGACCGAAATAGTAACTAAATGAGTATAGGAATAAGAGTTATTATGGATATAGTATTTAGTCAAGAATGTCTTGCTTTAGTGAATGAGTATTTGACTGCCATTTGGTAGCACTTATTCTGACTCATTATAGTATCGTTGCAAAATTACTCGCTTCCAACATGTTTAACGGTAATGATTATTCAACATGAAAATCAAATATACTAGCAAACGATTGTTTAAATTTTGTTTTAGCAGAGAAATGTCCTCGATCTTCTTGGTCTTTTGCAAACTAAAATGGTTGGAATGCATATGACAGATGGATTAAGGCAAATAAAAAGGCCCGAAACATTATTCTAGCAAATATATATGATATAATAGCTAAGAAAATAAAGAACATGGCTTCTGCTAAAGAAATCATGAATGTCATAAATGAAGAAACAAAGAAAGTACGACACAGTAAATACGATTTGTTTGTCATTGAGACGTGCTTAGTGGAACATGATAAAAAGACCTGGATAATAGATTCAAGTGTTGCTAATCATATATGTGCTTTCACTCAGAAAACTAGTTCCTGGAGGCAGTTTATAGAAAGCGAAGCAACTTATAAGGTAGAGAATGGGGAAGTTATTTCAGCTAAAGCAGTGGGAGATATGGAGTTATTTGTTGGAGATAAACACATTTTACTTGAAAATGTCTATTATATTCGTTTTATGAAAAGGAATTAATATCTATCTCATATTTGCTTGAACAAAATTACATAGTCTTTTTGAAAATAACGAAGTGTTCATTATTTTGAAAGGTATTAAAATATGTTCTGCAAATTTAGAAAATAACTTATACATGTTAAAACCAACTGAGGAAATCACCGTTTTGAATATAGAGATGTTTAAAACAGCTAAAACTCAAAATAAAAAACGAAAGATTTCTCCAAATTCCTATCTTTGGCACTTAAGATTAGGACATATTAATATCAATAGGATTGGGAGATTGGTTAGGAGTGGACTTCTAAATCAGTTAGAAGATAACTCTTTACCTCCATGTGAATCTTGTCTTGAAGGTAAGATGACCAAAATATCTTTTTCAGGAAAAGGTCTTAAAGCTAGTACATTCAGATCTTTGCGGTCCGATGAATGTTAAAGCTAGAGGAGGGTATGAATATTTCATCAGCTTTATAGATGATTATTCGAGATATTTCTATATTTACCTAATGCATCATAAGTCCAAAACACTTGAAAAGTTCAAGGAATATTGGACAAAGGTTGAGAACCAATTAGGTAAAAGATTAAACACTTCGATCAGATCGAGATGATGAGTTTATAGACTTAAAATTCCAGGACTATTTGATAGAACATGGAATTCAGTCTTAACTCACAGCACCTGACACACCATAACAAAATGGTGTAGCAAAAAGGAGAAATAGAACCCTATTGGACATGGTTCGTTCAATGATGAGGTATGCTTAGCTGCCTAATTCTTTTCGGAGTCATGTAGTAGAGATTCCAGTGTATATTTTGAACATGGTTCCCTCAAAAAGTGTTTCAGAAACACCTTACGAGTTATGGAAAGGACGTAAAAGTAGTTTACATCACTTCAGAATTTGGGGATGTCCAACATATGTGTTAGTGTAGAACCCAAAGAAATTGGAACGTCGTTTGAAAGTATGTCTATTTATAAGCTATCCTAACGAGACAAAAAGTGGTTATTTTTATGATCCTTAGGAAGATAAAGTATTTGTATTGACAAATGCAACATTCCTAGAGGAATACTACAATAAAAATCATCAACCTCACAAAAGCTAGTATTAAGTGAGATGTCTAGGGAAACTACAGATAAATCAACAAAAGTTGTTAATCAAACTGGTTCTTCAACAAGAGTTGTTGATGAAACTGGTACTTCACATCATTCTCAAGAGTTGAGAAAGTCTCGACGTAGTAGAAGCGTTGTTTATTAGCCTCACCGTTACATTGATTTAACAGAAACTCAAGTCATCATACCTGATGATGGCTTAGAGGTAAAGGAACCTTTGAAGGTTCTTAAGAAGAAGCATGGAAATTGATCCAAAATTTATTTTCACATAATCAAAATTACAGAGTGCAAATGTTATGCATAATCATAAATTTACAACATGCAAACAAAAAGGTAATGAGAGAACTAATCCTTGAAGAACGACTTTTTTTGTGTATCCTCTTCTCCAAAAATCACGAACTCGAAACCTCACAATGGACACCACCACTTGATTGCATCAGTATTCTCTGGGTGAGAATCCATAAGTTTTGTGGGCTCTGGTATTTTGGAAGAGAGGGATTTTGAGAGAGACGAGAGGAAGTGAAAGGATTCAGATTTTCTCATAACGTTTATGTGAATCTATATTCCTTTTATGAAACCACACCAAGAAGGAGAAGAAGAACTCTCTTCTGCCTCACTATCACATATTAGAGAGAAAAGAGGGGGAGGGAGTTACAACTCCCTCCCAAAATGATTTTTAAAATAAAATAAAATAAAATAATTTATTTTCATAAATCAATTTAATAGATATTTATATGATAACTACCTTATCATATAATATATATTAAACTATATGTTATAACAAATATAACACATAACCTATAATTTCTTTTCTTTCATCAATGATATTTAATATAAATTCCATTTATATTAAATTTAATTATATGAACTAACTTCATATAATTAATATTTGAATCATAAATCCATTTATATTAAATTTAATTATATGAACCAAATTCATATAATTAATATTTGAATCATATTTAAATATTTATTTCCTCTCAAATAAACTTTATATTATAACGTATCAAATATATTATAGGAATTATATCATATATAATTAGATTAAATTAATTATATCACATATAATTAATTCTCTCAATTAATTTGAACAATTCAAATTAATCCAAAAATTGTTTCTTATTAATTCTCATTAAGCTACAGAAGGGAACTCATAGACATGTAGCTTGAAGTTCCAACGGTACATGAATAATTAATTAAACTCCTTTAATAAAATTATTCACCATTCATTAACTATCATATACTCCACTAAAGACTGACAACTGCACTCTTTGCACTACAGATATATTTCTGTGTTCATTAGATATAATTAGTCAACATTACAATGACCCTTCACAAATTGCTCGTAAATACAACTAGGCAAAAATTACCGTTTTGCTCCTGTAGTTACATCTAACTCCTTAAGTACCACTGATCTCTCTAATGAACAATAAATCATAGTCCAATTTGTTGAGATTGGTGTCCTAATTCTCTCGGTGGTCTCGTAGTTTGTAAACATTTTGTACACATTGTTATTAATAAATAAGTATTATTTTATTTGCATTTATTCGTATCCAATAAACTAAGATCCGTGGTTATTTCATGTAAACTTAAACATGTATGTGAGACATACAAGTGGATCATGTCTTAAATAATAACCTAAATGGTCTGCAGTATAAGGATAAAGGAGGGATACCTTATCTTGGTGACACTACGGATACGGCCCACTTTGAAGATATTTACAAGTGCTGTAAAGTTCTACAAATGGTTTGATTCTGACCATTCATGTGGAGACATACGAGCGGGGGTGTCCTATACAAAGAGTTTGTATAAGATCGGACCGCAAGATGATTAGTCTCTTTATATAACGCCGTTGATAATTGAGACTTACATTTTACTAAAATGACCATAGGTGACATGATCTTAATCCTGAGTATTTTGTGAACTCCTGTCTATGAGGGCGGTCCTTTGATTAGTATGGGTGAGAGTGGCCAGATTGCCAACTCAACAAGCCTACCTTTTTGGGGATTCGTTTGATTGGAGAATTGGGAACTCAGCTACACAAGACAGAATTCACTCATTCCCCAATGCAGGATAAATAGATAAATTGTTCTCTTAAGGGCTGATTCCGGGTTTTGAACATAGTGGTCATACCCTCTCTTTGGAAGATAGGACTCGGTCATAGTAGGACTATGACTTATTGTTCATTAGAGGAATCAGTGGTATTTAAGGAGTTAGATGTAACTATAGGGGCAAAATGGTAAATTGGCCCAGTTATACTTACGAGCGATTTGTGAAGGGTTATCGCACTGTTGATTGGTCATATGGACACAAAAATATATCTGTAGTGCAAAGAGTGCAGCTGTCAGTCTTTATTGGAGTGCTCGACAGTTAACAGATGGTGGATCTCGTGACTAAAGAGTTTAGTCAGTTATTCACGTACCGTTGGAGCTTTAAGCTACAGGTCCATGAGGTCCCCTTGGTAGCTCAATGGGTTCAAATTGAGAATCAAATTTTGGGTTAGTTTGAAGTGTTCAAATTAACAAGAGGAAATTCAATTATATGTGGTATAATTGGTGTGATGTATTAGATACATTAATTGGAGGAATTAATATAAATATCATTTATATTAAATACCATAAAATAGAAAAAGAACTATAGTTTATATGTTTCATATGATGAAATATTAAAACTATAGGTTATAAATATAATATGATAAGTTGGTTATCATATTTATTTATAATAATATCAATTATATGATAATTAATTTTTTTCTCTAATAACTGATTTGAGTGGGAGGTTATTGGAAGTTTTATGGTAACCGTGAGATAAAAGGAAAATTATTTTCCAAAATTAGTAGTTGCTCCATTCGAAAATTTCTCATGGAAAAAGGCTATCAAGTAAAAATAGTTTTTACTAAGCGATAGTTGTTGAGAGTGATCATTTAGAGTTGACTATACGATAGTTACTCGTTGATCGTTGCTACACGATTGAGTAGCAAAGTCTATGCGATAGGCTTTCGTTTACTAAACGATCGAGTACATCATCTATGTGATAGATAGTGTTCTTATCTCCCACTTACTCGATCGTCTACTCGATCGTATACCTCATGTCTTCCTCAATACAAGATCATACAAAGCCCACGACTCTTGAATTCTCACATCGAGAATACCAAGGTAACACTCGTGGTGGTGTTCTAACTCAGTTCGTGAATCGAGTTGGACTCGATTGGGTTTGAGAAGCATTCAGTCGTTCGTGGAGGTGTTGTTCTGTTCGTTGCGTTCGAATGCTTTGTTTGGACACATTATAAATTGATCGAGGGATACTTGAAAAATGGTTCTTCAAGGGTACACATACTCTATCCCTTGAATCTTCTTATAGCATGTTGTAATTTCTATTGATGCATAATCTATTAGTTTCCGATTAGACTGTAATCGTTGTGTTCAATCTGAATGGGATTTGGAATGATCCGCTTCCGCTGCTCATGGAGATCTCCGTTTGTGATTTCCTTTACAACTATGACCAAACCCCTCTCGAACTAGGAGAGGGTGTGACGCCACATTGTTCAAGCCCCAAATCATCCTTAAGTGTGCAATTTATCTACTTACCCCGATATTGGGGAATGAGTGAATTTCTTCTTGTGTAGCTACGTTCCTAACTCCACAATTAGACAAATCCCTAAAATGGTAGGCTTATTGAGTCGGCTATCTGACCACTCTCACCTATACAAATCAAAGGACTGCCTTCATAAGCAAAAGTTCATAACTTACTCAGGATTCAGGTCATGTTACCTATGGTCATCCATGTGAAATATAAGCCTCTATTATGAACGTCATTATATAATGAGACTAAATATTTTGTAGTCGGTCTTATATAAACTTCTTTGTATAGAATATCTCCAATCACATGTCTCCACATGAATGATCAGGATCAGATCATTTGTAGCACTTTAGAAAAATTGTAACATCTATAAAACGGGCTATACTCGTAGTGTCACAAGGATAAGGTATCTAACCTTATCCATCTACTACAAACCATTTAGGTTATCAATTAAATATGATCCACCTATATGTCTCTACGTACATGTTTAAGCTACAAGATAACCTTGGATGTTAGTTTATTAGTTTGTGGTTAATGCAACTAATTTTGAAATAAAATATCACATATTTTATTACATAAATAAAATGTTTGTACAATACTATTACAAACTATAGAACCTTATGAGACTTAATGCATCTACCCCAACAAGAGGATCCATTGACTTTTAAATAGGCAATAGAAGATCTGGATAGAGACTAATGGATAAAAGTCGTGGACCTCGAAATAGAGTCAATATACTTCAATCCAGTCTGGAAACTTGTAGATCAACTAGAGGGGGTAAAATCTATTGGTTGCAAATGGATCTACAAAATAAAACGAGATCAAGCTGGTAAGGTACAGACTTATAAAGCTAGACTCGTGACAAAAGCCCTTTCCCAAAGAGAGGGAGTAGACATTGAAGAAACCTTCTCTCCAGCTGCCATAATCAAGTCTATTAGAATACTCTTATACATTGATTCCTTTTTATGGTTATGAAATCTGGAAAATGGATGTCAAGATAACTTTTCTAAATGGCTATCTTGAAGAGAGAATCCATATGTCTCAACCAGAGGGGTTTATTGAGCAGGGTCAAGAGTAAAAAGTTTGCAAGCTTAATAGATCCATTTATAGGTTAAAACAAGCATCTTGATCCTGGAATATGAGATTCGATACTGCGATCAACAAAACTTCCAGACCACCACTAGAGTTTACCCACTATTCTTTGGACTCAGAATCGGGTTGTAGGACCCGGTGAATGAAGGAATGAAAAGGGGAAGAAATGGTGGTTCAAGGTTAATGTGAGAAAGATAGGAGAATTTTTTGTGAGAATTTTTGGAAACCAAAAATATAAAATTTTTTCAAGAAGGAAGGAAAAAGATTTCAAAAACCTCTTTTTATTAAACAATTACATGCATCTAATGCATGTAAAAACTCACCAAAATTCAACACCTCACAAAGCACTAAACCAAAGTGAGCTATGCATCATTCTATAATGTTTACACATAGTCCACTTAAGTTAGTGGGATTATCCAACAAAAATGTTGGATAGTTCCACTAACTCTTAGTCAAGGGCAAAATGGTATTTTTCTATTTGGTCAAAGTCAACCCTTTGACTTTTTACCGTTTTGGCCCTTTTGACTAATTTTGACCTCCCGAACATGAATCTGCATTCATATTTTCAAAATTCAAATCACATTTGAATATAGAGTATCATACAAAAAATCGATAGCGATATCGCATATACTTGTCGATTTTAATCCCTTTTCCTAATCCAAACAATTTGAGTTAATCCAACATACTATTCTAAGTTTAATCCATATGAGCTAGCAGGGGGACCTAATGGACCTACAGATCATAGGCTCCAACAATCCGAGATTAACCGGTAAAACTCTTTAAACTAATTAATCAACATTTGTTAACTAACGGGTCATTCCACTAAAGTCCCATAGTTGCACTCCCCTCACTTTAGATAAATTTCTGTCCATCTGATATAACCATAACCAATAAGTCAATTTTTCACAGGTTGTTCGTGGTCTTGTCTGGGTCAAAATACCATTTTACCCCTGAGAACACTTCTTGTTCCCTCAGTACCACTGAACCTCTAAAGAACAATTGATTTGTGGTCCAACCAACAAATTCAGTTCCTCTCAGCCTAGTAAGAGGGTGAGGCCCCTTGTTCTTATTTTGAAGTCAGCACTTAAGGGAAGAACCTATCTACTACCTTTAGAGATGGGTAGGAGTGAAGTCCGTCTTGCACCCTATGTCCCCAACTATTTACCTGGTCTTACCCTTGAAATGGGAGGCTTATTGAGCCAGGGCTGTTGAGCTACTCTCACCCATGTAGATCTAAAGATAATCCCGAATAAACAGGAGTTCATAGTTAGCTCAGGATTGAGATCGAGTTACCTAAGTCATCAAATTTGAATTAGTCAGTTTTAAACAGTAAACGGTGTTATAAAGTAAAAGTGACTAAGTTGTGGTCTAGTCTTATACAAACTCATTGCATAGGATGCCCTCATAGTGTCCCCAGAACAAGAAGCCCAACCTATCCCTATACTATAGACCATTTTAGGCTATATACTCGAACTTGATCCATATTTTATGTCATCACATAAAGTTCAAGTCTACATTAAATAGCCTCAGGACCTTAGTTTATTGGATTCAATATTACAATTTCAATAATAATTTTATCGAAAAACAAAACAGAATATGTTTATCAATTTACAAACTACGAGTTTTAGGACATAAAATCCAACAAACTCCCACCTGGACTAAAACTCCTAGTGGAGTATCACAATGTTAAATTTAAGTGAGGAAAAGAAACATGTGAGTACAATAAACACATGAATACAATAAATTAGGGCATATACCCAAAAGTTCTCCCACTTGTCCTAGTTTACAAACTTCGTAGACCTAGACTCTGTAGGCGACCTTCAAACACTTTAGCCGTGAGGGCCTTTGTAAAAGGATCAACAATGTTTTGCAGTGTATTCAGTAAGGATCAAATCCTTAGTATCATACACGAGCATGTAGTTCCTCGTTTTCCTAAGATACTTGAGGATATTCTTAATGACAATCCAATGATCATATTCATGATTGGACTGATACCTACTGAATATCCTTACTGCATAGCATATGTCAGATCTAGTACATAACATTGCATACATTAGGCTCCCTACTGTGGAATCATAGGGAATGCATATCATATCCTCAACCTCTTGAGGTGTCTTAGGATATTGATCCTTTGACAAATGAATTCCATATCTGTAAGGTAACAGACCTCTTTTGGAATTCTGCATCTTATACCAAGACAACATTTTGTCTATATAAGTTGCTTGAAACATGGCTAGTGTTCTGTTCTTGTGATTCCGAATAATCTGAATCCCGAGAACATACTGCGCATTTCCCAAATCTTTCATTTGGAACTGCATTGCTAGCCATTTCTTGATATCAGTTAGGTAACCTACTTCATTCCCAAAAAGTACAACATATAAAACTAAGAACACTATAGTAGAATTGACGATTTTCTTGTAAACACAAGGTTCGTCAACATTTTGTTCAAAGCCATAAGATTTGATCACAGTATAAAATCTTATATTCCAAGATCTAGAAGCTTGGTTCAACCCATAAATGGATTTTTGAAGCTTACAAACCTTTTGTTCTTGACCCTGTACAATAAACCCCTTTGGTTGAGCCATATAGATACTCTCCTCAAGTCGCCGTTTAGAAAGGCTGTCTTGACATCCATCTGCCAAATTTCATAGTCATAAAAGGTGGCAATGGATAAGAGTATTCTAATCGACTTAAGCATGGCAATGAGAGAGAAAGTTTCTTCATAGTCCACTCTCTCTCTCTGGGTATAATCCTTTGCCACAAGTCGAGCCTTAAAAGTCTGTACTTTACCGGCTTGGTCTCGTTTTCTCTTGTAGATCCACTTACAACCAATTGGTTTTACATCATTTGGTTGATCTACAAGTTACCAGACAGAATTGAAGTACATAGACTCCATTTCGAGGTCCATGGCTTTGACCCACTGATCACGGTCCACATCTTTTATCGCCTGTTTATAGGTCGATGGATCCTCTATGCCGTCATCAGGTATGACGACTTGTGTTTCTGTTAAACCCAAGTAACGGTCAGGCTGATGAACAACCCTTCCACTACATCGAGGCATTCTCAACTCTTGAGAAGTATGTGACTGACCAGATGTACTAGTTTTATCTATTACTTTAGTAGATGAATTAGCTCTATTTGTAGCGTCTTTGGAAATTTCATTCAATACTAGTCTACTGTGAGGTTGATGACTTCTTATGTGGTCTTCCTCTAAGAATGTGACATTTTTCGATACAAATACCTTATTCTCTTGAGGATCGTAAAATAGACCATCTTTTGTTTCTTTTGGATAACCTACAAATAGGCATAGTTTTGAACGACGTTCCAATTTTTTAGGATTTTGCACCAACACGTGTGTCGGGCATCCCCAAATCCTAAAGTGACATAAACTGCCTTTACGCCCTTTCCATAGCTCATAAGGTGTTTCTGAAATACTTTTAGAGGTTCAAAATATAGACAACAGTTTCTAATGCATGTCCCCTAAAGGAATCAGGTAACTTAGCAAATCTCATCATTGAGCGAACCATGTCCAACAAGGTTCTGTTTCTTCTTTCAGATATACCGTTCTGCTGAGGCATATTAAGTACAGAGAGTTGTGACTTGATTCCATGTTCTATCATATAGTCCTGGAATCTTAAGTCTATGTACTCTCCACCTTGATATGATTGTAGTGTCTTAATTGTTTTATCTAACTGGTTCTCAACCTCAACCTTATATTCTTTGAACTTTTCAAAAGAATCAGACTTGTGATGCATTAGGTAAATATGACCATACCTTGAATAATCATCAATAAAACTAATGAAATATCCATACCCACCTCGAGCTTTGACATTCATCAGTCCACAGAGGTCCAAATGTACGAGATCTAAGGGTATTGTGGCTCTGAGACCTTTTCCAGTAAAAGATCTCTTAGTAATTTTTCCCTCAAGACAAGACTCACATGGAGGTAAAGTATTGTCTTATAACTTATTTAGGAATCTATTCTTAACCAATCTCTCAATCCTTTTGAGATTTATGTGGCCAAGTCTTAAGTGCCATAGATAGACATTAGAAGAAACTTTTTGTCTTTTATTCTAAGTTTCGGCTGTTCTTTACATCTCAGTATTTAAGACAAATTTTTCTTTAGTTGGTCTTAACTTATATAAGTTGTTTTCAAGTATAGCAGAGCAAATTTGAATACTTTTTCTGAAAATGAACGCTTCATTAATTTCAAAAGATATTTTATACATTTGTTCCAATATACATGTGATAGATATTAAATTCCGTCTCATTTTAGGAGCATACAAAACATTTTTAAGTATGATATATCTACCGTTGAAAAACAACTTCAAGTCTCCCACTGCTTCGACCGAGACAATCTCTCCTGTTCCAACCTTGCGGGTGATCTCGCTTTCTTCAAGCTTTTTCCAGGAACTAGTTTCCTGAAAAGCGAAGCAAATATGATTAGTGGCTCCTAAATCCAATATCCAGGTTGAGGTATCATACTCCACTAAACATGTTTCAACAACTAGTAAATCATATTTACCTTGTGCTTCTGTTTCTACTTTTTTCTCAGCAAGGTATTTTGGGTAGTTCCTTTTCCAGTGCCTATTTTGGTTACAGTGGAAACATTTTCTTTTTTCTGCAACTTTCTTTTCCTTGTTTGTCATGGGAGTCTTCCCCCCACCCTTCTTTTTCAATTGAACATTTTTGTTCTTTGAAGGTCTAACTTTAGTTTTAGAGGATGGTCCTTTTAAACTTTCTTTGTGGTGACAACATTTACCTCCACTTCTTTCCCCTTAGACTTTGTAAGAGTTTGAAAACGCTGGAGCTCATTAAGAAGGGTTGTCAGATTAAACTCTATCTTATTTAGAGAAGCATTCGTTTGAAAAGGTATGAAGCTCTTTGGAAGAGACTCCATAATAAAGCTAACATGATTTGCCTCGTCGATGGCACCACCATTTACTTCAGCAATATTGAAGTGAACCATCATGTCCAGGACATGTTCTCTAACAGAGGTCCCTTCCTTCATACGCTTATTGTAAATGTACTTAATTTCCTCGTGTCTTAGGATTGATGACGGTTGCCCGAACATCTCTTTTAATGAATCCATGATAGCTTTAGCTATGACCAAGGATTCATATTTCTTTGCCAATACATCAGTCATGCTAGCAAGAATATAGACACGGGCTTTATCATTAGCCTAAACCCATCGATCATAAGCATCCCAACTAGTTCGGCTAGCATTCGAGGTAGGGGCCTGAGGACATTCTTCAGTTAAGACAAATCTCAGGTTATCTATTACTAGTATTGTATTCAGATTGTTTTTCCATGTTGAGTAGTTGTCGTCGTTATGTTTTTTAGAAGCCAATAGTTGAACTAAAGAGCTAGTCATGCTGAAAAGAAAAACATATCCTTTTTAGTAAAAACATTAATCTTTAAAATCCAATCAAGTTTAGCAAAATAATAATAATAATAATAATAATAATAATGTACCCATTGGGAGGCGCGAGTAGGCAGGCGGTGCGGATGCATGGCACGCGAAGCTGCTTCAAACCGGGTTGGAACTCGGGCCGGCAGGTCGGATCGTTGGGTCTGGTGGCCAAAACGAGTCTGGAATCAAAATTCCTTCAATTTTTGAAGCTGTCCTATCTTTCATAACCGAGTAATTACAACCTAATTTAAACTCTAATGACTCTAACAAAATTACAGACCATTTTTCACACATTAATGCTCATAAACATGTGAGCAATTACAAATTTTCACAAGAAATTTAAAGAAAAACAATGCCAAAATCGTAAAAAATCCACTTTAGTCCACATATCATTCAACTTTGAAAGAAAAGAAAAAAATACCCACCAAAAGCAATTGAGCGTAATTAAAGCATGCTCTGATACCACATGATAGAACACAAGAAATACGCAGCAAAATAAGGATCTAATTACGCTCTAATTGCTTTTAAGTAAAAGGAAAGAACATGGGAAAAAAAAAAAAAGAAGAAGGAAAAACAATAAATTAAAAAGGAGTAGAGTACAACCTTTGTAGCTCTCGAAAAAAGCTTTTCCTCGCTGAATCTCGACCCGAACTCTTTCGGACCACCACTAGAGTTTACCTGCTATTCTCTGGACTCAGAATCAGGTTGTGGGACCCGGTGAATGAATGAATGAATGAAAAAGGGAAGAAATGGTGGTTCAAGGTTAATGTGAGAAAGATAGGAGAATTTTTGGAAACCAAAAATAGAAAACTTTTCCAAGAAGGAAGGAAAAAGATTTCAAAAACCTCTTTTTATTAAACAATTACATGCATCTAATGCATGTAAAAACTCACCAAAATTCAACATCTCACAAAGCACTAAACCAAAGTGGGCTATATGTCATTCTATAATGTTTACACATAGTCCACTTAAGTTAGTGGAATTATCCAACAAAAATGTTGGAAATTCCACTAACTCTTAGCCAAGGGCAAAATGGTATTTTTCTATTTGGTCAAAGTCAAACTTTGACTTTTAGCGAAAAAGTCAACCCTTTGACTTTTTACAGTTTTGGCTCTCTTGACTAATTTTGACCTCCCGAACATGAATCCGTATTCATATTTTCAAAATTCAAATCACATTTGAATATAAAGCGCCATACAAAAAACCGATAGCGATATCACATATACTTGTCGGTTTTAATCCCTTTTCCTAATTCGAACAATTCGAATTAATCCAACATACTGTTCTAAGTTTAATCTATATGAGTTAGCAGGGGGACCTAATGGATCTACATATCATGGGCTCCAACAATCCGAGATTAACCGGTAAACTCTTTAACCTAATTAATCAACATTTATTAACTAACGGGTCATTCCACTAAAGTCTTGTGGTTGCACTCCCCTTACTGTAGATATATTCATGTCCATCTGATATAAACATAACTAGTAAGTCAATCTTTCATAAGTTGTTCATGGTTTTGGCTGGGTCAAAATATCGTTTTACCCGTGAGAACACTTCTTGTTCCTTCAATACCACTAAGCCTCTAAAGAACAATTGATTTGTGGTCCAACCAACAAATCCAGTTCCTCTCAGCCTAGTGAGAGGGTGAGGCCCCTTGTTCTTATTCTGAAGTCAATACTTAAGGGAACAACCTATCTACTACCCTTAGAGACGGGTAGGAGTGAAGTCCGTCTTGCACCTTATGTCCCCAGCTATTTATCCGGTCTTACCCCTAAAATGGGAGGCTTATTGAGCCAACGCTGTTGAGCTGCTCTCACCCATACAAATCTAAGGATAATCCCGAATAAACAGGAGTTCATAGTTAGCTCAAGATTGAGATGGAGTTACCTAGGTCATCAAATTTTAATTAGTTAGTTTTAAACAGTAAACGGTGTTATAAAGTAAAAGTGACTAAGTTGTGGTCCAGTCTTATACAAACACATTGCATGGATGTCCCCACTCACATATTTCTATATGAACGATTCAAGATCACATCGTTTGTACTAACTATAAAGTGTGTCACATCCATAGTGTCCCCAGAACAAGGCGCCCAATCTTATCCCTATACTATAGACCATTTTAGGCTATATACTCGAACTTGATCCATGTTTTATGCCATCACATAAAGTTCAAGTCTACATTAAATAGCCTCAGGTCCTTAGTTTATTGGATTCAAGAATACAATTTCAATAACAATTTTATCGAAAAACAAAACAGAATATGTTTATCAATTTACAAACTACGAGTTTTATGACATAAAATCAACACCAATAGAGACACTACCACTCAGATTCCTCAGTATACTTAGGGTGAGAACCCAGGAATGGTGGGCTCTGACTATTTTGGTTAAGAGGATATTTGTGAGTTTGGAGGAGGAAGACGATCAAAGAAGCACTATCGCATTGCTTCAATTGTTTAGGCTATTGCATAGCAAAAATCTTCCTATGACTATCGCATAGCCTTTCTATTATTGTCGCATAGACTTTCTATTATCGCATAGACAAAGAGCCTATCGTATATGCTCTATTTTTGTTGTGTAAACTATCATATAGTCTCTCTTTGCGTTCTTGTTGTAATTTATTTTCTTGGAAAACTTTTTTTTTAAAATGAAAAACTCTTTTTCATTTTATTCCAATTATCATAAAATTGCATAATCACCCACTAAGGTAGTTTTTGAGAAAGAGGATTATTATTCAAAATAATAAATAATATAAATAAATATGCTAACTGACTTATCATATTATATTTATAACCTATACTTTTAATATTACATCACATACAATATAAACTATAGTTCTTTTTTCTCTATTTTATGACATTTAATATAAATCATATTTATATTAAATTAACAACTATTTGAATCTCATTCAAATATTTATTCCTCCAAATAATGTATCAAATACATTATCAATTATATCATATATAATTAAATTCTCTCGTATTAATTTGAACAATTCAAATTAACCCAAAAACTGATTCTCAACATAATCCTTTTGAGCTACCAAGGGAACCTTATGGACCTGTAGCTTGAAGCTCCAACAGTACATGAATAATTAATTAAACTCTTTAATTACATTATTCACCATCCGTTAACTATTGGGCACTCCACTAAAGATCGACAGTTGCACTCTTCATACTAATAGATATATTTCTGTGTCTATTGGATATAACCAATCAACAGTACGATGATCCTTCACAAATTGCTCGTAAGTATAGTTGGGCCAAATTACCTTTTTGCCCCTGTAGTTACATCTAACTCCTTAAGTACCACTGATTCTTCTAATGAACAATAAGCCATAGTCTCATTATGACTGAGTCCTCTCTGGCCAAGAAAGGGTGTGACCACTATGTTCAAGACCCAGAATACTTACCCTTGCATTGTGAAAGAAGTGAATTCCATCTTGTGTAGCTGAGTTCTCAGCTCCTTAATCTGACGAATCGCCAAAATGGTAGGCTTGTTGAGTTGGTAATCTGGCCACTCTCACCGATACAAATCAAAGGATCACCTTCATGAGCAAGAGTTCACAACTCACTTAGGATTTAGGTCATGTCACCTATGGTCATCCTAGTGATATGTAAGTCTCTATTATCAACGGTGTTATATAAAGAGACTAATCATTTCGTGGTCTGGTCTTATACAAACTCTTTGTATAGGATACCCCCGCTCGCATGTCTCCACATGAATGATTATGATCAGATCATTTGTAGCACTTTACAACATTTGTAACACCTACAAAACGGGCCGTATCCGTAGTATCACCAGGATAAGGTACCCAACCTTATCCATCTACTACAGACCATTTAGGTTATTATTTAAACAAAATCCACCTGTATGTCTCTACATATTCGTTTAAATTTACATAAAATAGTCTCAGATCTTAGTTTATTGGACTGGGTATATGCTTATAAAATAACACTTATTTTATTAATAACAATATATTTGTACATGAGATTACAAGGAGATTTAGGACACCATTCCCAATAATCTCCCACTTGTCCTAAAGCCTAGGGAGACTAATGTACACTACAAATAAAGTACAAAATGCAAAGATATATTTGGAACAACTTCCAAATCAGAAAGGAACTTCTTAAGCCAAATAACCTCTTTTGCAGCTTCACAAGTGGCTATGTATTCGACTTCTATAGTGGAGTTCGTGATGCATCTTTTCTTGATGCTTCGTCATACTATAGCTCCTCCATTTAGAGTGAACACTAACCCTGATGTGGATTTTCGAGAATCCCTATCAGTCTGAAAGTCAGAGTCTATGTATCCTGTAAGGATCAAATCCTTATCTCCATACACGAGCATATAGTCCCTCATTCTCCGAAGATACTCGAGGATCGTTTTGACCGTCATCCAGTCATCTAATCCTGGATTGGACTGATATCGACTGACAATCCCTATTGCATAGCAAATGTCAGGCCTAATACATAACATTGCATACATAAGGCTGCCAATCGCCGATGCATGGGGAATCCGTCTTATTTCCTCAACCTCTTGAGGAGTCTTAGGACACTATTCCTTAGATAGAACAATTCTATGCCTGAAAGGTAATAAACCCTTTTTGGAATTGTGCATCGAATATCTGACAAACATCTTGTCAATATACATGCTTGTCAATATACGATGCCTGAAACAAGGCCAACCTTTTGTTCTTTCGATCCTTTATGGTCTGGATCCCTAGAAAAAACCGCGCCTCTCCTAAATCTTTCATTTAGAATTGGGCAGCTAGCCATTTCTTAACGTCAGTCAGAAAACCTATATCATTCCCAATGCATATATATGATATCATCCACATACAACACGAATAAAGCTATTGAGTTGTTGATGATTTTCTTGTAAACACAAGGCTCATCAACATTCTAATTAAAGCCATAAGATTTGATCTTAGTATCAAATCTTATATTCCAAGATCTAGAAGCTCGTTTCAGTCCATAAATGGACCGATTAAACAAGCAAACCTTTTGCTTTTGATCTTGTTTAATGAATCCTTCTGATTGAACCATGTAGATGGTCTCCTTAAGATTACCATTCAAAAAGGCAGTTTTGACGTCCATTTGCCATATCTCATAGTCAAAATATGTGGCTATGGATAGAAGAATCCTGATAGACTTTAACATGACAACAAGTGAGAATGTTTCTTCATAGTCCACTCCCTCAACCTAGGTATAACTGATAACTTGTAGAAATACAAGTTATTTATACTACTTTATTTAGATATTGCGATTAAAAGAGAGGAAAGTTGCGTCAATTGTATAGAAATTGGCTAAGAAATGCAAGAATTATAATTTGACGTCAATACACCCACTAACACCATTGCGATGGTAGAAAAGAATATTTCAAGTCTATTTTGCAGGAAATCAAGTCATCAAATTTGTTCATGGCTCAAGATAAAAAGAACAACGCATCTACATCGCATTGCGCCCATCATTCAGGAATGAATAGACGATCAACGCAATGATGGCGCATGCGAAAATTGATCAAGAGCTAAGCGATTAGCGCAACTTCAACTGCATGCGGTAATAAAAAGCAACACCGCATGTGGGTAAACGATCGAAGATGTGAAAGAGTAACGCAATTGAGGAGGATCTAGACACGTGTACAGCTGACCGTTGTGCACTTCTGACGGGATTGATCGCGCAACAGAAGGAATATTCATTCCACCATTTCCAAAATTTCCATAACAATAAAGTGGGGTCCACACTGCAGAGAGTCAAAGCTGAGCCTATAGTTAGCCTCTGGATTTCTATTGGAAAATATACTTGATGCGAGCATATTTTGATATTTGTATATTGAGAGAGAGACTGGTCTGAAGAGCCTAATCAGAGAAGATCTGGGAAGATTTAAGAGACAAGGCCGAGAGGTGAGTCTCAGGGCAAATCCTTTATATTCCCACCGTTGAAGCTCTGTATCAAGGTCACTTCTACTGGACGAGCAAGCCTGAGAAGGAAGCTCTTCTCTACATTCGATTTATTCGCTGGCAAGCAAATCCACCATCTAGATCTGGTCAAGACGTTGGCACTCTTCTGTATTTGTTTCTATCTCTTCATCATCAATTGTATTCATCTTCTTAATCTTGATCATTCACATCATGTATCAGATGCTAAATATAGTATTGAATGTCATGATCATTTTCATCTCCATCTTTTTGTCTATTTTCGTTTATCCATGAATCGCTTTCTCCACGATCTTTTCTTAATCCCTTGGTAATTAGCATGGATCTAATAAGTAAATTAATCTATGCTAAGGAGATAAATATGTTTAGCTAAAGCATGCTAGACGACACCTTCACCTGTGAGAGCAAAAGTGAAGATGCCATTCCTCCTGTCGAGAGAAGGTTGGAAGAATGCGTTAACTAAAGCGAGAAGTACTTCCAGAGATGGAAGCAACCTTGTGCTCATTACGTCCATCCCTGTTTCACCACAAAGATGTGGGAATGCGGCCGATCACCAAGAGGTGTACGCCAAGGGAAAGCGAAACTGTAGTTATATCTTTAACGCAATTAATGAACTTGCGATGTTTATATTAATTTCCTTTTCTATTTCTGTTTCATACATAAAGACTTTCCACTGCATAACACGACCCTTTGTATAACCTTCACAGTCAGTCTCAAACTTAACATCGTGTATCAGTATCCTGTATCTTGTATCATAATAGCTTAGGTTTACTTCTATCGCATTTTATTTTATTATCGCAACTTTACTTTACCGCATGATTTTACTTTACCGTAATTTAAATACCTGTACACACACAACTTTTATTAATTGAAAAGCCCTCGGTCGCATATATCACGAATGTAAAGCATTAACTAAACAATCTCTGTGTTCGACCTCGGATCACTCCGAGAAACTTACTGTGGAATTATACTTGGTTTCAACGCAAGGAAACTTGTGACAACGCATAGCGTACTACAAGCATTCCATTAATAACGCATACATCGAGAAGTAGTATCGTATAAAGTCTGAATAAGCATAACACATCATCCACATTCCATTTCCATCCCAAGTCATCAAGTTTATGGAAACATGAGCTTGTTCGATCCATCTTTCATCCCCATTCACATGCTTATTTAGAATCATCGCATCGCATCATTCCATGCGTTGTGTGACATAAGATAAATATTATCCTTAACAAGTTTATGGCACCGTTGCTGGGGACATGGACTTGTATCATGCATCATATATCGTAGTGCGTGTGCCTAAAATAGAAACATCAAATTTAGCGTAACAATAACCCTTTGCCACAAGTCTAGCCTTAAAGATATGTACCTTTCCATCGACACCTCTTTTTCTCTTGTAGATCCATTTACAACTTATAGGTTTTACCCCATCAGGTTGATCGACAAGCTCCTAGATAGAATTGAAGTACATAGACTCCATTTCTAGATTCATGGCTTTGATTCATTCATCTTTGTCAACATATTCCATTGTTTGCTTATAAGACAATGGATCCTCAACTCCATCATCAGATATGTTTGTGGTATTTTGCAGGACAGATTTCTTTGTACTAACTGTTCATCGCGAAGAGCAGTCTGACAGTTTATGAGTACTAGAACTGACCCAGAATTCAAGGCTGACCAAGAGATCGAGCGTACATTTCACGCACGGGCACGCCAGAACTGAGTGAGGCGAAAGAAGGCTAACATGGCAGATAATAACAAGGACAATGTGGCTTCTGCAGGAAATCAAGGGATGGGGCGGCCAGTGCATGATGCAGTTTTCCTTGCCGCTGACCGCAAAATTCCAATGAGGAATTATATGGCGCCCAATCTGTATGATTTTTTGCCCGAAATTTCAAGGCCAATCATTGAGGAGAACATAAGATTCGAGATCAAACCGGTCATGCTCCAAATGATCCAGAATGCAGGGCAGTTTGGGGGTCTACAAGGTGAGGACCCACATGCCCACCTGACCAGTTTCATCGAGATGTGTTACAACTTCTCTATACCTGGCGTTACCCCTAAAGGTATCAAATTATATCTCTTCCCTTACACCTTGAGGGATGAGGTCAAGAGGTCGGCTCATTCACTGGAGCCAAATGAGATTACTTCATGGGATCAGCTGGTTGAGCGATTTATGAACAAGTTCTTCCCTTCAACTGTCAACGCAAGGTGACAGAAGGACGTGTTGAACTTTGAACAGATGGATAACGAGACCCTTAGCACCACCTGGGTGCGATTTAGAAGACTGATGAAGAATTGTCCGCATATCGGGATATCCGATTACGTCCTGATGGATACCTTTTATAATGGCCTGAACAGTTCAACGCAGGCTATTGCTGACGCCTCCGCGGCATGAGGTTTTATGGATAAGACATATACTGAGGCCAAGGTCATCCTTGACCGCATCTTGCGGAATATGGATGACTGGGTAAATGATGGATACGGAGGAAGAGGCTCCGAAAGAAGAAGAAATGAAACTGCCATTGTCCCTTTAGAGACAGTGAATACTTTGGCCTCCCAGATGGCCGCAGTGACCTCTATCCTCCAGCCGATGGCGTTAATCAAGGTGCCCTCTCCTAAAATATAGCGTAACCCAATGCGCCGGCATAAGTGGCCATAATTAGTTGCGTTAATTGTGGAGGAGGCCATGTAGCGGAAATGTGTCCATCGAACATGCAGCAAGTATGTGCAATCCAGAACAACCCCTTCAGCAACACGTATAATTCTGGTTGGAGGAGTCACCCTAACTTCAGTTGGGGAGGGAATCAAAATCAAGGTGGGTTAAGTAACCATCAGAATGGCAATTTGGGGAATCGAGGAAACCCTCCACCCTTTCACCACAATCAGAATCAGGGTCAACAGAGACAATCGCACAACCAACAACCCTCATCTTCGAACACCTCTAGTAATTCATTGGAGGCCCTGCTCAAGCAATACATGGATAAAAATGATGCGGTGATGTAGGCACAGGCGTCTTCAATAAGAAATTTGGAGATTCAAGTGGGGCAGCTGGCAACCGAACTTCGAAATAGAACACCTGAAACGTTGCCTAGCAATTCTGAAGCCCCGGGATCTCATGGAAAGGAGCAATGTCCCTGAAAACATTGGGCAGGCAAGCTGGACCACTTGCGGATGTGTGGATTGCATCCATCAAAGAAAACTATCTTCCGGTCCATATCTCAATTCTATGTTTACATGCTTTCTTTTAAATTCCTGTCTTTATTGATTTATGAACTTTGTCATTTACTGCTTCTTTCAATTTGTCTTTCAATGTTTTATGAATTTATGAATCATTTAATTCTCTTGCATTTATTTCTGTACTCTCTTTAATTTCTTTAACTTTTCTGTCATAAATGCGTTATTCTTAAACATGATGAATGATTGATTGAATAAGAAGAAAATTATTACCGAAAGATCCTTGTGGCTTGCGTTGATGGAAAAAAAATTAAATAAAAAAAAATAATAATAATAAGACAATCAACATCCAGTATGCATTGCGATAATGGGTGCATCTTGTGCCAACAAGATACACTTTGTGTTCATCCAACTCAAATGTATTGTGTTGAGGGGTGTGTTGCGCTCGTATGTGTTCTTTGCCCGTTCTTAGCAAAAATGTACTATATTGAGGTAGTGATGCGCTGGTTGAAATACCGTGCGCCCGTCCTCCAGAAATGCGTTGAGTTAAGGGGTGTGTTGCGGGGATACATGCGTTGTTACCCGTCCTCTGTCCAAAGATGCATTTGCGTGTTGATGAATTCATTCCGTTAATTCTTTTGCTTGCGCCCATTCGAATAAAACTCCAAAGAAAATTCTTTTTGCAAACTGAGAAGTCTAATCGCTTCAGCTTCTAAGGACATGATGAATTTGCAGTTGAAGACAGGATGTATGATATCTGCAACTTCATAAATTGTGAGAAGTGCAAACGGCAGGCTTTTTTTAGCAACTGGAGGGCCTGCCGCCTCAGGAATTTGTGTTGGGCCATCAAGGCCCAACCTATAAAAGCGGGTCTCTTCGTCTCAGATCGTTTACTTGCTTCATTTTGCAAAAAGAAACCCTAAATCGCCTTTGCATACCAAACATTTCTTCCTTCCCAGAACCTTAACGACTTCTAGTTTTCTTTTACTCTGGTAATCATGGCAGACCAGACTTCCTAGCCATTTTCTTCACCTTCATCACCTTCGACAACCTAGCTTACCATGTAAGAGGCAGCATTCCTTGCAACCAGTTGTCGTCTCGCTGCTCAGCCACAGACTGTCCCTCGAGTCGCCGAAAGACCTCGGCGAAATCCCTTAGTAGCCAGGTCACTTCAGTTCAAGAGGGGGAAAAGTTCTGAAAGCACCCCACTCCCAACACCAACAATCTTCTCTGAAAGTGAGAGGAAGATACAAGATGATAAGGAGGTGTTTGGGAGCATTCTCATCAACCTGGAGAAAGAAGAAGGACTGCCCGAGGCTGGGGTTATGAACCAACCACTGCCTACGGAGGAGGTAACGGAGGAGGAGTCAAGGAGAAGCGCTCTGGTCATCGTGGATCCTAAGGAAACTATGCAAGTAGAATCCTATGAAGGACCCATCATAGTTGCTTTGGAGGAAGCGGCAGCGGAGAAGCAGCTTGAAGGGGCTGAAGAGAAGAAGAAGAAGAAGAAGAAGAAGAGCAAGGAAAATAAGGCTGAAGAAGATGAGCCATCCCATCTAAGCAAAGCAGAGAAGAAGATCAAAGAGAATGAGGATGAAGAAGATGAGGAGGCCAGGCTGAAGAAGAAGCAAGAAATGAGTGAGAAGAAAGAACACAGGCGGGAGGAAAGGCGCATGAAGAAGGAAGAAGAAAGGAAAAAGAGGGCTGCAAGCCTAGAGCTAGACGGAGAATCTACTTCTGTAAGGGAGGACAAGGGGGAATTAGCATAACTTAGAGAACCAGCGCAACCTGAAACAATGCAAACAGTTGTGATTGACGAAGGAGAAGAAGAGATGTTACCCCCCTGATGCGGCGTCGCAAGGAGAATACGTCACAAGGGTCAACTGTTGACCCTTCAATTTTGATTGACGCATTAGAAGAGCATGAGAGGAGGAGAAAGAAGGAGGATGAGAAGCAGGAAAAAATGGCGTGGGCACAACTTATCATGGCAGAAGGTAGTAGAAGGAGAAGATTACAAGATGAGAAGGTGCGCCGCAATAATGAAATATCTAGAGTCGAATAAATAAGGAGGCTCGAAGAGGAACAATGCCTTTTGCTGGCCTCCGAGCAGTTTGAAAAAGAGTTTGAAATAGAAGAGAGAGAAGAGGCAGAAGAAGAAAGAAGAAGAAGGCAGAAGAAAAGAAAAAGAAGAAGGAAGAGAAGGAGAAGAAGTGCCAAGCAAACGTGCAGCGCTTAAAAAAGAAGAAAGGAAAAGAACTTGCTGAATGGGAAAAAGAGGAACAACGCAAGGAGCGAGAAAGGAAACAAAGGCAGCTATCTCACTTTGCGTTGACCAAGGAAAATGGCAAAGAAGTCGCAGAGAGAAGCAAACCCGCGTTGGCAAAGGGGCGTCCATAAAAAAAGAATGAGAACGATGACTTGCTGATGGAGATGGGCTTTTTCCCTGCACCAACGCCACCACCAGACTTGATTACGAGCGTGATCGTAAAACATGGATGGGACACATTTTTCTAGTTCCCAACCATTGTCATTTCAAAGGTAGTGCGCGACTTCTACCACGGACGGCTATATGGCACCAAGGATGTGGTGACC
This sequence comes from Benincasa hispida, assembly GCF_009727055.1. Classification (NCBI taxonomy): domain Eukaryota; kingdom Viridiplantae; phylum Streptophyta; class Magnoliopsida; order Cucurbitales; family Cucurbitaceae; genus Benincasa; species Benincasa hispida. The sequence continues at coordinate 2,735,881 of NC_052351.1, read as the reverse complement.
ATAAAAGGGAAAATGGTGTCTTTCAACACAAGGGACATCAATGAACTGTACCAGATGAAGGATAGCCTGGATGCACCAGGAAACAAAATCATTGATGATCCCACTGAAGGGCAGATGGAAGATGTGCTGCGAATATTAACACAACCGGGCACAGATGGTTTCATTAAAAGGCATTAGGACTCTGACGTCCAAGACACTGTTTCCTGAGGCGTGATTATGGGTATACTTGGTCAAACAGCGGCTGATCCCAACAACGCATGATAAGACAATTTCAAGGGATCGCGTCATGGCCGCATATTGTATTGCACGCAGCATTCCAATCGATATAGGACAGTTGATCGCAAGGTAGCTTAGAGCCTTGGTGGGGCACATCAGAGGGCAGTACTTCTTCCCATTGACGGTTTCAAGTTTATGGCTATCACTTGGTGTGGCCATTGATGAAGAGCCAATGGTAGAAGTTCACGGCCTAATAAACGTCAAGATTTTGAGGTTGCTTCTCAAAGATTCCCCACACTGCCCTGAGTTCCCTTTGAAGAGGCCCAACATTGATTTGAATGCGTCGCAAGAGCCCAAGCCGAAGAAACAGCGCAAAGACGATAAGGGAAAGGAGAAAATCCAAGACTCAACAACGCAAGAACCAGAACCCTTGGACCTTTTACCCTTAATAATTTGCCCTCTATGCCTTCTCACACAACCTTCTTCTTCCCTTCCCGAGCACTTTACCAATGTTCTCCTTCACCCAGATTCTTCAACCGCATACCCAGTAGTCCCATCATCACCTTCTTCATCATCACCGCAACTTCCCCTTCCACAGCCGCATGTTGATGACCCACACGATTTGGGTGAAGGCACTTCTGCCCAACCCCAAAACGTCGATGGTGAGGCATCGCAGGCACAACCCACCGTTGCTTCTTTAGCTGCTGAGTTAGCAGATATGTGGTCCCTTCTTGCCCAACAACAACAACTCTTCTCCCAACAGCAAGAACTCTTCTCCCAGCAACAAGCCTTCTTTGGCCAGAGAATTGATGCGATAATCGAGCGAGTCGACGATTTACAATGCAATGCTACCATGACAAGGCAGATGTTGATCAATATTCAGCTCAACACTTATACGATTCACTTGCACCAAAGACAACTAGCGGAGTGCAACATGAGTACTTTAATTTTCTGACAGCATATCTTCATGGACCCATGGTACCTCCGCATCTCAAGCAGCATCTGATTTTTGAAGAAACTCCTCAAGTACCACATCCGAACCCTCATCTAGAACCTTTTGCTCCTCAATAATTTTTACAATTTCATTTTTATTGCGCCCATTCTGTTATCTTTATTTCATTCATTGTTTAACTAAATTCTTTGATTCTTTGTACAGGCAAAAATTTCTGTATTGCGATATTTGTAATTACTTGTATACTTAGTTAATTTTCAATGCAACTGAGTAGAAATTCTCTTTATATGCCTGTGCCTCTTCTTGATCATCCATTGTCAACTTTGCGATATTCTTAATCTTTCTTTTTGCATTATTCATTGCGCTGCCATGATGTATAATAAGCATACAGTTAGAAACATTTCCCACACTTTGTATTTTTCTGTCTAACACTTAGTTAATTCATAACTTAGCAATGTTTTACCTTTCATCCTTCAAAAGTCTGCTTAAACCTTTTTTTTGAAATTTTGTCTAAGTGCTTGTCTAGTCTTTCCAAACAACGCAATGAGGACCTTGCGTACCTCTAAATTTGGGGGTGGGGAAGGTCTGAGCAGATGAGATCAAGAATATGCGGTCATTAAGAAAAATGCGTTCATTTTTCATCTATATATATATATATAATTCATATAAACTCCAATGTCAGCGCAAGGGAAAACTAAAAAGCATTCCCTGATAAGAGTTAGTCGTGAAAGGAACCTACTCGTAGTTGGATGTTCACATGACACCCGTAGGAGCAAGCCAAAACGAAGGTGGGTTTTCAAGAACGACGCAATATGAAAAGAGAAAAACGCAAAAGAAAAATAAAAGAATACAAGAGACAACTCCTCTGAAAATCATGAGTTAAAATTGAGATTGGCACACAACCGTAGTTGGATGTTCACATGACACCCGTGGGAACAATCCAAAACAAAGAGTGTAACCATGATCAACAGTCTCTAATAAATGACGCAAAGTTTGACCACCGCATCCAGACGTATCAAGTTGTTTTGACAAGAAGAGGTAAACATTCTTTTTAAAACTAGAAAAGCATTTTTGAGCAGAAATTTGTAGTATAGAAGAATAAAGTAGAGCTTTGTTATGAATTTTCAAGGATAGAAGGAAATTGCGTTGTCAAGTAATGTGCCTAAGTGGAGCATTCGAAGCAACCAATCGACGCAAAATTTAGGATAGGAATTGAGCATTATTGCCTTAGTAGAAGATATGCTTGAGGACAAACATATATCTAAATTTGGGGGTGTGATAACTTGTAGAAATACAAGATATTTATACTGCTTTATTTAGATATTGCGGTTAAAAGAGAGGAAAGTTGCGTCAATTATATAGAAATTGACTAAGAAATGCAAGAATTATAATTTGGCGTCAACACCCACTGACACCATTGCGATGGTAGAAAAGAATATTTTAAGTCTGTTTTGCAGGAAATCAAGTCACCGTATACGTTCATGGCTCAAGATAAAAAGAACAACGCATCTAGGTCGCATTGCGCCCATCATTCAGGAATGAATAGACGATCAATGCAATGACGGCACATGCGACAATCGATCAAGAGCTAAGTAATTAATGCAACTTCAACAGTATATGGTAATATAAAACAACACCGCATGCGGGCAAACGATCGAAGATGTGAAAGAGCAACGCAATTGTGGAGGATCTAAAGACGTGTACAACTGACTGTTGTGCACTTCTGATGGGATTGATCGCACAACAGAAGGAATATTCATTCCAACATTTTCGAAATTTCCATAATAATAAAGTGGGGTCCACACTGCAGAGAGTCAAAGCTGAGCCTATAAATAGCCTCTAGAATTCTATTGGAAAATATACTTGATACAGGCATATTTTGATATTTGTATATTGAGAGAGAGACTGATCTGAAGAGCCTGATCGGAGAAGATCCGGGAATATTTAAGAGACAAGGTCGAGAGGTGAGTCTAAGGAAAAATCCTTTATATCCCCGCCGTTGAAGCTCTGTACCAAGGTCACTTCTATCGGACGAGCAAGCCTAAGAGGGAAGCTCTTCTCTACATTCGATCTATTCGCCGGCAAGCAAATCCACCATCTAGATCTGGTCAAGACGTTGGCACTCTTCTCTATTTGTTTATATCTCTTCATCATTAATTGTATTCATCTTCTTAATCTCTATCATTCACATCATGTATCAGATGCTAAATATAGTATTGAATGTCATGATCATTTTCATCTCCATCTTTTTGTCTATTTTCGTTTATCCATGAATCTCTTTCTCCACGATCTTTTCTTAATCCCTTGGTAATTAGCATGGATCTAATAAGTAAATTAATCTGTGCTAAGGAGATAAATATGTTTAGCTAAAGCATGCTAGACGGCACCTTCACCTGTGAGAGCAAAAGTGAAGATGCCATTCCTTCTGTCGAGAGAAGGTTGGAAGAATGCGTTAACTAAAGCGAGAAGTACTTCCAGAGATTGAAGTAACCTTGCGTTCATTACGTTCATCCCTGTTTCACCACAGAGATGTGGGAACGCGACCGATCATCGAGAGGTGTACGCCAAGGGAAAGCGGAACTGTAGTTATATCTTTAACGCAATTAATGAACTTGCGATGTTTATATTAATTACCTTTTCTATTTTTGTTTCATACATAAAGACTTGTCACCGCATAACACGACCCTTTGTATAACCTTCACAGTCAATCTCAAACTTAGCATCGTGTATTAGTATCCTGTATCTTGTATCATAATAGCTTAGGTTTACTTTTATCGCATTTTATTTTAATATCGCAGCTTTACTTTACCGCATGACTTTACTTTACTACAATTTAAATACCTGTACACACACAACTTTTATTAATTGAAAAACCCCCGGTCGCATATATCACGAATGTAACGCATTAACTAAATAATCCCTGTGTTCGACCTCGGATCACTCCGAGAAAATTGCGGTGGAATTATACTTGGTTTCAACGTAAGGAAACTTGTGACAACGCATAGCGTACTACAATCATTCTATTCATAACGCATACATCGAGAAGTAGTATCACATAAGGTCTAAATAAGCATAACACATCATCCACATTCCATTTCCATCCCAAGACATCAAGTTTATGGCAGCATGAGCTTGTTCAATCCATCATTCATCCTTGTTCACATGCTTATTTAGAATATTCGCATCGCATCATTCCATGCATTGTGTGACATAAGATAAATATTATGCTTAACAAGTATATGGCGTCGTTGCTGGGGACATGGACTTGTATCATGCATCATATATCATAGTGCGTTGCCAAAAATAGAAACATCAAAATTAGTGTAATAATAACCCTTTGCCACAAGTCTAGCCTTAAAGGTCTATACCTTTCCATCGACACCTCTTTTTCTCTTGTAGATCCATTTACAACTTATTAGGTTTTATCCCATCAGGTTGATCGATAAGCTCCCAGACAGAATTGAAGTACATAGACTCCATTTCTAGATTCATGGCTTTGATCCATTCATCTTTGTCAACATCTTCCATTGCTTGATTATAAGACAATGGATCCTCAACTCCATCATCAGATATGATGTTTTGGGCTTCTGTTAAACCCATGTAGCATATAGGTGGGTTCACAACCCTCACACTACGTCGAAGCAATCTCAACTCTTGAGATGGTTGACAAGATGAACTGACACCAACAACTCTTGTTGATCTATCAACCTGTTCAACAACTCTAGTTGAAGTCTCAGTAGTCTCATTAAAAATCTCATTTAAAACAAGTTTACTTCGTGGTTTATGATCCCTTATGTGGTCTTCTTTTGAGAAGGTAGCATTTTTCGATACACCATTCTGCTGAGGTGTACCTGAGGCTAAGAGTTGGGACGTGATTCCATGTTCTATCATATAGTTATGGAATCCTAAGTCCATATACTCTCGACCACGATGAGATCATAGTGTTTTTATCTTCTTACCTAACAAGTTTTCAACTTCAGTCTTATACTCCTTGAACTTTTAAAGAGCTTCAGACTTATGTTGCATTAGGTATAGATACCCAAATCTAGAATAATCATCTATGAAAGAGATGAAATATTCATACCCACCTCGTGCTCTTACATTCATTGGACCACGGAGGTCTGAATGTATAAGCTCCAAGGTTTCTTTGGCTCTATAACATTTTTCAGTAAAAGGTCGTTTGGTCATTTTGCCTTCAAGGCATGATTCACATGCAGGTAAATAGTTTTCTTTTAAATCATTTAGAAGTCCATTTTTCACCAACTTTTCAATCCTATTGAGATTAATGTGACCTAACCTTGGATGCCAAAGATGGGCATTTTCTTTAGGAGAAACTCTCAGTCTTTTTACAGTTTTTACTGTTTTGAACATTTCAGTATTGAGCACGATTTTTATGACTAACGACCTTAGTACATACAAGTTATTTTCCATTGAACCAAAACTAATCTCCATTCCGTTCTTAAAAATAAACATTTCATTCTCAGATAAGGAAATGGAATAATTTTGCTCAATTAGACAAGAAATTGAAATTAAGTTCCTCTTGATATGAGAAACTACATGAACGTTATCCAATAACAGATACCGTTTCTTATCCAAAAACAACTTAAGCTTGCCTAAAACAACAGCTGAACGGCCTCACTAATACCGACTCTAAGAGTCAACTCTCCAGCTTCCAACTGTTTTCAGGAACTAAATCCTTGATGGAAAGAACACACGTGGTTAGTAGCCCCTGAATCAATTATCCAGGCAAAATCATCATTCTCTACTAAGCATGTCTCCAAGATAAATAAATCACATTTATCGTTTTTGGAGTTCTTCCTTTTCTGAAGAGCAGTGGGATCAACATCATAATCCATATTATAAACTCCTAGTTTCATCTCAGAGGACAATCCTTGTTGATAAACTTCATCAGAGTTAGCAACAATTGCATTCTCTGTTAGTCTCTTGACATTCAATATGAATTGGAGATTATCTTGGGAACTGACACCACTAGTTTCATTATCATCAATCCCATTTTGCTTGAATAGTGAGAACTTATGTTCAAACAATTCTTGCAATGATTCCATGATCTCATGTGCAAAAACCATGTTCTTAAACCTTTTGGCCAATGCATCAGATATGCTTGCCAAAATGTGAAGTCGGGCCTTTGAATTAGCCTTCATCCACACCTCATATGCATTACGAACATTTTATGGTGCATCAGGGGTTGGGACTTGAGAACAATCCTCAAACATGACAACTTCGAGGTCGTTTACCATGAAAAATGTTTTAATAGATTCTTTCCACGTCATGTAATTAAAATCGGTCAAAGCAGAAAAGGCAACTAATGGAAAATCAATGTTTAACATTTTGCTGGAAAAACAAACATATTGATCTACGATAGATTTTAGCATAACTCTTTTAAAACAAATCCAATTAGGTTTAGCAAAATCTAAATGAACCTTATTTAATATCTAGTTTTGCAATGACGCTTCAGTGATTTAGGACAAAAGCCGCCGAAGGGTAGTCAATTTCTTCCTTCACTGAATTGAGACACTCTCAACTAATAATTACACTAGAATAACTCTTATTCCTATAATGATCAGTCATCATTGATTTGGTCAAGAAATCATTAACATGCCTAACAATTTTTCGTAAATGTGACTTTTCATTTTAGATCCTAGAGTTCCGCCCCAATTAGCAAACCGAAAGGAAAAAATAGATTGGGGCAAAAACTAAAGAGACCTTATCCATTTTTGGAGTTCTCCTTATTATTGATGAACGACACAAACCATCCGAAGGGGATGCTCCCAGAGTGCCTTGAGGCCGTGCACAAGGTTTCACGGTGCAAACCAATGAAAGAGACCGTAGGACATGTTGAAGGAGCACTAAAATTAGAAAACTGGTGAGCGAAAGCGGATCGTTCCAAACTTCATTGAGAAAGAACACATACATTTATAGTCTAACAGAAACGAGACTAAATTACAACATGCTACTTCAGAGAAAAAAAAAGGGATCGAGTATAATACCTTTGAAAACTCTTTCTTCACGTATTTCCCTCGATAAAACTTCAATGCGTCATAACAAGAATTCGAACATAACAATCAAAACAAGCAACAACACAAACTGGAAAAACCTCAATCACAATCGAGTAGAACTCGATTCTCGACCCTTGAAGAAAACTCGACACAACCATAAGGGTACCTTGGTATTCTCGATGTGAGAATCCAAGGGTTATGGGCTCTGTATGACTTTGGATGGAGGAATGGAGAAAATGAACGATCGAGTAGACGATCAAGTATGCAATAGAAAGAGGAAGTCTATTATATAGACTTGGTACTTGGTCGTGTAGTAAGAAGAAGCCTATCGTATAGACTTACTACTCGATCGTGTAGCAACAAGTAAGTATCATATAGAATACTCGACACCTATCGTTTACTCTCTGTACAAGTAATCTGATTACTTGATGCTTGTAGCGTGTGTTATGACAAAATGAAAACTATTTTCATCTTTATCCAATAGTTAGCCATAAACCATAAATAACCTCCCACTCAAGTCGGTTATTGGAAAAAAATAATATTAATTATCTCATAATTAATATATTATAAATAAATACAATAACTAACGTATCATATTATATTTATAACCTATAGTTTTAATATTTCATCATATGAAACACATAAACCATAGTTCTTTTTCTCTTTTATGGCATTTAATATAAATCATATTTATATTAATTTCTCTAATCAAATAATGTATCAAATACATTATATCAATTATATCACATACAATTGAATCAATTTAATTATATCATATATAATCAAATTTCCTTTTGTTAATTTGAACACTTCAAACTAACCCAAAATCTGATTCTTAACTTGAACCCATTGAGCTACCAAGAGAACCTTATGAACCTGTGGCTTGAAGCTCCAATGGTACGTGAATAACTAACTAAACTCTTTAATCACGATATCCACCATTTGTTAACTGCCGAGCATTCCACTAAATACCGAAAGTTGTACTCTTCGTACTACAGATATATTTCTGTGTCCATATAACCAATCAATAGTGTGACGACCCTTCACAAATGGCTCGTAAATACAGCTGGGCCATTTACCATTTTACCCCTATAGTTACATCTAACTTCTTAAGTACCACTGATTTCTCTAATGAACAATAAGTCATAGTCCCACTATGACTGAGTCTTCTCTTTCTAAGAGAGGGTGTGGCCACTATGTTCAAGACCCGGAATCAGCCGTTAAGGGAGAAATTTATCGACTTACCTCTATTTCGGGGAAGGAGTGAATTTCGTCTTATGTAGCTGAGTTTCCGGCTCCCTATAAGATGAATCCCTAAAAAGATAGGCTTGTTGAGTTGGCAATCTGGCTACTCTCACCCATACAAATCAAAGGACCGCCCTCATAGGCAGAAGTTTTCAACCCACTCAGGATTTAGGTCATGTCACTTATGGTCATCCTAGTGAAATGTAAGTCTCAATTATCAACGACGTTATATAAAGAGACTAATAATTTCGTGGTCCGGTCTTATACAAACTCTTTGTATAGGATACCCTCACTCACATGTCTCCACATGAATGATCAGGATCATACTATTTATAACACTTTATAACACTTGTAACATCTACAAAGTGGGTCGTATCCATAGTGTCACCAGGATAAGGTATCCCTCATTTATCCATATACTACAGACCATTTAGGTTATCACTTAAGGCATGATCCACTTGTATGTCTCCATATACATGCTTAAGTTACATAAAATAACCTCGGATTTTAGTTTATTGGATTAAGTAAATGCTTATAAAATAACACTTATTTTATTAATAACAATATGTTTACAGAGTTTACAAACTATGAGACTACCAGGAGATTTAGGACACCATTCCCAACACATGTTGACACACATCCTTCTCCCACTTACTATAAATACTCTCTCCATTCACCTTGATATTGACCCATACAAACACCATCAAAGGGGACGCTCCCAGGGCGCCACGAGGCCAAACATAAAACTCACGGTGTGAATATTAAGGGAGAAACGTGAGCGAAAAAATGACATATCATAGATATCTTTTCCTCCCACTGAGTACTTTAACAACCTAGGGTTTGCTTTACTTAGGAAAAATACGGCTAATTATTTTTACTAAGTGATTGTTTAAGTTTGTCCAAAAGTAACACTTACTTTGGAAAGTTAAACAATTTTGATTAACAGTCATTAAACACTTTAACAAATATTAATAAAAAATTGCATGTTTGTAGCAAATCTATCTTCACCTTTCCAAGTAGGTTCCCAGGTAGGGTGTTCCATTTCCGTCAGCTTAAATACCCCAGCCTAGCTAGAACTCGCCTTAAACAAAAGGTCCCTTATAGATAGATTTGTTACAAATTTTATCTTTTATTGAAATCATTTTAATCCTATTAAACTTATTTAAAAGATTAATCTAATTTCTAATCTTATTAGAAATTTGTGAGCTTAGTTCTATTTCAATCATATTTTAAAACTATTTTAAAAAACGAATTTACCTAAGTTTGCATGCACCTCTTAGTTATTAATTTTAATTTCTCATTTCATTTATTTATAACACTTATAAAGTAAATGATAAGTAAATGAAACAAATTAAAACCGATATTGCAAGCAAGACATACATGAGTTATTTATAACACTTACATGAGCATGCTTTAAGTAATTTAATCATGCATACTAATATATTATAAATCTTATAATATAAAATGATGCATGAAAAATGCATAACCTATGGTGGGTTTTAAAACTATATGACATACATTATGACATATAATAAACATACATCATATGCATATTTAATTAAAGTTGATGGACCGGGATAATTTGTCTCAGAACCAAAAAACAAAAACTAAACTATTACAAAAGTTGGAGTCAACCGGCTCGAACAAGTGAACCGGGTCTTGAATCGCCCGCCTTGAAGCTTCGTCACTTGATCGTGTAGCAAATCCTTTGATCATCGAGTAACGCATGTTGAGTGTAAACGATCGTGTAGCAATGATTGTGTGGCTTAGGACTATGCGATGAGCATGAAAGTCTACGCAATCGTGCAACGCGCTTCGAGTAACGCATACCATGCGATCGTGTAGCTAATAACTATGCGATGAGCATGATAGTCTACACGATCGAGTATCAAACATCGAGTATCGTATACCATGCAATGGTGTAGCTAATGACTATGCGATGAGCATGATAGCCTACACGATCATTTAGCGGCATGCCTTGCATCGTGTATCAAATACCGCACGATCATTTACCCCCGAGCGTCTATGCGATCATGTAGCCAATGCAACGCGATCACTTAGCTTTAGCTATGCGATTGTTTAGAAAATACTACACGATCGAGTAGAACAGTTCTACATGATCGCATACCCGAATCTAAACGACCGTTTAGCTTAAACGCATTGTAGAAAACTTTAAACCCACCACGACTGTAAAAGAAGTTCAATACAACAATGGAATTTGGAATATCAGAACAACTTGACTTTGATACCAATTGAAGGAAATCTAAACTGAGATCTCCATGAGCAGTGGAAGCATATCGTTCCAAATTCCATTCAGAATGAACACCAATAATTACAGTCTTAAATAGAAATGAACAGGTTATGCAAAATCAGAAATTACAGCATGCTACAAAAGGATACAATGGATAGAGTATGTGTACCTTTGAAGAACTATTCTTCAAATATCCCTCAATCAATGTCCAATGTGTCCAATGATGCACTCGAACGCAATGAACAGAAAGCCAACAACATGAACACAAACACAACGATCGTGTGAATGCATCTCGAATCCAACCAGTATAACACAATCCTCGAACTGAATTTTAAAACACTACTACAAGTATTTCCTTAGTATTCTCGATGTGAGAATCCCGGAGTTGTGGGCTCTGTATGATCTTGGATTGAGGAAGATAGAAGGTATACAATCAAGTAGACGATCGAGTAAGTGGGAGATAGAAAGTCTGTCTATCGTATAAACGATGTACTCGATCATTTAGAAGATGAAGCCTATCGTATAGACTTTGCTACTTGATCGTGTAGCAACGATCCGCGAGTAACTATCGAATAGTCAACTCTTAGCTCAATCGTGTAACTCTCAACGCTATTGCTTAGTAAAAACATTTTTTACTTGATAGTTGTTTCCGTGAGAATTTTCCAAATGAATAAACCACTAATTTTTAGAAAAAAAACAATTTTCCTTTTTATCTCACGATTACCATAAAACTTCCAATAACCTCCCTCTCAATTCGGCTATTAGAGAAAAAGAATTAATTATCATATAATTAATATATTATAAATAAATATAATAACCAACTTATCATAATATATTTATAACCTATAGTTTTAATATTTCATTATATGAAACACAAATAAATCATAGTTCTTTTTCTATTTTATGGTATTTAATATAAATCATATTTATATTAATTCCTCCAATTAATGTATCTAATACATCATATCAATTATATCACATATAATGGAATTTTCTCTTGTTAATTTGAACACTTCAAACTAACCCAAAATCTGATTCTCAACTTGAACCCATTGAGCTACCAAGGGGACCTCATAGGCTTATAGCTTGAAGCTCCAACGGTACGTGAATAACTGACTAAACTCCTTAGTCACGAGATCCACCATCCATTAACTGTTAGCCACTCCATTAAAGACTGACAGTTGCAATTTTCTCACTATGGATATATTTCTGTGTCCATATAACCAATCAACAACGTGATGACCCTTCACAAATCGCTCATAAGTATAGTTGTGCCAATTTACCATTTTGCCCCTATAGTTACATCTAACTCCTTAAATACCACTGATTCCTCTAATGAATAATAAGTCATAATCCTACTATGACTGAGTCTTCTCTTCCAAAGAGAGGGTGTGGCCTCTATGTTTAAGACCCCTAATCAGTCCTTAAGGGGGCAATTTATCTACTTACCCCTACTTCAGGGAAGGAGTGAATTCCGTCTTGTGTAGCTGAGTTCCCATCTCCCCAATCAGACGAATTCTTCAAAAGGTAGGCTTGTTGAGTTGGCAATTTGGCCACTCTCACCTATACTTAAAGGACCGCCCTTATAGGCAAGAGTTTCCAACTCAATCAGGATTAAGATGCATATCACCTATGGTCATTTTAGTGAAATGTAAGTCTCAATTATCAACGACGTTATATAAAGAGACTAATCATCTCGTGGTTTGTTCTTATACAAACTCTTTGTATAGGACACCACTGCTCGCATGTCTCCACAAGAATGGTCAGGATCAGACCATTTGTAGCACTTTACAACACTTGTAAATATCTACAAAGCGGGCCTATCCGTAGTGTCACCAGGATAAGGTATCCCTCATTTATCCATCTACTACAAACCATTTAGGTTATTACTTAAGACACAATCCACTTGTATGTCTCACATACATGCTTAAGTTACATAAAATAACCACGAATCTTAGTTTATTGGATTTGAGTAAATGCAAATAAAATAACATTGATTTTATTAATAACAATGTTTATAAACTACGAGACTACAAAGAGAATTAGGACACCAATCCCAACAAAAAAGACTACAATACTACTGACAATGAACTACGTTATTTTGTGAATGTTACAATACTAGCAACAATGAACATTGATGTTAGAACTACATCTATAAGAATTCTAGTTTATACTGATGATGTTATCTGCTGTGATGTTGGATAAAATTCTATCAAGTACATGATGAATAAACCACTATCAAATATATGTTGAATGTAATTCTATTAGGTACATCATGAATTCTATCATTGATAGACAATGATAGAAGTCTATCAGTGTCTATTAATGATAGTTATTGATGGAAGAAATTCCATAGTTCACTGATAGACATTGATAGACTTCTATCAGTGTCTATCAACTATCAACTCAATTACTATAATGCTTCTAGTTCTAGTGACTGTTGTCAAAACTGAATCAATCATGCATAATCCTAATATTGCTACAACTTTTACATAAAAAATGAAATCGATTGTTGGGTTATACAATCTTTCTAGGCCCAATTAATCAAGATCAATTTTGAGGTGGTGAAGAAATGGCTGAGGAGGGCTCTATTAAATCCTCGATGTGTAGATACTCGTTACTCGATGGAATTTTCCTTCTATCCTCGATGAATTTTTGTTCTTCACTCGATGGAACTAGACAAGTGTTGATTGTCACTCGATTCTACTCGATGAGTATTAATCTTTACTCGAAGCAACTCGAAGATGGAAACTCTTGACTCGATGCTACTCGATAGGAGAAATTTGTGACTCGCTGCAACTCGATTCTCTGATAATGATAACACCATCATGAATTCTTGATTTGCAGAGAGACAAATGAAGATTGAAAGAAGAAGATAAAGAGAAGAAGAAGAAACACGTAGAGTTACATGGTTCGGCCAATAAGCCTATGTCCATGGGAAGATTCACTTTCTTTCTCACTTGAAGATTGCTTACAGCAGCTGTTGTTTACAGAAAAATAGAAAGTACGATATTTTTTTGTGTGTTCTGATTAGTGGTATTTATAACACATACCATTTGATTGTTACAAGATAAGGTTAGTTATGTAAACTAAACTAGCTGAAAAGGTATTTGAGTCACGGTTTTTACAAATTCTCCACCTTGACTCAATGCCTGTAATCTTCCAATCTTCCTAATTCTAACCATTATGTTTACCCTGTGTCTGGAAGTTTGAAACCAACTTGTTCTAAACATTTGACCAATTTAAGTTTTGATACTGGCTTTATCAACATATCTACTGCATTCTCTGATGTGTGAACTTTTAAGATTTCTATTTCCCCTGTCTCTACTTTGTCTTTGATGAAATGATACTTTATATCAATATGTTTTGTTCTAGTGTGGTATTGTCGATTTCAGGATAAATGTATAGCACTTTGGTTGTCACAGTAGAGTCTTACCACTGTTTGACTTAATCCAAAATCTTTCAGCAATCCCTTAAGCCACAATGCCTCTTTAATTGCTTCAATTAATGCCATATACTCAGCTTCTGTTGTAGATAAAGCCACTATAGGTTGTAATGTGGCTTTTCAGCTGATTAGATTAGGACCATAAAGGAATAGATAGCCTGCTAGAGACCTTCCGAATCACTAGCATAGTTAGCATCCACATATCCATATAGTTCTAAGTTTGGTTCAGCTGATTTTTGGTAGACTAGTCTTGAGTTTTTAGACCAAACTAAGTATCTTAGGATCCATTTAGTGGCCTCCCAGTGTCTCTTACCTAGGTTAGACATATACCTACTAACAAGGCTAGCTGAGTATGAGAGATCAGGTCTGGTAGAAACCATTAAATACATTAGGCTTCCGACTGCCTGACTATAGGGTATAACAAACATATATTTTTTATGTTCTTAGTCAAAATCTTTAGGAGAGTAGGCTGAGGATAACTTGAAGTGCTGAGCAATAGGCAAGCTTACAGGTTTAGCATAACCTTTTTAGGATCTTCTCACAATAGTTAGACTAGTTTATTCTTAAGATAGACTCCTCCCAATTCCTTAGGATTTCAATCCCTAAAACTTTGCTTGCTTCTCCCAAGTCCTTCATGTCAAACTCTCTTTTTAAGAGGCTTTTAACATGAATTAAGTCTTCCTTGGACCTATTTGCTAGTAACATATCATCCACATATATGAGTAAGTAAACTTGTCCTTGTAGGAACCTGTATTTACATAAACACATATGTCAAAGGAACTTCTTTTGAATCCAATGCTAGATATATAGTCATTAAACCTTTTATATCAGTACCTAAGTGATTGTTTTAACCCATAGATTGACTTGTTGAATAAGCAATAGAGATTCTCTTTTCCATTAACTTCAAATCCCTTAGGTTGCATCATGTAGATTGTCTCTTCTAGATGTCCATGAAGGAAGGCAGTTTTCACATCTAATTGATACAATCCTAAGTTATTTTGAGCAACAAAGATAAGAGAAGTCTTATAAAAGTTTGTTTGACAATTGGAGAGAAAATCTCTGAGTAGTCTATTCCTTCCCTTTGTATAAACCCATCTGTAACCAACCTTGCCTTATACCTAGGTTTTTTATCACAGGATGCACCTTCTTTAAGTTTGAAAACCCATTTGGAAGCAACTGGTTTATAACCTTTAGGCAGAGGAAGTAAAGACCAAGTATCATTCACGTTTAGTGAATGCATTTCCTCATTCATGGCTTATATCCAATCCCTTGTATTAGAACAACTTGTTGCTTCTTCAAAAGTTGTTGGTTCTTGGTCAATGAGCCACAACAATATTTAGAACTAAATTCATATAGTTCATTTTAGTATATCTTGCTAGATAGGTAATGGTTCTCCTTTGTCTATCCCTGGCTAAGACATACTAACTTAAGTCTGGTTGCTCATTAACAGTCTCCTCTTGTTCCCCTGCATCTTTCTCAACTTCTCCTATGTCACTAGGTAAGTTAGGTTCTGTTGGTTGCTCAGTAGTTAACTCCACCTCAATTTCTGTGGTAGATGTCTCAGCTTCATTCTCAAGCCTCTTCTCCTTTTGTATAAACATCTTCTCTTCTCTAAAGGTGATGTCTCTGTTAATTATGAACTTCCTCTCTACCGAATGCCACATTTTAAATTCTTTGACACCCTCTGTAAAGCCTACAAACATGTACTTAACAGCTCTGGCTTTCAACTTTCCTTTATTTTGGCTAACAAACCCTACACACCCAAAAACCTTAAGGTTGTCTAGATTAGAAGCATGATTAGTCCATTTCTCCTCACGGGTAAACAACTCTAGAGATGTGTGAGGGCACCTATTCAAGGTATAAATAGTGTAGGTTGCAACTTCTGCCCAAACGTTTTTGCTTAGGATAGCATCAGAAAGAAAACATCTTACCCTTTTCATTATAGTTCTGTTTAACCTCTCAGCAACCCTATTCTGTCAAGGTGTGTACCTCACAGTCCTATACCTAGTTATACCATTCTCACTATAGCATTTGTCAAAGTCTTCATTACAAAATTCAAGCCCATTGTCAATTCTAAAGTATTTTAACCTTTTAGGTGTTTGTGTTTCTATCGTAGCTTTCCATTTTTTAAACCTTCCAAAGACTTGGTCCTTAGTTTTAAGGAAGTATATCCAACTCTTCCTAGAAAAGTTATCTATAAAGGTTAGAAAATACCTTGAACTACTAAGTCTTGGTGTAGGAGATAGTCCCCATAGGCTAGAATGAATATAGTTCAATGTTCCTTTGGTGGTATGCTGAGATTTTGTGAAGCTCTGTCTGGTAGCTTTCCCTAAAATACAATGTTCACAGAAGGAAAGATGCTCACTGATCCCTTTGGGTAGTATAACCTGTTTAGACAATGCTTGCATCCCTTTTGCACTGATATGGGATAGTCAACTTTTGTGCCACAAGTCTACCTCTGTCATGTTTGCTGTTGAGACAGTGTAGGCACTAGTCATCATCTCTACTCCTCTTACTATATAGAGACCATTTACTTTTTCACCAACCAACACTACCTTAGAATCCTTAATCACTTCTAGGATTCCATCCTTTCTTTTACACTCACACCCAATGGATTCAAGCATACCCAGAGGTATCAAATTTCTCTTAAGTAAAGGTACATGTCTCACATTTCTGAGATGCTTGATTGATCCATCCTTTAGCTTTAAGGATGCTGAACCAATCCCTTTGATTTTGCAGGCTTCATTGTTTCCCATGTACATAGATTCTCCATCCACATCCTTGTAGGTATTAAACCAAGGTCTAAAAGGTGTCATATGATAGGTACAACTAGAGTTAAGTACCCAGTCATGTTTCCCAATAGGACTTATTTGGTTGGTTTTGTTTCTAGTAGAGGCTAAAGCATCCGAATAGAAATAGGACCCTTCAACCACAGAGGCTTCTAGCTATTTTCCTTTCCGATCCTTCTCTTTTTCCTGATTTTTCCATTTTAAGTTGTAGCAATCCCTCATTAAGTGTTCTTTCTTCTTACAGTAATTACATCTCAGTTTGGTTTTTGGTTTATGCTCTTCACCAGACTAATTTTTAGTCCATTTAGAATGATTCTGCTTGTTATTGCCCTTGACAAATAGCCCTTCTACACTAGGTTATTCCTTTTTTACTGTATGAAGCTCCAACTCCCTTGTTCTTAATGTTGAAATAATGGAATCAGTGGTGATTGACTCTCTGCCATATTTCAAGGTATTCTTTACCTCCTTATAGGCTTAAGATAGAGAGTTCAATAAAACAAAGACTTCATTCTCATCGCCAATCTTTTCTCCTCATAAATTATCTTTTTAAACTCATCCAGATTGTTTGATAGTGTGCAAAATCCATCTTAAAAGTGAAAAACTTTTCCCTTAAAAATATCTTGTTAGAGAGATCCTTAGTTGCATAGAGACTTTCCAGCTTGACCCACATTTTGTAAGTCGTGTCTTGATCGATCACCTGTCTCAAAATGCTACCATTGAGATTAAGAACTAAAGTTCCATAGGCAATAAATTCCATATCTTCCCTTTCTTGAGCTGTTAATGTAGGTGACAGAGTCGATGGGTCTAAAAGGGCTTTATGAGCTCCCTATTGTCCAAGAATAACCTTGATTTTGGCCTTCCACATACCAAAATCACCCTTTCCATCAAACTTTTCTATCTCAAATCTAGCAATAGCCACCACTGACTTGGAAAGAATGTCGAGAATGATTTTCTTGAGTATCTTGATACTTCAAGAATGTTGATCTTGATGATCTTCAAACGCTCTGATACCAAATTTTTTCCTTCTATCCTCGATCAATTTCTATTCTTCACTCGATGGAACTCGACAAGTGTTGATCGTTACTCAATTCTACTCGATGAGTATTAATCTTGACTCGAAGCAACTCGAAGATGGAAACTCTTGACTCGAAGCAACTCGAAGATGGAAACTCTTGACTCGATGCTACTCGATAGGAGAAATTCATGACTCGCTGCAACTCAATACTCTGATAATGTTATGATTTGATAACAAGATCGTGAATTCTTGATTTGAAGAGAGACAGATGAAGATTGAAAGAAGAAGATAAAGAGAAGAAGGAGAAACAAGCAGAGTTACGTGGTTCGACCAATAAGCCTACGTCCACGGGAAGATTCACTTTCTTTCTCATTTGAAGATTGCTTACAGCAGTTGTTGTTTACAGAAAAATAGAAAGTCCGTTAATTTTTTTTTTGTTCCGATCAGTGGTATTTATAACATATACCATCTGACTGTTACAAGATAAGGTTATTTATGTAAACTAAACTAGCCAAAAAGGTATTTGAGTCATAGTTTTTGCACCGATATATAAATTTTAATAACTAAACTGATACACTGCATCATATGGTAAAGAAGAAACATTGACTTTCAAATTGACCATTAGATAAGTTTAATATCCATATGTTGAGCATTAATTCATAAATTATCTTCATTTTAAAAATAGCCAAAAGGAAGAAAAAAATTATTGTCTGCCAGTGATATACATTGATAGAAAGATATCGATGTATATCAACTCAATTGCATATTAGTGTGTATAAATGATGACACTGATAGAAATCTATAAGTGTGTATATCAGATGTTTCAATCCAGAAAATGAATATAAACAAAAAAATTCAACAATTTTATTCATATAAAGATATTGTTCCATTCATTTACAAACTCAATAATAGAACCAATTAAGGGGGAAAATAACTTTCATAAATTCTAATATCAATCCATTTAGCAATACAACGAAAAAAATGCAACTATAATGATTACATCATTGATTAATTTGGCGAAGTTTGTAAGTCCTAGAATGGTGACCTATACAATGACGACAACTACATCTTAATGAATTATTTTTAGCTTCACCTACAGATGGGATCCTATTTTTTTTTTTTTTTTTTTTTAGTTCTTCCTGCTGAACATTTAAAAATAGGAGGTAATGCTATAATGTCATCATCTAAAACTCTCCAATTTGAATGATTACATCATTGATTAATTTGGCGAAGTTTGTAAGTCCTAGAATGGTGACCTATACAATGACGACAACTACATCTTAATGAATTATTTTTAGCTTCACCTACAGATGGGATCCTATTTTTTTTTTTTTTTTTTTTTTGTTCTTCCTGCTGAACATTTAAAAATAGGAGGTAATGCTATAATGTCATCATCTAAAACTCTCCAATTTGAATGGATTCCAATAGGTCGAACACAACCCATATATGTCGATGACAACGTACCTGAATGATAATAATAAGATACATAAGAATAAGTATCCATGTTAAGTAGCCGAAGAACAACTAGCGTATGAGAGCATGGAATTTCATCAAAATCCCATACTCGACAGCTGCAAGATCCCAAATTAAACTTTACTAGGAATTTTTTATCACAATCAATTATTGTGTATTCGATATTGTTAATAGGATGAACCTAATAAATAAAAATGGAAAAAGAAACCAGCATGTTACAAACATACTAAATATAAAAAGTGATAGAAATCTATCATTATTTATCATTCTCCTATCAATTTTATATATACACAAACAAACAAATATGAAAAAGAATAAAGAACTTTTACCATGAAACTTCTTGACTTTTCATGTTGGTTGCATAATATATTCTCAACCGCAGGAGTCAAAATTGCTCATCGACAAACTAGCTTTCCTTCGATCATGAAACCATTTTTGCAATAAATCTCTAATTGCGTCAAGTAAACTTGCAACAGGTAAGTTTCTATTCTCTTTTAAAATAGAATTCATGCACTTTAAAGGGTTTGTTGTCATTAATTCATACCTTCTTCTTCAAGAATATGCACGAGACCACTTCTCAAATCCTGCATTAATAAGGTAACTTCGAAGATTTGGAGAAATTGACTCCCTAGATCTCATATTAAACTTGAAGTCATCAATAGTGTAAGATTTAGCATAACTAAAGTAAAACTGGTCAATCAAAGGATCCTTTAACAACTTCTTCAAATTTCACAGAACATGCTAAATGCATACACAGTACTCAACATTGCTAAACACACTTAAGACACCTTTTGGAATGCTCAAATGTCGATGAGAGAAAATGACTAAATGTTCTCTATCCCCTAAACTAGTTTGTATATTTTGGAAAAAACCACTTCCATGATGCATCATTTTCAGAATCTACAATAGCAAACGCAAGGGGAAAGATATTATTGTTACCATCTAGTGTTGAAGCTGATAGTAAAGTACCACCAAACTTATACTTAAAAAACGTGCCATTAACAGATATGGTAGTTCTACAATACCTCAACCCCTCAATAGATGCACCAATAGCCATGATACAAAATTTAAAATGTCAATTTGCATTAATCATTAAAGCAGTATACGTTCTTGAAAAAATATATGAAAACAATTATATTAGTGACAATGATAACAAATCTATCATTGTCTGTCATTGGTAGATAGATAGTGATAGATGTCGATCATAGTCTATCAATGATAGACAGTGTATATAATTATCACTAATATATAATGATAGATGTCTATCATAGTCTATCTACAATTGACAATGATATAAATTTTATAAGAAGAATACTTCATTTGTAATATACCTGGATTCATTTCTTTCAACCTTTCAAAAAATTGTGGAATCAAGCTACCATTTAATGATCTTAATATGTGTTCTTTTGCCCTCCAAGCTTTTTGATAACTAATATTAATTGTTGGAGTTTATGTCCCGAATCTCGTGTATCTTGAAGTTTGTAAAGACAAATTGCATATCTAATAAAATAAGAGGTATTTTTATTAACGTTTAGACTATATTAATTTAATCCAATAAATTAAGATCCAAGGTTATTTTATGAAACTTAAATATGTATGTGGAGACATACATGTGGATCATATTTAAGTGATGACCTAAATGGTCTGTAGTACATGGAAAACTTCGCGTACTATGAACAGGCTAGACCATCTTGATTTCAGCTTACCTGGAAACAGACAAAGACGGAAGTTAAAAAGAAATACTCGCTGGCCAACAGTGAGATCTTTCTTACTGATCTTGTTGTCATGCCATTATTTGGTCCGCTTTTTGTATAGCTTAGCATTTTTGCGTGCGGTCAAGCGCCATTCTACCAGCTCATTCAGTTGAAGCTTTCTGGCATCTCCAACTCTTGTCAGGTCTAAGTTTAACTTTTTTAGGAGCAGTGAGCCTTGTGTTCAAGTTCTAACGGGAGGTGGTATGTTTTCCCAAATACTATCGCATAGGGTGACATGCCAATGGATGTCTTAAACGCTGCTCTGTAAGCCTAGAGAGCCTGAACTAGTCTTTGCGACCAATCATTGCGAAAGGTGTTGACCACCATCTCAAGTATTGACTTAAATCTCCTGATTCAAATCCTCTGCCTAACCATTGGTCTGCGGATGATATGCAGTAGCCACCCTCTACCAAATCAAGTATACTCTCCTACTTGCTTGGTCGTTGAGTTCGATCTTTGTTTCCTCCAAACCTCTACCAAATCCAACAGAGCCCACACCTCCTGGATTTTCACTCCAAGAATACCAAGGTTACTGAGTGGTGGTGTCCGAGAGGTTACTTGTTCGTGGAGAAGATTGTTCGTGATTGACCAGAAGATTGGGTAGACGATCGTAGAGACAGCGAGAGGTTGCTATTCTAGACTTCATGATGCTTTCCCAAATACTATCGCATAGAGTGACATGCTAATAGGTGTCTTGAACGCTGCTCTGTAAGCCTAGAGAGCCTTAACTAGTCTTTGCGACCAATCATTGTGAAAGGTGCTAACCACCTTCTCAAGTATTGACTTAATCTTCTGATTCTAAACCTCTGCCTAACCATTGGTCTGCGGATGATATGCAGTAGCCACCCTCTACCAAATCAAGTATACTCTTCTACTTGCTTGGTCGTTGAGTTCGATCGTTGTTTCCTCCAAACCTCTACCAAATCCAATAGAGCCCATACCTTCTGGATTCTCACTCCAAGAATACCAAGGTTACTGAGTGGTGGTGTCCGAGAGGTTATTTGTTCGTGGAGAAGATTGTTTGTGATTGACTAGAAGATTGGGTAGACGATCGTAGAGACAGCAAGAGGTTGCTATTTTAAACTCCATGAGAGCGAGAGCAAGTCAAAAGAAAAGTTCTTCAAAGGTAAGTCTCTCGTTCCCTTTGTATTTATTTATGAAAGCATATCGTAATTTGTTAGTAGATGCCTAGTTTGTATGGATGTGAATGCTTGTATTTATGTCACAATGATTTTGGATCGATTGCGCTTCCGCTCATGGGTTCTCTTTGATAAGAGTTCCTTCATGTTTCACTTTAAACTTAAGCAAGAGATTAGAAATAATGTGGTTAATAAAGTGTGTACCTTCGTCATTTACTAATGCACGAGGAGTCCCAAAGTGAATGAAGATATTCTTTTTTGAAAAATTTAGCCACTGTTGTCCCATCATTTTTAGCGCATGAGATGACCTCCACCCACTTGGAGACGTAATTAACTGCCAACAAGATATACTTGAAGGTATCAAATCCCGCAGTGGAAGTGTTTGTGTGAGAACGCCTTACATCCTGAAATTCAATTTTTACATAAACAAATTCATTATACTAAAATAGAATATAAACATGTAAATAAGCATGCTTTAGGAAAAGATTAGAACCGTTATTACCTTTGTAGATTTCCAAGCTTTACGAACAATCCTCTCGAAGTTCCAATGAACGGCTTTTCCAACGATCTTGATCACGAATGATTTCTTGAACCTTGTTATTATCTAGGATTCCAATAGAGGGATGGGTTGTATCCAACTATTGGAAAAGTGAGAGGATAAAAGGGTTTTGGAGAGTAGAGAGGATTCTCTTTGTGGTTTAGGGAAAATTTTGCATAATAACACTTGTATGTTGTGTATTTTCAGTTTTTGTGTCTCCCAAATGGGCCATAGGGAGGTCTTTATTATAGAAGGGCCAAACTTTTTTCCTAATCCTTTTCCTATTTCACTATTCCACATTTAATTAATTGACCCAATTAATTAAATAACATTTACGTAATTAATTAGCACAATTAAATAGCACTTATTTAATTCAATTTACATATCAATTAAATAACTATTTATACATTAACATCGTGTATATATATAAATATATATTTAACTATCATAAACATCATATGTATATGTGTAATACCTTTCTATTAATTAATTCTTTAGAAGTTTCACAACACACAAGAGCTTCAACCAGCGCGATGTTGATATGCCAGCATGTGCTTTTTGGACAAAATGTCCTTTAGAAACTTCACATAGCCTGGCATCTGTTTAAGAGCTTCAACCAGCGGGATGTTGATATGTAGCTATTTTAACACATCCATAAATCTCTTGAATTGTTGGCTATCATCTTTCTTCTTCAGTCTATTGGGAAAAGGATGTGGCACTTGCAAGATTTTTCTTACTTTGTTTTTCTCTTTCATTGCATCAGAAGCTTTCGACAACAATTCTGGACTTGCTATTTTTGTAGCTTCTGCATTATTAGAGTTCAAAGTTGTTGAAGATTCATTGGAGGGTTGAAAAGTTGTACTATGAAAGTTTGTTGTAGGTTCAGGGTTATCAGAGTCAGTTGGAATAGTTATTGAAGGCTTAATTACTTGATCACTTAAAGTATGTGGTTTCATCGACTTCATTGGTCTAGTTTCTTGGGTCTCAGCAAGCAGCTTACTCATTATTCTCCCACTTTGCAGTGTCATCACTTGACACTGCTCCTTACCATTTCCTTTTGAAGCTTTGGTGTTATTAGGCAGGGTGCCCGATTGTCTGCTTTTCAGATCATTGGCAATTTGCCTCACCTGCATCTCTAGATTCCATATTAAAGAAGCTTGCGAGCAAATTAACGCATCATTTTTCTGAATGTATTCTTTTAGAAGCATTTCCAACGATGATGATGCGTTCGAACTGGATGCATGATTTGAAGGAAATCAAATTCGAGATTTCCATGAGCAGTGGAAATAAGATTATTCCAAATCACAATCATGGATGAACAACACATTTGTAGTCGACTTCAAACAAATGGTTATGCAATTAAAACGAAAATTACAGCATGATAAACTACAAAGCACAAAGAGAAAACTCTACGAATATTTGAAGATGCGTCTCCACGCACTTTTGCGCATGACCGCTTGAACAACAGCAACCTCGAACGCTCGATCTACATGATCGCAACATAGCACGAACACTTCGCGTTCGTCCTCAACGATCGCCTCGGCCACGAACTCCTCAGCAACACGATCCCTAAAAGGTAGGCATGTTGAGTTTGCAATCTGGCCACTCTCATCTATACTAATCAAAGGACCTCCTTCAAAGGTAGGATTTCCCAAAAACATCAGGATTGAGGTCGTGTCACC